>NW_027397088.1:18750295-18827105 GCF_003265705.2 Callorhinus ursinus | reverse complement strand
TCTTCTTTTTCTTCTTCTTCTTCTTTTCTTCTTCTTTTTCAAGTAAGCTCTACACCCAATGTAGGGTTTGAATTCTAGACCCTAAGATCAAGAGCTGCATGCTTCACTGACTGAGCCAGCGAGGTGACCCAAGATCAAACTTCTTAAAGAACAGTCCAGATCATATCACTTATTTGTTCAAATTTCAGTGCAAATCATGTAACTTACTCTATGCTATTCAAATTTCTCAGCCTGGTATCCAGGATCCATCGATGAGACTACATCATTATTCAGGTTCTACTTGGCATGACATCTCCTCTGGGAGTCCTTCTTGGAGTCCACAGAGCCCTGCTCTGAGCTTTCACAGAAACTATCCCCTCTTCCTACTATGCATTACACTTTATTTTAATGATTAGTTTACTTTCTTATCTTCCCTTAGATTTATAAAATCCACAAGAACAAAGAGAATAGAAAAGTTATTTACAGTTATATTCCCAGTCCATGTCCGTGGAAAAATTAAAAAAAAATGTTTGTTGAATTAACTAAAAAATAAATGAATCTACTCACATTAAACAAGTGGATCCATCCACTCAAAAGCTCTGTGGTTCTGGACCAAGTGACTTGTCTCTAGTTCAGCCCCTTTCCTATCTCGATATGGTACTTAGCAGGCCCTACCCACCAATCTCCATAAAGCTTAATTCAGCCTACTTTGACAGAAGCATAACTCAAAATGGTCCCTCTACCATGAAACCTTCCATGAGTCCCTTAGATATGAGTGACCTCTTTTACTTCTAAATTCTTGCAATATTTTCTTTGTGCCTCTTTTATATAATACTGAATTTTTAAAATTTTGTTTTTAAATAAAAATTGTATATATTTAGGATGTAAACACAATGATTTTATATACATGGTGAAATGATTATTACAGTCAAGCTAATGAACATATCATCTCCTCACATAGTTACCTTTTGAGTATGAATATGATGATAGCACCTGATACCTACTTTATAGCAAGCATCAAGCTCCAGGGAGACAGGATCCTTGTTTGTTTTATTTTTCACTAAGTACCTATTATAGTGCCTTACAGAAAGGAAAAGCTTAATCAATCAGCATTTATAGTGGTGCCTGGCTGGCTCAGTAGGTCAAGTGTCTGACCCTTGATGTCGGCTCAGGTCATGATCTTAGGGTTGGAGAGCAAACCCTACATAGGGCTTTGAACTGGGCATGGAGCCTGCTTAAGAGTCTCTCTCTCCCTCTCCCACTGCCCCTCCCTTCTCTCAATCTCTCTTAAAAAACAAAAGCAAAAACAAAAACAAGAAATGTGTGGAGTTTCCTCAAAAAGTTAAAAATAGAGCTTCCCTATGACCCAGCAATTGCACTACTAAGCATTTACCCCAAAGACACAGATGTAGTGAAAAGAAGGGCCATATGCACCCCAGTGTTCATAGCAGCAATGTCCACAATAACCAGACTGTGGAAAGAGCCAAGATGCCCTTCAACAGACAAATGGGTAAAGATGTGGTCCATATACAATAGAATATTACTCAGTCATCAGAAAGGATGACTACCCAACTTTTACATCCACATGGATGGGACTGGAGGAGATGATGCTAAGTGAAATAAGTCAAGCAGAGAAAGTCAATTATCATATGGTTTCACTTATTTGTGGAACATAAGGAACAGCGTGGAGGACATTAGGAGAAGGAAGGGAAACATGAAGCGGGGGAAATCGGAGGGGGAGACCAACCATGAGAGACTCTGGACTCTGAGAAACAAACTGAGGGTTCTAGAGGGGAGGGGGGTGGGGGGATGGGTTAGCCCGGTGATGGGTATTAAGGAGGGCACGTACTGCATGGAGCCCTGGGCTGGGCTTTATACAAAAACAATGAATCGTGGATCGCTACACCAAAAACTAATGATGTACTGTAGGGTGACTAACCTAACATAATAAATAAATAAATAAATAAATAAATAAACTTCATTAAAAAATAAATAAATAAATAAATTAGCATTTATTGCTTGCAATTGACTGAATGAATTAGTTATATCAACAGACAATGACTCTCTTATCTCAAAAACATCAAATCTGTATTTCTCAGAACTCTTGCAAATTTTTGTCAAGACAAATTTGTAATTTGAGAAATAGTGAAGTTCCCTCCCTCGGTGATTAAAAGACTTGCCCTTAACCCCTCAGTTCTCCCATTGCCTCAGTGACCACTTCCGTGTTGGCTTTGTTCAGGTTTATGCAGGAGCAACAGGCAAAGCTCCACTTCAGGCCCGGAGAATACCTTTCACGTTTCCTGTCATGGGACTTCTCTGATGCCAAGGGATGAAATACTTCATGGGAACCCATGCAGCATTCACACGTGTGCAAGCCAGAAGGGCAGGGGGAAAAACACATAGGGTACCAGGTGCCAGTGGCTAAAGGCTTCACTCTTCTGTACTTGGCTGGACAGTTTGAGACCTATCTCTTAATGTTCCTGAGAAGGTCTAGTAGGATGAGGTTCTAGTCACTCTCTCTGGCAGCCAACATGGAAATGCATCCTTGGATTGGCTTTTCCTCTTTCCTATTTCATTCCCTCTGCCCTGAACACTTCTCTTTGCCATCACATTGTCCAATACACTACCTCAACCACCTCACATATGACATGATCTCATATCTGCTTCCAGGCAAACCCAGACTAAGATACATAGCTACTAAAGTCAGGACCAGACCCAAATCTTTGGACTTCAGCTCTGTAAGTTTAAAATGTATCACTCTGATCCTCTGCCCCAGAGAGTGAGAGCATTGCAGAGAATCATCATGTTCTCGTTTTATTATCTCTTCAGGACACATCACAGAATTTGAAAAACAACAACGAAGAATTTTACTGGCTCCTGTGATTTCTTTCCCTAAGGAAAAAATTAAATAACCATTGTCCAGGATGCTTACAAGCACATGAGACCCATGTGTGTATTGCTCCTCAAATGCCTTTTAGTCGAGGTGGAAAAGGAATAGATTGTAGCATTAAGTAGAAACTTTGACTGCTATGATTGTGGGTTTAAAAGTTAAAAATTCAGTCACTAGTTACCTGTGATGAGTAGTGCTACACTTATATATGAATGCAGAGAAAAAAAGGAAAAATTAATGGAGAGAGGAAATGAACAATGCCCTGAAGAACATGCAAATACCACGTAGATCATCAGGAACAGACATCAGTGAAAGTGAACGGACTGAGAGCCCAATCTGCAAATCACTTGGCCAAGTCATCATTATTTTGGGAAGAGGTATCTAGAAACTAACACTTATCTTTTCCCTAGTTTGGGCCAGCCATGGTCTTAGGTACTACTCTCCTATACTGTTGGCCCCTGCAAGCATCCCCTAAAAGGATATGACTAATAACATATTATAACAATTGCAGCTGTCTTTTATTAAATATGAGCCAAGCACCATGCTAAGCATTTAAAACTATATGTGATATAACACTCAAAACAACCTAATAAAAGAAACGCCCTTACGATTCCCATTTTCCAGACGATGAAATAAAGGCTTAGGAGAGCTGCTAGAGGTTACCTAAAGTCACATAGCTGGCAAGGGATGGAAACAGATAATGGCCCCAGGTCTGGAAATCATGACCCTGAGTTCTTAACTTCAGGTGACTTCTGGAAATCCAGCAACTTTCCCTCCCCTCCTGGACCCCCAGATACTGGTCTTCCCCATCTCAGATCTTCTGCTCTAACACATTTTAGTCATGCTTCTTGCTGCAAAACTGTGCTCTGCCTCTGCCTCCTCACCTGAACCTGGGTGGGTTTTGGCATCTATTGCTTGATATTTTCCATGAATCTCAACTTGGCTTGCCCCCTCTTCTGAGCTATCACTATCATCATTACTGTTTGGTGAAAATCTGCTCCATGATATGGGCAAACTGCTTTTCATTCATCCTGCACAGAGGCGTTTTAAGCTTAGTTCTTTTTTCCAAGAAAGTTTCTTCAGCATGGGGAAGCCCAAGGTTTGCACTTAGAATGCTTTATCGATTGTTTGTGCTCAGGTGTCTTGAGAATCTGTCTCCATTTCTAAGATTTCTGTTGTGATATGTCCTAAATAATTTCAAATACAAAAGTTTCTTTATTTGCCAAGTAGCCATTCGCAACCATTTTCTTGTGGGCATGCTCTGTGGTTTTATTTAAGACCATTCTATTGTAAATATCATTTCCTTTTTTTTTAAAGATTTTATTTATTTATTTGAGAGAGAGTGAAGAGAGAGAGCGCATGCATGAGCAGGGGGTAGGGGCAGACAGAGAAGCAGACTCCCCACTGAGCAGGGAGCCCAATGTGGGACTCTATCCCAGGACCCTGGGATCATGACCTGAGCTGAAGGCAGATGCTTAACCAACTGAGCCTCCCAGGTGCCCCAACTATCACTTCCAAGTCCCAAAGTATGCTTATCTTTATGCAACTCCCAGAATCCCACCGTGCCCCTGGATTTCTGAAAGCTCATATTGCACGACTTTGCTTTTACAAAAGACCTACTTTAGTATGGTAATGGCTTTTGTTCATAAAAGTGAAAATCTTCAGATTTCTTTTGGTTAGTGAAAACAGGTACTAAGGTATTTCTTTATCGTAAAGGCAAAGTGCTGCAATGTGAACTTTTGGAACGCAGTGGGATACTCTTCACTTTAGGCCATTTTGGCTTAGGAAAGATTTCATAGAAACCCATTACCATCTAATAGCGGAAGAAACCTGTATATTAGAAAGATACATAACACACCTCTTATATACCATTTTTCCTAGTGCATCAAAATACCACATTTTTAATAACACTTTTAAATTTTAGAATAATTTTATGCATACAGAAAAATTGTGAGGATAGTACAGAAAGTTCCCATATACCCCACATGCAATTTCTTCTCTTATTAACATCTTACACTAAGATGGTATGTTTGTGGCATTAATGAACCCATATTGATACATTATTATTAACTAAAGCCCATACTTTATTCAGATTTCTTGGTTTTTGCCTAATGTCCTTTCTTCTGTTCCAAGATTCCATTCAAGAAATCATGTTACCATTCGTTGTCTCATTAGGCTCCTCCTGGTTGTGGTAGGTTCTTAGACTTATCTTGTTTTGGATGACCTTGATGGTTTTGAGGAGACGGCTCAGTTATGTTATAGAATGTCCCTCAACCAGGAATTGGGTGATGTCTTTCTCATGCTTAGCCTGGGGTTATGGTTTCTGGGGAGGAAGACCACAGAGGTAAAAAGTGATTTGCGACACATCATACCAAGTGCACTTAATGATCAACATAACTTATCACTGTCAATGTTGACCTTGATCACATAGCTCATGTAGTGTTTGTCAGGTTTTTCCACTATAAAGTTTTCTCTCTCTTCCCATTCTCTGCTCTTTGGAAGAAACGGACTACACTTTCCCCTCTAGGGAGCTATGCACAGCCTGATTTAGGATGGATTATTTAAACAATTTATTTGGAATTCTTCTGCATGGGAAATTTGTCTCTTCTTCTCCATTTATTTATTTATTGAATCATTTATTTATAACAATATTGACTTATGTGTATTTATTTTATGCTTTGTTTTTTTAACCCCATGCTATTTATTTATTTTGTTGCGCCAAGTGTTCCAGCTTTAGTCACTGAGATCTCTTTGTATTGGCTCCTACATCCCTTTGGCAAATCGTTGTGTGATTTTGTTTCCTTGTTTTGCTTTTAGCACTACTTTACTTTCTGGCGCTATGGATGCTCCAGGCTTGTCTTCTCATCTTGTATATTTCTGTCCCTAGTCCTAGAAATAAGCATTTTCTGAAGGAGCTCCGGTTCCTTTTATTGGAGAATAGTACTAGAAACCAGGATCTGGGCACCAGCTGTGCTCATTATTACTGGTTGCTTCTAAGCTGACGGAGCAAGGAAATATATGTCTGCACACTAACCCCTGTTTGTACACATATCTATAACGATTTCTATATGAAGCCGTCTATGTCTATAATAAGCTAACCATGAGTTCATACCAATGTCTCCAACTTTAATCCATCACCACGTGGATCATTCTAGCCTCCTCCCCTTGCTTATCTATAAACTCCCACTCCAACAGTGAGAAACCTGGCTCCCACCATCTGCCATCCATTTACTTCATTGTTCAGTTCCAGGAGACATGCTTAACAACATCAGAATTGTTAAACCATCCCCCGTGGGGAGCAACTTTATCATCTAGGATATGGCACAATGCCATGTTTCTGAAATGTATGTCAGAAAACATAATTCTAAGAAGTTCTCTCCATATTTTTGTTTGTTTATGTCTTCCTGTTGATTTCTGCCTTAGGTCTGCTTTATAAGGTGAATAAAAGTTACAGACCAGAATAAACCAGAAGTTCTCCAGAACAAGGCTTAGGAAAGGATGAAAATGAAACCCACAAATACAAACACAGAGGCGGTACAGCAGGGCTATGAGAGGAGTCAGTGCGGTTTCAGATGGGAGTTTACTGAGCCCAGTACGGATAGCAGTGTTGCTGACTCTGACTCACAGGCTATCGGAAAATTGGTGGCAGGAGACAATAGCCTGTCACTTCACTTCTTCAGTACCTTTTTTTTTTTTTTTTTTTTTTTTAGGTGAAGCTAAATTGAGAGGACAAATTAGAGACTATTTTTTAATAGATTTTATTTTGTAGAACAGTTTTAGTTTCACGACAAAACTGTGTACCAAGTACGCAGAGTTCCCAGATGCTCCCTGACCCACCTCCCGCACAGCCTCCCCAGTTACCTATATACCACAGCACAGCGGTACATTTGTTAAAGTCCATGAGCCTACACTGAGACATCATCGTCACTCCATAGTTTACATTAGAGTTCATTTGTCCTATTGTACATTCTATGGGCTTTGACAAATGCATAACCACATGTATTTACCACCATAATAGCCGACCGAGTAGTTCCACTTCCCTAAAAATCCTCCGTGCTCTGCCTATTCATCCCTACCTCCCCGCCACCACTGATCTTTGTGCCGTACAACTTTGCCTCTTCCAGAATGTCACATAGTTAGAATCATCTACTCCGTAGCCTTTTCAGTTTGGGCTTCTTTTATATTCTTTACTTAAATATACATTCAAGTTTCCTGCATGTCTTTTCATGGCTTGGTAGTTCATTTCTCTTTAGTTATAATAGCTATAATAATAGTCCATTGTCTGTATGTACCACAGTGTATTCATCCATTCACCTACACAAGGATATCTTGGTTGCTTCCAGGTGTAGGGACTTGTGAATAAAGCTGCTATAAACATCTGTGTGCAGGTTTTTGTCTGGGCATAATTTTTCAACTCATTTGGGTAAATACCAAGGACCACAATTGCTGGATTATATGGTTAAGAGTATGTTGAGCTTTGTAAGAAACTGCCAAACTGTCTTCCAAAGTGGCTACACCATTTTGCATTCTCACTAGCAATGAATGAGAGTTTCTGTTGCCCTACATCCTTGCCAGCATTTGATGTTATCAGTGTTTGGGATTTTCACCATTGTAATTGGTGTGTAGTTGCAATTTGTTTTAATTTGCAATTCACCAAAGACATATGATGTGAAGCATCTTTTCATATGCTTATTTGCCATCTGTATATCTTTTTTGGTGTGTCTGTTCAGATTTTGCTCCCTTTTTAATTGGGTTGTGTGGTTTTTTTGTAGTAGAGTTTTAAGAGTTCTGTGTATATTTTGGATAAGAGTCCTTTATCAGAGATATCTTTTAAAAATATTTTCTTCCTGTTCGTAGCTTGTCTTCTCATTTTCCTGATGGTGTCTTTGTGGGGCAGAATTTTATTAAGTCCAGTTTACCAATTATTTCTTTCATAGATCATGCCTTTGAGGTTGTACCTAAAATGTCATTACCAAACTCAAAAAAGTCATCTGGGTTTTCTCCTTTATAAACTTCCAGGAGATTTATGATTTTGCACTTTACACTTAGGTCTATGATTCATTAATTTTTGTGAATGGTATAAGGTCTATGTCTAGATTCCTTATTTTATTCTATTCTTTATTTTATTTTATTCCTATTTTATTTTATTTTTTTATGGGGTTTAGTTCTGGGCTTTCTATTCTTTTCCAGGGATCTGTTTGTCTATTCTCTCACTAATCCAAGACTTTCTAATAAGTCTTAAACTTGAGTAGTGTCAGTCCTCCAACTCTTGTTCTCCTTCATTATAGGCTTGTTTTTAGACTGATTCATTCTGAATGTAACGCAAAGGCACTCAATCCTTTTTTTTTTTTCATGTGCTCTCTTTTCACCTTTCCCATATAGCTCATCTTGGGAATAGTTGACAAAATGGCCTTCTGTTCTTTTTTTTTCCCCCTTGCTTTAAGGAAATTTGATATCAGAGATGCTTCTTATGAATTCTCTGTCTCCTGAGGGAAAGAAGTTGGTCTTTCTATCTAGTTAGGTGACTGGGAGTGATGAAGAGAGGCTCCTGGATATTTCTGGAATGATTCCAGACACCTCTCCTGGGAGATCTCTGGCAAACATGCCACCACTGAGCAGTGTAACTCAGTTTTACCTTGGGCCGGACCCTCTCCTGTGACAACCGAGAATGTTGCAGATAGCTTTAAACACTGACTGGGGGAAAGTGCTCTTTGCAATATCAGGTTCTAAAATTAGGGAATACTACAAAGAAGATTCCATACATACTAAAGATCCTGGATTTTCTGAATTATATTTTTCTAAGGTTGATCACATGGGAAAGAGTGAAAATGTAGCTTTTTAAAAAAATTTATAAGCATAAAGTATACATTGTTCCAATTAGAAAAATTCCCTTCCCATGTGTAGTAGTGTTCAAAATAGGCTAAAAAAAATAAGATTCAGAATGCTTGAGGCTAAAGCAGATACTTCAGATTGCCTTTTGTTATACCAATGTGATTTATTTAATAATTCATATTTTGGAATACATTAATACAAATGATAGTTTTAGATTGCCATCAAAATTTTAAATATGCAACACAAGAAATTTTCATTTTTGTTAATTTTCTCAGATGAAATTAGACACTTCAGACATATGCGCTGTTTCACTCATGAAAGTACATCCAAATTGTTTTGTTTTAGTAATGTAGAATTAAGAAAGTTATTCATATTTTACTTAAAATGAATAGTGCATTTCTGGATATGGGAAGCTGTTGAAATAGGAAAGGTAAGAAATGTTGTGTTTTATTTTCTAGAATCCCTGAAAGGGCACAGAGAAATATACAAGATCCCCACAAATGATCTTGTCAATAATGTATTTTTAGAAATGAAATATTCATACAAAGAAAGTCTCCTGAATGTGCCTAATGATAAATAACAAAGAACACCAGACAGAATGATTCTGGAAGAGTAGTAATCAACCTAAACAAAAACAGTTTGGGCTATTTTAAAACACTGATATAAAATGCATTTTCTACTTTTTGAATACATTAGTATTATTTGGAAAATTTCACCCCTGATATTTCCTAAGCCATGATCATCACATGTACAATTATCCCCTATAAATGAAGAGAGTTCCCACAATACTTTGTTGTTGTTATTATTATTACTATCATTATTAATGTCTTGCTCTTCTTTTGGTTGTTTTTGGCCTAGTCTTTGGTCCCATCAACTTTGCTACTCTTCTCCCTCAATCAGACATGTTTTATACTCTAACACACATTGCATTCAAGGATAGGGTGATCTTGTGGTTTATCATTCACATGGGGACAATTCTGAGCACGAAAGCGTGTGCACTGAGTGATTACTTTGGTGCGACTGGCACAAACTGGACATTTCAAATAAGTGAAATCATACAATGTGTGGTTTTGAGGGTCAAGTTCTTTCACTTAGCATGTTTTCAAGGTCTATCCATGCCGTAGCATGTGTCAGTACTCCATTCCTTGTAGGGCTAAGTAATATTCCATTACATGACTATACATTTTGTCACTCCATTCATCAGTTGATACACATTTGGGTTGTTTCCATTTGGGGCTATTATGGATAATTCTGCTACGAACATGGTGTACAAGTTTTTCTGTGAACATCTGTTTTCAATTCTTATGGGGGCATACCTACAATTGGAATTTCTGGGTCACATGGTCACTCTGTGATTAATTTTTTAAGGAGCTGACAAATCACTTTTTACAGTGGCTACATCATTTTACATTCCTACCAGCAATACCTGAAGGCTCTAATCACTTCCCATCATCACTACATTTGTGCTTTGTTTGTTTAAAATTATAACCATCCCAGTGCAAGTGAAGTGGTGGTGCATTTTGGTTCTGATTTGCATTACTAACGATATTTAGTATTTTTCAGTGGCCATCTGTATATCTTAGTTGTAAAACTATTCACATCCTTTGTCCATTTTTAAAATTGTCTTTTTATTGAGTTGTAAGATTTGTTTATATATTCTACATATTAGACCCTGATCAGATATATGATTTACAAATATTTTACCCCAGTCTCATCTTTTTGCCTTGTTGATGGTGTCCTTCAAAGCACAAAATTTTTAATTTTTTTCATTCATTTGTATTCCCTTATATATTTTTAAAAATATATAATTTTTAAACTGTTTTCTTAGTGGTGCCCTGGGGATTACCATTAACATCTTAAATTACAACAGCGTAGTTTGGATTAATACCAATTCAATTTTAATAGTATATATAAACTTCGTTTCTATAGAACTCCCTTCACCTTTTTTTAATGCTGTTATTGTCATGAGTTACATCTCTTTAGACACTATGTACTCATCGACTTAGACGTCTCATTTTTGATTTAAGCAGTTGTCTTTTAAATCAGATAAAAGAAAAAAATGGGGGTTACAAACAAAATGTATTATCTTTTATTGTGTATTTACATATATTGATACCTTTACTGTTGCTGTTTATTTTTTCCTGTGCACTCCAGTTACTGTCTAGTTCCTTTCATTTCAGCTTGAAGAACTTCTTATAGTATTTCATAGAGAGCAAGGATGCTAGCAACAAATTCTATTTTTATTTATCTGGGAATGTCTTCATTTCTTTTTTCTTAATTTTCAAAAAATTGTTTTCCTGGATATACAATAGTTGATTAAAAGGTGTTTTTTTTTTTTCTTCTTCAAATCTTTGAAATGTCATTCCACTGCCTTCTGGCCTCTCTGGTTTTCTGGTGAGAAATACACTATTAATTTTATTTAGTATCTGTTGTATGTGATAAGTCTTTTTCTTTTGCTGCTTTTGATTCTTAAAGTATTTTAAATTATCATTGTGATTTCCTTTTTGAATCATGGAATATTTAGAAACGTGTTGCTTACTTTTGAAATATTTTGAGATATTATAGTTATCTCTTATTATTTAGTTCTACTTTGATAGCATTTGATATCAAGAACATACTCTACATGGCTCCAGGATTATATAATTTGTTGAGAATTATTTTATGGTCCAGTATATGGTCTGTTTTTATTGATGTTCTATATCCACTGTATTCTGCAATTATACTGTGCAGTGTTTTATATGTTTCCATTAGGTCAGGTATATTAATTATGTTGCCTAATTATCAGTGTCTCTACTAATTTTTGCCTGCTGCTTATTTTATCGGTTATTAAGAATTTCCATTAAAATCTTCCTCTATTTGTCTCTATATCCTTTCATTTCTCTAAGTGTTTTTCTTTATGTGTTTTGAGGCTTTATTATTAAGTGTATATGAATTTAGAATAATTTTTCTTTTAAATTTATTCAAATGATTAAATGCTTTTCTTTATCTCTAGTAATATTTATCACTTTAAAGTCTACTTTGTCTAATATTAATATAGTTTTACAAAATTTAATGTTTGTAGGGTATGTTCTTTACATCCTTTTACTTTCAGTCTATGTATCACTATACTTAGTGTCTGTTGTATAAGCAACATATAGTTACTCTTTTAATGCAGCCATTCTCTGTCTTTCAATTTGATTGTTTTCTACTTTTATTTTTATTCCGTTTACTTTTAATGTAATCATCAGTAAGTATTTGAGCTTATTTTTATCATTTTACTATTTGTTTTCTTTTAGCCCAGTCTTTTCTTTATTCCTTTCTTTCAAATTAATTATATATTTTTCTTTCATTTTTCTTCCCTATATTAACTTGTTGGGGGTTTATTTTCAGTGATTATTCTGTAAATTACAAGGCCTATTTATGCCTTACTGAAAAAAAAACTTTGTTTTCCTTTTGCCTCATTGTACACAAGGTAAAGATTTGAGAATGGTTTACTTTTACCTGTCTTTCAACTTCTCTGCTACTGTTTTTTAGTCTCTTAATTCAATGTGCACTTTAAACATCAGAAATACTATTTTTAAAATCAGTATTAATTTATATGTACCTACATCTTCACCCTTCTGTTTCTCTTTTGTCTTTGCATAGAGATGCTTCCCAAATGGGGTCATTTTCCACTGCCTAGAAAACTCTTTTTAGGGTTTCTTCTACTTCAGATGTACTGTCAGTAAATTCTCTCAGCTTTTATTCTTCTGAATATTTTTACTCTGGTTTTATTTTTCCACATATTTCACTGGGTATAAATTTCAGGTGGACTTCCCCCCCCCCCAGGTCTTTGAAGATGGCATTTTACTGTTATGGGTTGTTTGTGTCCCCCAGAAAGGTATTTTGAAGACTTAATTGCTAGTACCTTGGCATGTGACCTGATTTTGGAAATAGGGTCTTTATGGAGCTAATCAAATTCGAATGAGAGCATGAGGTTGAGCTCTAATGCAATATGACTAGTGTTTTATGAAAAGGGGAAATTTGGACATAGAGACAGACACACACATGTAGGAAAGATGATGTGAAGAAGCACAAGGAGAGCACTATAAGAAGATAAGAGACTGGAGTGACTCATCTGTAATCTGCAGAATGCCAAAGATCGCCAGAGAACCACCAGAAGCCAGGAAGAATCCGGGAAGGATTCATCTGCAACTTTCAGAGGGAACATGGCTGCTGACACCTGGATTTTGGGTTCCTATCCTCCAGGACTGTGAGACAATTCATTTCGTTTCTTTCAGTCAGCAGTTGGTGGTACTTTGTTGTTATTACTGCAGCAAATGGATACAACTGTCCTCTGACTCCTCTTCTTATTGAAAAATCTGTTAGTACTTTGATGTATCATTTTTCTCTGTTTTAAGATTTTCCTTTTGCCTTTGGTTTTCAGCCACTTGACTCTAATGTATTTTGTAATTTTCTTTGTATGTATCCTATTTGGATCCCATGTTTCTTTAAGATTTATTTATTTTTGAGGGGGGTTGCTGAGGAGAGAGAGAGAGACTCTCAAGCAGACTCCCCACTGAGCAGGGAGCCCAACACGGGGCCCAATGTGGGGCCCAGTCCCATGACCCTGAGACCATAACTTGAGCTGAAATCAAGAGTCGGACACTTAACTGCCTGAGCCACCCAGGCGCCCCTGAATCCCATGTTTCTTTGCCCTATGACTTGATGTGTTTCATAGGTTTAGAAAGATTCTTTAAAATATCTTTTTAAATAATCTTTTCCCACATTTTCTCTCTGTCTTCTCCATATGAGTTTCCAAATGCACATTATGTTAACCTTATTTACCAACTTCCATATGTTTCATGTCATTTTCTGTGTTTTAATCTTTTTGTTCCTCTGAATACTGCAATCTGGATCTCCCCTACTGTTATATCTTGTAATTCACTAATGTTCTCTCACTTTCCCTACTGTTAAACCCATATTTCAAATCGTCACTGTTAAGTTATTCTTTTTTTAGTTCTGGAATTTCCATCTGATTCTTTATTATATATTTCAGTTCTCTTGTGATAGTTACCATATTTCAAAAAACTCGATCATTGACTATATTAATCATAGTTATTTGGAAATCTGGTTTGGATAACTACAATATCTATATCATCGCAGATCTGTTTTATTGTGTAAATCTTCTCTTGGCTTTCTGTCATTTGGTCTCTTTTACTGGCAAGCCTAGTAGTTTCAGATTGTCTGCCAAACATTGTATATGAAAAATTATAGGTGCTCTGGTTGAAGTTGTCTTTCTCCAGAGAGAAGTTAATCACCTTCTGGCAGCAAAGAGATATGAGAAAACCATTTTAATACAGTCAGTCACTGAGATCATTCAAGGCTATGCTTTAGCTTTGTGATCTGCTATTTCTAATTTGTCTTTACTCCTATAATGTAGCCCCCTGGAAGTCTCAACAGAAAGCTGGCAGTTTTACTGTGGTCTCTCCTTCATGAACAGACTTCAATTCCAAGTCTTGTCTCTTCAGAACTATGAGTCTGGTAAATCTTTAATCTGCTTGTTAGCCTCTTATCAGCTGCTTTTGCTCCATTTCTTGACTTCTTGCCCTTGGCCTATGGAGCTCAGGAACTGGCAAATTTCTCACAAGAAAGTTGGATATAGAACATAGGGCTAATTTCACTATTGTTTTCCTTTCCTTAGGATTTCATTTCCTGAACATAGCGTGTCTAATTTTTCTCTCGGGGCTGGTAAGTCTGCCAAAAGCACTAGCTTTCTCCTTAGGCTCTAGGCTTCTCCACACAAATGAACCAAGTGGAAAATATGTTGTTGAGCCTAGAACTTCCAATTCAGCTCAATTCAGCAATTTTTCCTTTTCTCTGAGCTCTTAGCTCATGAAATTTGTTGGTTTTAGTTGGTCTCTATTGTCTTCAAATATCTGTTTCATTAAATATATATTACTTTAATCTCATTTCTCTCCGTTGTTCTCTAGGAAGGTTTTTTTCCCCCGACACAAACTTCTTTTTATCCAGAAAATCTTTTTAAAAATATTTGTATTTTATTTATTTTTATTTTCTCTTCATTATATCTTTCTACCATTTTGCCTCATTTTCATTATGTTCTTCATTCTGTTAGTAATAAAATGATCTAATCATAGAGATAAACATAGGATTGGTGCTAATTTTATATATGTGTTTGTGTGTGTGTGTGTGTGTGTATTAAAGAAAAGGATAGCCATAAATGTTGAATAAATTTGGAAAGAAAGCCATCAGTCTTACCCTACAATTATTTATTCTTTTCCACATACATTCTGTCCCCAAGCAATATTTTTTGAACTGCTCCAGACATCAAATCTACCATCCAAAAGTAGTATTTCTACCACTTTTAAACTTTCTATCATGATCCTTTGGTTCATGTCCTTTTTTGGTTTTTCTATTCATTGCTAGAAGCATTTCGTTTCAAATATGTTCAGTAATTTTGCTCTCTTTCCATCAGTGGGGTGACCATTGTTACTCTCAAAAAAATTATTCTAGTTTGGAGAATTATTATATTGCTATCTATTAGTCATACACACTTGACAAGATCTCAATCCTGGCTGTAGCAAATTATGTAAATTCTCTATTGAGCTACAGACTAATTTATCCAAATAACTCCCTAACCCTTGCTTTAGAAAGTTTAATAGTCATCTCATAATTAATAGTCCCCAAACAGAATGCTTGTCCTCCCCACACCATCTCCTTAAATTAGCCCTCTTTCTGAATTCTCACTTTCTATCAATGACACTAGCATCCACTTGGGTTGCTAAAGAAATGAATTTGGGAGTCACCTTTAGTTTCTACCCTACCTTCTTCCTGAGAAACATATGTCAATTCCTTTCACTTCTCTCCGCTCCCACTGCACACCTGTATGATAACATCATTCCTGGATTGAAGAAAAAGCAATGACTCAGTTCATTCTCCACGTGGTTCCAACATTATCATTTTTAAAATGTAAAGATTGTGCATAGGAGCTGAGAATAGCAAATATAGCTTGAGAAAGATGAATAAATAAAAAGTAATCCAAATATTACATTTTTTTCATGTGTCAGGGGCCGTTCTGTAGTAAGAGGTGGTTTGGCATTCTGATAGCATTACTGACCTGCTGAAAGGCTTTGTACCATAGCTTCAGTAGCTTCTCATGGCTGTTAGCATAAACTGCTTACCATGGCCTCCAGAACCCTACTTGGTCTGCTTATTATTCCGCTCCTTACCCAACACCAGCCAAGCTGGCCCCCTTTCACTCAAGGTTCTTTACATTATTATTCCTTCTCTTTACAATTCTCATAGCTTATCTCTTACATTTCTTCTTTTAAGCATCAAGTCAATAATCATCTCTCTGTTCTCCATGTTGTATCTCTGTCTTAAGTGACCCCCAGTTGTTCTCTGTCATGCCATATAGCTTATTGACTTTGCAATGCATGTGACAATGCAAAATTGTTGTTTTTTGTTTTCATTATTGTTCACTTGTGTATTGTTTATTTCTACCACATTAATGAAGTTTTAGGAACCTTACCTTGTTTATTCCAGTAGCCCTTGGAGCAATACCTGGCCTAGGTGCTTCCTGAATAATTATTGAAAAAATAAATTTTGAAAGGGCTCTAGGATTTCCCACAAAGTTCTGAAAACTTCTAATTAATCTATTATTTTCTTGAAATAAAATGTAATCTCTCAAGTATTAGCATTTGTAATAAAAATGATTTATTCTTTGGCTTTATGTTTTGATTTCATATATAGTATAGCCAATTATATTTTATTGCAAGTCTAAAGCAGTTCTGTTATATCCTAGATCAAATGGGCTTTATGACTCTTCCAGGGAGGCTAAACTGTATTTATTACCTTGTTTCTGTATGAAAATGTGGTCTGTAGTCCAAGTAACAAAAATTTACTTTCTAACAAACTTTGAATTCAAAATTAATTTTTACATTGATGACAGCCTATATAGAGTTCTGAGCATTCATTAAATCAGAACCCAAATTTCATTAAAAAATATCCTCGGTTCCATGAAGCAACCACAGTAAGCCTTGTTTTCAGAAGTAGGGAAGATGTAAATGGTAAATACATAAATGTAGTCCTTTATATGGAACAGGAAAAGTATATAGTCTATAATACATACAGTGGATGTGAGTGCAATATACTCCAAGTGTCTGGACAACCAGAAAGAGAGTCATTACATGGATTTCTTGGCTAAAAATGATCTAAAATCATTTAAAAAGAATATATTTATTGGCACATTTATTGGTGGTTTTTGAAAGCAATTTTAGGGTTGAGTCTCACTTAGTTTCTTGAAATTCATCTTAGAGAAGATATGGGGAGGGTACTCTCTTGTACACCAAAATAATGTTTGTGTTTGTTTTATATTTGTATTTTTGTTAAAGATTTTATTCATTCATTTGTCAGAGAGACAGAGCGAGAAAGAGAGAGCTCAAGCAAGGGAGCAGCAGGTAAAGGGAGAAGCAGGCTCTGCACTGAGCAAGGACCCCGATGAGGGACTTGATCCCAGGATCCTGGGATCATGACCTGAGCCAAAGGCAGACGCCTAACCAACTGAGCCACCCAGGTGTCCCTTGTATTCATATTTTTCTTTGATATTTATTTAGCTAGTTTATGAGATTAATAGAGGGCTATCTTCTCTACCATTTAGCACAACTATTTTGTTGTTTTATTTTATACAAGCACTTTTTGTTTTGTTTTGTTTTAAATGAATAGGAACTTACTTGTTTTTCTGGCCAAGAATTATGATATAATTTACTCAAACACAGTAACAACTGAATTTCTATATTAACAGTCACAGAGTCAAAGTGTTTCAATAAAAAATTATATAAATTTACTGGCTGTCAGGGAAGAATTGAAAATAACTCCAAATCTGTATGTCAGCCAAACTCCATACTTGTTATTCTTAAATGGATCTCGTTTTCCCTGAAGTTCAGCAAAACGATAGAGTTTTTTAAAATATTAAAGAAAAAAGGAAATGAGTTATATCTGTATTATGATAAATGAATTTTGCAGATTAAGATTATGCACGTGTATGTGTGGATGTGTGTAGTTATGTGTGTGTAGATGTATGTGTGTGTGTAGGTTCCTCAAATTATTGAAATGTATTTTTTCTCCTGCAACCTAACATTAGACATAAAACTTCCCATAACAGGCTGTATTGGTCAGTGTGTCCCTGGAAGAAGGTGTTTTGTATCTCAGAGGTAGCATAAGTCCCATTAGATGTGGTGTTGCTATGGTAACTGCTCTCTCTTTTTTAATTGAATAGCATAGTAAGTAGTCTTATAAAACCCACCAACCCATAACTTTCTGGTGCCTCAAGGCAGCTTTAACTTAACCACCTTCTCTTTGTCTTTATTTTTTTCAGTCTAAGGGATTCAGGTGTTTGGCTCTACCTGTTTTATGAGTCTGATGTGCCTTGGTACTAAAATCCTTGGGTTGTTGACCACAGAGAATTTCTAAACAGGAGCTCAATGTAGTTATAAAATCAAGAGAAGAATACAACATTTCAATTGCAGGAACAAAGCAAACTTCTACATAAGACTGTGTATGTAAAACAGACTGAATAAGGCCCAAGGATTTGATCTGATTTCACCAGAACTTATCTACACCTGGCAGGGTGCAAAGAAATCATTCTAGAAACACAAGAGCCACAGAGAGTGTTGTGTTAAAATAAGTCTTCGGCAACAGGCTCACATATTTTAGATTAAACAGAAATTCTCCTAGGATCCAAGAGTCCTATTTTCCTTTCTGGCTCAAACACACACCTCATAAAATATCTATGCCTTAGTGCAGAGATGTTGCATAGGGTCAAATAAAATCTATTGTAACTCCCTTCCCACCCCCTTTCCTTCTTAGAGACAGTAATTCTTTCTGCTTATTTTGCTAGTTATTTATGTTTAAACTGTTAGTAAATCTCTTTTAAAAGAAAATTGAATATATGGGAATTGCTGGTGTTCTATAGGAAAATAGGGCTGTTAGAACTTATTCTACTTGTGGAAGAGGGTATTAAGATATGATAAAAAGATCATTTTGATAATAATAATCTAAGTGTTGGCAAATACTTCCTACTGAGTAGCATTACAATTTTTCAAAAAACGGAGTGGGTAAGAACAATTAAGAGATATCTGCCTGTAAGTCTATATTGGGTATTGACCCTTTGTAATACCAAAGAAACACAAAGTCTAGAGCTTAGAATTTACCTCACCTAACTTCTCATGCAATTAGAGATTCTCTTTACAATATTAAAAAGTTAATTTGAAAACATGTTTCTATCTAATCTCTCAGTACTCCTAAATTTTGATGCAACTCAAATATAGTTGATGATTGCTTTCTCAACTTTGCTAGCATCTTTTACAAGATGAATAATTTAGTTTATATTTAGGCAATGAATAAATACCATAGCAAAGTGGGTAATTATAACAGCTTACTCTTTTCAGAGTGTTCCTCTGCCTACTCAGAGAAATCCCAGAGGAAATAAAGGAACAGGAACAAAGAATTAAGTATAATGAAATGTACCTACAGTATCTTTGGAAGAAGCACATCCCATTGAATTGAGGGCATGGAGATCTTCAGGTGAGAAATATTGGGGACACTACTCCCTAGGTGTCTTTTGCTTCTAGTGTGTTGCTGAGTATGCAAAGAATTCAAGGCCTTAATCGCTTTTTACCTGCCATTTTTCAGTGTTGTGTTTGCAGTGAGCAACCTTGAGAAATGCAATGTCTCCTTCTGAGACAAAGAGTAGGCTGGCTTACTGTCTGCTATAAAACAGCAGGTTCCCAATATCAGTGTTCCTTGGCTGTAAGGTAAAGTCATTGCGGGTGTAGCATCAATCTGGGCTCTCTGCATCACCCTTGTGGGACATGGTGGACAAGGGAGAAAGGATACGAAAATGTTGGTATTTATGCTCCTTGCTTTGCTGTAAGTAATAAAGTCCTTTGTGTCTGACCCAGGAGTCTCGAGTCTTTTGGCAGCAACCATGAAACAGTAGAAGGCTTATTTATTAGCTTGTAAGTAGGATAAAATCCCAAACCAGATAGGAGGAAGTTGCTAAATTCACCCTCACATCCTTTTGGTGGTGGCATTAATATACCATCAAAACTGTAACCTGATTTTTGCTAGAAAAGAGAGCTATAGTTTAATTATTCTAAATCTGAAGCCATTACCTTGGTAGATGTTCTAAAAGCAAGTAAAACATTTTAAAGCACATACAAAAGGGGCAAGGAGAGCATTGCTCAAAAGTATGTATTATTTCTTTAACAAGGTGAGGATTTATTTTTTTCTTCTGAGGCAGGAAACTTTTAGACTAACATTATTTTGCCATACTATTTAGAATAGAATTTTAGACCTTTGACCACCTATGTATTTATAAGGTATAAAATAATTTTAATCTGTCACAACCAGAATCAAAGCATGGTTTCTAGACTGTCACCTTCTAGCAGAAGTGGCACTGGGGTCCTTATTAGCTTTGTTAGGCAACTCAGTTTTCAATGAAATGCCAACTGAATCTCTCCACACATTATCTGTTTGGGAAGAAGTATTTGTATTCAACTGGCAACAAACTAACTAGGTAGACAATCTGGAATGTACTGATGTTCTATAGCTATCAAATCCACAAATGGGATAAATAATATCTATGAAGATAATCCAAAGAACATGAAGTCCATTTATTTCTCTAAACCATTATTTCTCAACTTTTCATTTTTTTAACTGCCCCCCAACACTAACCTTTTTTGGCATTCCCTCCCCCCACCCCTTTAATTGCTTCCCTGCCAAGCTTCAAGGGAAATTTAAGACCAGAGATATACTCTATATATGTTTGTGTGCTGCAGCCCTTGGAAGGCCACAACTATTGTAATATCTAGGATTTTTTTTTTGCCTCCCAGGAACCAATCATTACCCCCTTGTGGATGATATTGCCCACACTGAGAACTCATGTGCTAAACACTCCAAAATCTATCCCTGGACTCAGCTGTATACTTCCCTGCCTACACTGTTATATGGTCTCTCAATAGCTCCCCCCTTTTTTAACTGCCTTGTAGTGATGGTTATATTTAGTGATGCTACAAAAAAATAGCACATGAAACTACTTAAGGCTACTAATAAATTCATCATTGGGGGCACCATAACACAATGATTAAAAGTTTCATCTGGCTACCTGAATTTGAGTCTTGACGTTATACTTACTAGCTCTGTAGTCTTAGGTGTGTTGACTAGCATCTTATGTGTCAAATATGGGTCGCAACACTACTCAAACCACAGGCTTATTATAAGAAATAAGGATAAAATGCATGTAAAGTACGTGACCGAGTAAAATCTTCAGAATATTAGCTCTTATATACATACAGTTGTGCAGGGTCCTCTGCGCAAAGAGGCTAAGAATGTTCTCACTGGTCACGCTGTCAAAAATAATTGAGTGATTTTATCCTAGGAATAGATATTAAGAGTTATGATTGACAGATTTTCTTCTTTTCACCATCTGATACAAAGTTTGAAGACCAATTTGTGTTCCTTCCCATAGTAAGTACATAGTAATTCATAATATTTGACTCTTATTCCAAATATTCTTTTGCTCTTATTTTCCTTTCTTATTTAGCATGAATTTTGGCATACAGACCTGGTTTGAGTCTTGCATCCATTACTCATTAGCCTGTTAACTTTAGGTGAGTTTTTTTGCCTCCTTAGTTTTCTTTGTTCTCATTGATAAGATGAGGTCAATATTGGTACCTAACCAATAAGACTGTTTAGAGGAAAGTACATGGCACCTAATGAGTGATAAGAATTCAATTATTCTTATTCAATTACTTTTATGGTTTACCTTATCTTGCCATATTTTTGTATCTGTATAAACTATCATATTTTTTCCAATAAAATGAATAAATAAAAATATACCTAGAACACTGCTGCTGTGATTTGAAGGTTTGTGATCCCCAAAATTCAGATGTGAAATCCTAATGCCAATGTGATGGTATTAGGAGGCGGGCTTTAGAAGGCTTTGGGAGGTGCTTAAATCATGAGGGTGGAGCCCTTGGGAATGGAATTAGCACTCTTATGAAGGTGAGCTCATAGAGGTCCTGAGCCCCCTCTACTCTGTGAAAATACAATGACAAGTCTGAAACCCAGGAAGGGACCCTCACTCAACTGTGCTGGTGCTCTGATCTTGAAATTCTAGCCTCCAGAACTGTGAGAATTAAATTTCTGTCGTTTACAAGCTACCCAGTCTGTGATATTTTGTTACAGCAGCCTGACTGGACTAAGATGGTTGCCACGACCATAGTGCCTCCTCTGTAAGGGTTTAGGGTCTTAGATATTTTCTCACACTGTCACGGGAGTCCCCTTGACCGGAAAACGAGCAATGATGTTGACCCAGTACCACTCCAGTCATCACTGCAGACCCTTATATTCGAGTCCCCGACTGTGACACAGACCTATGACCCGTGGTTGATTGAGAATGGGAGTTTGCCCAGGATGATAGATGGTTTAGTAGGTCGAACCCTGGAACTAAATTTAGATATCTAGATACTTGCCCTGCAGGTAAACACAGTTTTGCTTGTGATGCCAGGCAAAGCAAGCCAAGCATCTTCACACCTGCCTCTCACATCTGCTAATCGACATAGTTGTCTTTTCTTATTTGCTAGCATCTCAGGGCTTGTACTAACATCTGTAAAAATCCTCAGCCTAGGTTAAAGTACTAGTTTCTTCACTTCGCTGTGTGGCCCTGAACACCTTACTTTACCTCCTTGGTTTCTCGTCTATAAGATGGAGATAAAGATATTCAGAGATCTGTGAGAATGATGTAAGTGAACTTATATATAAACATGGAAAGCATCGTGCCTGGCCTAGAGTAGACACTTTGTAAATGTAAACTTGACTCATTTCCCTTTTCTTAGTGAGAAAGTCAGGGTTTCAGATTGACCCTCAAGTTAATAATAGAAAAAAAAAGAATTTATTTCCCCAGGTGTCTATATTACATTCATTTAGCCTATAAAATTAGACCTCAATACAAAGCCTAAAGGCAAAGTGCTCTGCCCACAATTGTTTCTTGCTTATCTCTTTTCAGAGGAGCTTGGTAGTGCATGGGTAAAACTGATGAGGATACGTATGAATGAAGGAAGGGGGAGAGAAAGGAAAAGTAGATATTTGATATTTTTCCTCCTTATTTGTAGTGGTGCCATGGGGGATATCATTTCTGAGACTCTGCAGTAGGCAAAATTCTAAGATGATCCCCAAGAATCCATCCCTTCACTATGAGAGGATCCCTTGGATGTGATAGGACATCTCTCCCATTAAGTTACATGACAAAAGGGGTTTTGCAAATGTAATTTTGGTTACGAATGTATTGACTTTGAGTTAACCACAAAGGAGATTATTTGAGTAAGTCTGATCTAATCACAAGAGCTCTTTAAATCTGTAGCTAGAGGATGAAGATAAACAAGGTCAAAGATCTGAAGCATGAGAGGCTTTGACTTGCCACTGCTAGCTTGAATATGGAGGGGGCCACATGGCAAGGGATGTGGGTAGACTCTGGAAGCTGAGAGTGGCCCCTGGCTGGCAGCCAGAAAAAATAAGAGGGACCCCAGTCCCACAACTGCAAGAAACTGCCAATAACAAAAATGAGCTTGGAAGTGAATTTTTCCTCAGAGCCCCCAAATGAGAGCTCAGGGTCTGACTGATACCTTCATTTCAGACTTATGAAATCCTAAGCAGAGAAACCAGCCATTCTCTGCCTGGACTCCTGACCTATAGAAACTGTGATATAAGAAATTTTTGTTGTTTTAAGATGCTGGGTTTGTAGCAATTTATTGCACAGCTATAGAAAACTAATGCATGTCGGGCGATAATACAAAAACTTACAGAAATACCCAAGGCAATACCTGGAAACAGCCAAAAGTCCCATCCCATCTATTTAAGCATTAGCTCAACTGCTGTTAAACATTATCTTCTTGAGCTACCAGCAACCCAGGTTTAGCAACTTCCCCCCAAACATAGCTTGGGAATGAGGTCCTAGAAGTCCTTCACTGGCATGGCCCCTAATTTATCACTCAACATGCCAGGCTGTTCTGAAGTAATCAGTTCATATCTTTGATTCTGTATCATTCATGGCATGCTCACTTATTTCTTCCTGACTTTAAATATGCTTGCACTCCACCAGTATCACTTAAATCCTACTAAATCCTAAGATCCTGGAATGAAGACTTTTTTTTAATCTTCAGTACCTATTAGTTTTTGCAAACTATTAAAATACTGATTAAAGGAATAAGATAATGATGTAAGAAATCTTGCTTATTCTTCAAGTCCTATCCCAATCAATAAGGCATTTTCTGACCTAGCATCCTCTTGAAATATGGAAAGGAAAAGGGATCATACTAATGGATAAACTACCAGGACAGGGCCAGAAGATACGTCAAAAGCTGCAGTAGAAGTGGAAACACCTTCTTTCTGACAGAGAAGGGAAAGAGAACTTAAAAATTATGAGTTCAATATTCTCAGAGAGATTTGAGTAGCTATCTTATTCAGAATTAAACAGGACCAAAAAACTAGAAACAGTTCTTGGAAATGATAAATATGGTTGCCAAAATAAAACAATGAATAAGATAACTGAATAATAACTTGGATGCAAGTTAATGTTAAGTTTGTGATCTGAAAGATTAACAGACATTTATCCCTCTGTACACTTCTGTCGAAGAACATAGAACAAAACAACAAAAAGATGAAAAACATGTGAGAAAATATTAAGACATGAGTAATATCTATTAAAAATATGTTACCCTTAACATATTTTAACACCCATATCCTGGGTGGCTCAGTCAATTGAGCATCTGACTCTTGATTTCAGCTCAGGTTATGATCTCAGGGTCCTGAGATCGAACCCTGAGTCAGCTTGCCCTTTTCCCTCTCCCTCTGCCCCTCTGCTCGCTCACTCTTGCTTTCTCTAAAAAAAATAAATAAAATCTTAAAAAAATTAAAATATGTTAAATAAAATGCTCAGAAACAAAGACAAATTGTTGAAGATGTAATAGGAAAATTTCTCTGAGTGGAAGCAATAGTCACATCTTCAGATTTGAAATGGGCTACAAAGTAACTGTGTATTAATTTGTTCATTTATTCAACAAATAATTACTGACCTTAGTTTATTCAGGATATTGTAGATATGGAAATGAACATTAAAAAGAATAAAAAAGAATTTTAAAAATGTGTGGTTGGCAATATTTTAAAATGGCCCCCAATGTTCCCGTGTTCTATATGACCTCCCACTGAGTACGGAAGCAACCTAAGACTGTGATGGATATTACTCCTCTGCTAATTTACACTATATAGTAAAGGCAGAGATTTTGCAGATGTAATTAAGGTCCCTAATCAGTTTGCCTTTGAGTTGAGTTATCCATACCTAGGATAATTGCCTAGGTATGCCTTACCTAATTAAGTGAGCCCTTGTTTTAGGGGGTGCTGGGTGGCTCAATCAGTTAAGCATCCAACTCTTGACTTCAGCTCAGATCATGATCTCAGGGTCATGGGATCAAACCCCATGTTGGGCTCCATGCTCAGTGCATATTCTGTTTGAGGTTCTCTCTCTCTCCCTCTGTCCCTGCTCACATGCTCTCTCTCTCTCTCTCTCTCTCTCTAAAATAAATAAATAAAATATTTTTTTTAAAAAGTGGTTTTAGGACTTCCTTGAGCTTAGAGACTCTAAGGAACTCTTTCTGTTGCTGCCATTGAAGGAACAAACTGCCATGAATTCAATAGCTTCAAGGAAATAAATTCTACCAACAACCTGAGGGACTGCAAATGTAAATCCTTCCTTAAGTCAAGTTTCCAGATAAGAATGCAGCCCAATAAACACCTTGATTTTAGTCTTGTGAGACCCTGACCAGAGGACTTAGTTATCTCTCTTGGACTTCTGACATATAGAAACTATGATATAATTAACAGGTATTGCTTTAAACTGCTAAATTTGTGGTACTCTGTTAAACAGCAATAGAAACCTAATACAAGATCTACATTAGGATGAAACTTCAGGACTCAAAGTATAAAGGAAAGTTCCTTAATGTTTTCAAAGGAAAATTTCAAAGTTCTAAAAATCAGAATTAACTTTAGACTTTACAATAACAACATGGTATTCCAGAAAACAATGGAACAATTCCTCCAATGTTTGGAGGAAAAATGATTTGGAGCTAAACGATGAATAAAATGAGAGAGTGAAATAAAGACATTTTCTGACATGCAAGGACATTGAAATTACACTGTCCATATGGCATGGTTTTGAGAAAATCATAGAATATACGATAAAAAGAATCAATCTGACCTTTACTCTTCGAATAGTCTCCTTAGAGGGGTACATATGAAGATATGCCAAATGTGTCCCTTGGACCTGGAGCATCATTGTATTATTGATGTTGCTTATCTTTTCTTTTTACATTTTTATTGAGGTAAAATATAGACAGATTACTGTGCATCAAATTCACTAATCTTTATAAAGTTTGAGGAATTTTGTATATGTATACACCCAGGTAACGACTACCAAGATCAAAATATAGAACCTTTCCAGTCTCCCAGAAAGTGCCTTTACCTGCCCCCCCCCAAAAGGGCACCAACCCCCCCCACTTCTATCCCCATTCATTAGTTTTCTCAGGTCTAGAACTTCATCTAAATGCAATCCCACAATGTGCATTATTTTATGCCCCCCCCCCCTTTTTTTTTTGCCGCGACAGTCATTCTTATTTTGTCTGCCAGTAGTTCATTCTCTTTTCATAGCTCAATAATATTTAATAGATCACTTCATTTATACGCCACAACTGAGCCATTGCTCCTTTGGATGTTTGAGTTGTTTTGGGGATTTGGCTATCATGAAAAGAAGCTGCTTTGAATATCCTTCCACATATTTTGGTTGTGTGCACTAATTTCCATATAGCCAAATATCTAGGAGTGAATCACTGGGTCATAGGATAGTAGATATGTTTATTGCTTTTAATCATTTATGTTCAAGCTACAAGGAAAACATTGAAGGCTCATCTGTAGTAATAAAATAAATGAAAATAACAAAGTCTTCATAATTTAAAAACAAGGTTAAGACTGACAGAATTCAATGGGGAAAAAATGGTACTCCAGCTCATTTACTCATATTCCCCAACAATAAGGTAAACTTTTCAAAAATTCCATTCTGATCATGATCTGCCTCTGCTCCAAAGTACCTTCCCCTGGTTCTTAGGAGAAAAGCAAAGCCCCTTAATAAAGCCTGCAAAGCTCTGCATGGCTGGCCTCTACTTTTCTATTTTATCTCTTTGCTCTTCTCCACTTTTTCCACTTAAGTCCCATTGGCTTCTTTCATATCATTCTTGCCATGACTTCTCTGTCCCAGGGCCTTTGCAAGAGCTGTTCCTTTTTCTGGAATGCTCTTGATACCAGTTTCCGCATAGTTAAATCCTATTAATCCCTCAGATCTCTTACCAGAGGTAACCACTTCTGAGAAACCGTTCCTGATCTCCTTAATATAAATTCTCATAACTCTATGAACGTCTGGGCAGCACTTGTCATTGCAATTTATTTGTTTGTGTTATTATTGATTGAGCTTTGCCTTTTTCATTAGGTGGCAATTTCCATGATGACAGAGTTTATGTTCATTTTTACTCATCATTTTATTACCAGAATCTAGCATAGCAGTTGGTCAATGTAGGGCACTCAATAAATATTTATCAAGCTGTAGAAAGAACCTTACATGGTAAAGATAATTTTGAAATTGAAGAACTGATATCATTTAAAATTATGAAGGCAATCATATGAGGAACAGAAGATAATAACATGATATAAATTGAAGTAGAGAGAGAAGGTTCTAATAATTGAACTAAATTTCTCTTCTTTCTAGAATTGAGTCAAAAGCCTAGTACTTATAGTGCTAATCAACAGGAGAACTAAAAGTAGAAGCATTTAAGTGTAATTATCTCTGGGAAATGAGGCTAGGGCTGGAGAATGGTGTTTGGGGAGGTAGATTTTTACTCAAAATTTTTTAGCTTTTTTTTTTAAAGATTTATTATTTATTTTAGAGTGTGTGTGTGTGTGTATGTGTGCATGAGTTGGGGGAGGGATAGAGGGAGAGAGAGAGAATGCCAAGCAGACTCCCTGCTGGACGCAGACCCCAACGTGGGGCTCTATCTCATGACCTGAGCTGAAATCAAGAGTCAGATGCTTAACAACTGAGCCACCCGAGTGCTCCTTTTTTTACCCTTATTTTTAATTTATTGTACTACAAAACATTTATTATAATAAATAACAGAAAGATGAAACCCAAGGTTACTGTACATACCCAGCTTTGGAAACCTTTGGAAGACAGGGGAAGCTAATTTGCATATGTCCCCCTGTGTCAGGGGTTGGGTGTAGAGTAAGGCAAATGTGATTACATACTTGAGGTTGTTGACAAATTTCCTAGGTTTGTAACAAATTCAAGCATCAGGTAAAGTGAACTAATGAAACTATAAACTGATTTGAAGACTATCAGGGGTAACAACAGGTTTTGAAAGTTCATAGAGCAAGATGTCCTTGTTCCTTGGAGTTAGTTTGGGCAATCAGTGATCAGGGCAGAACATCAGTGTCCTGGATGGTTCTCGAATTTCCTCCTGTGCTAGGCACAAGACAGGTGGTAGCAGTACCGAATCAAATCAGTTGTATCTCACAAAGCAAGAGTAGAATAGAGGGAACAAAATCTTAGCCATATTATAGGTTTCAAATAGAAGATCTCAACAGCTAAGCAGGAGTAAATATTTTAAACCAAACTGGTGAATCAGAGCTAAGGATTGGGATTTTTCAGGAGAGAACTTGGCAGTAGGCTATGGGGACTTGGGGGCAGGGCAGGACATATTAATTCTGATCAACAACTGACTGACTTTCTCAGTAACCCTCTCAAAGGGGCAGGATCTTGTCTTCTGGGCTGTGCCACTGAACTTATCCACCCTACATGCCGACGTGTCCTCTAAATTCCAGCACAAACTAACTTTAAAAAAAAAAAAAAAACCTTTATATTGCCCAGAACCAAAAATAATCCCTCCCTCCTTGATTTCCCAAAGCACTTTTTCTAATTTTCTTATGGCATTTAGCCCTTTATATTATGCACTCTGGCTACATATGTGCCTTTCTTACTTCACTCATTAATCTAAGAGGTCATGAGAATTTGGGATATGCATTCATCATAGGGATTGGCAGTGGACCTTCCACATCATTGGTGAAAGAAGGTTCAACAGCAAATCAGGTGTTACCTGAGGACTCCAAGATGACAAATGTTGCCCATCTCACTGAATTGTCATATGCAATGTGCCTTATGAGTATGCTCTGGTTAGCATCACAAAATTCAGAATGTGTATTACCATATCATGCTAGAAGTATATACTATTATTTCCATTAGTACTATTTAGGGGAATGAAAATGTTTTCTATCAGTGTTGATAAGTCCTGCACATCTTTTTGTATCAGATGTTTGCATCAGGAAACTAGACATTGATTTTTAATTAACAAGAACTGAGAAGATATTTGAATATATCTGCTTTTAATAATAACAATGATTCATGCAGGCTGCATGGTTTAAGCTACTTTCTAAGATTGTATCATGTAAGTCCTTATAAAAGTTCTAATATTCTTCCACAAGGACAAAGTAAGGCTCTACATATTGTTTATAAACCTAATATAGTAATGAAAATGTCTCAAAGGGAAGAAATAAAAGCAAAATTCATGCTACATTCAAAGCAAGCCATTTTCTGCGATTTTAAGCATATGCAAAGAAATTCTGAGTAACCTACACATTCAAGTTGTGATTTCTGAGACAAAGATGTGGGGTCTAGCTATGTTGCAGGGAATTCCTTTTCTCCTCTTCTCCTAAAGCTGTTATCTCTTTTGTGTTATTATGGATGAAACTGGTTTAAACATAAAAAAACACAATGGATAGTTCATACTTGAATAATGCAGAAGGTAATATATGCAGAAAAGTTTTTCCAAGGCATGTCTGAGTATGTACTTTTGAATTTTACTGGAAAACATGTCATTCTGTTCAGAACTCTGAATTAAGATGCACTATTTTTTGCTGAAGGCTATTTTAAATTAGGCTAATAAATTGCTACTCTCTGCCTTGCGTGATAATGCATTACATTATCTACTGATGTACATGTATTGTTTGACTCTAATGGTGTGGAAATTAAATGTTAGACATGGGCCAGATGTTCCTATAGATGAATATGAAGTATGACTCTGGCATACTTATGTCTCATTGGAATGAAGAGGAAGGAAGGCATGATAACCAACAACAGTAACAACCACCTCGAAAAACAGCCTCTGGTCCTGTCTCCCATAAGAACGAACATCGTGCACATCTATAGCCCCTCAGCCCTTGTCTTTGGGGAGTGTTCTAAATGTCGGCAGTATTTGCACCTGTTTGTGGGGAAATACGTCTTGTTTCCTAAAATGCAGAATAAAATAAAATCATGAATATAAAACTACCTGGAGGGGTGTCCACAGACAATAAATACTTGTCATCTTTATTTGACAGACAGGAGCAGCTTGGAATGTTTCCCCGGATTGTGCACCTCGACATGGCAGCGAGATTTCCACGGGTCATTCCTCTGCTCTGGGAAGAGTTCACAGCAGGGTAGGAGGGATATGGAAGATGGGGGAAGGGAAATGGCAAACAAATGGGCCTTATGGTGAATTTTAATGAAGAGTCCCTGCTGGCTTTAGCCCCACTGGAAAAAAGGAAAAAGGGGGGTGGGGGGGAAGAAGAAAAGAAAGGAAAAGAAAGAAAAGAAATCCATAATCTATTCGAGAGGCTAACTTACCAAGGGGATCATAATTCCAACTGTAGAAACATGTGGCAGGAGTGAGGTAGGGGTGGGGGAGTACCTAGGATGTTTGTTGTTGCTGCTTCCACTGCTGCTCATCAGACTACGAATATGGAGATATATTTTTGAAAATCGTCAGACATGAATCCGTTACATCATCTTTACCATAAATCAAACACCCACTCACTGAGAAATGTTTGCCCATCATCTGTGCTGACGGAGGTCAGGCGCAGGCTTCTGGAAGCTCTGAGGTGGTGTACTTCAGTTATGGGGAAAAAAGGGGCAAAGAAGGAAACTGTGGGGATGTTTGATGATATCCCAGAAGAACTGGGGAGAGAGACAAAGGTAACTCAGTGAAAGGCGAGGCCAGTATCGTCTTTTATTTTTTTTTATTTTTTTTAAAGATTTTATTTATTTTTTTTGAGAGAGAGACAATGAGAGACAGAGAGCACAAGAGGGAAGAGGGTCAGAGGGAGAAGCAGACTCCCCGCTGAGCAGGGAGCCCGATATGGGACTCGATCCTGGGACTCCAGGATCATGACCTGAGCCGAAGGCAGTCGCTTAACCAACTGAGCCACCCAGGCGCCCAAGTATCTTCTTTTAAAAGAGCCGCTGAATTCCAAGAGGGATGTGATGAGAAAATGTAACACGAAGAGAGAGAAAAATATACTCTTTCAGGAGTGATTTGAGCTGCAAGTGTTGCTGTCATGCTTTCCCCCTCACCCTCTTGTGGTTTGCTTGAAATATGGGATACTGAGGGATTCATTGCTTTGTGCACTAAAGATTTTTGTCTGTGTGCTTCTCTCTGTATACCGAGATATTCCTTTCTGATTTATGGGGACTCATTTTTTTTTAAATCGCATCATTTCTGATTTTTGGTCCAATCAACCTTGATTTCTCAGGAGGAGCTTAACTCTTCTCTTTTGTCTTGTTTTTCTTTCTCTGCTATTTCTTTGTTGTGTCACTTTAAAGAAAAGAAGGAGTGCTTTGAAAGCTCTTTTCCTTCTTCATCATGAAGGTAAGGTCGTTTTTCTCTCACATGACTTTTCTACATAGATGAATGTCTTGTCTTTCTGGATCTCCCTCTCAAGCTAGACGTGGGCAGAAACTTAGTTTTCTCTTCACAAAGTAGTATACTAGTTATGTATTCAATATGTTCATGGTTCCAGACAAATTAAAAGAGTCTCTTCCTGCCTTCTAGGGCCATTTAGCTGTATGAAATGATGAGTAGCAGTCTGGAACGCTCACCTTTTGGATAAAGTTGCTTCCATTTCTCTAAATCCTGGAAGTTATGCTTCCTTCTCATTGAATCAAATGGGTTCTCACGATCCCTGAAACAAACAAGTTCATGGAGTATCCTTTGATGGGTTGACATTGGCATTTTTGTGCTAAACAAGCTTCCTGGTCATTATGCCAAAAAAAAAAAAAAAGTTGAAAACCTCTATCTTAAAGTCAACCTGTCTTGCTTGTTTCTTCTGTGTCAGAATATATTTTTAATCATGAGACACATTTCAATACAGTTACTGATTAAGCAGAGAAAAAAGGGGGAAATGAAGGAAAACATGAGTTTCTGATGGGCTTGCTCTTGGTTGGTCATTTCCTCTAGACTTGGGCTTCTTCAGCATTGGGGTAGCAAGTGGCTGGAATCAGGAAGAAGGGGAAAACGGAGGCCACTTTGGTCAAATTAGGCTCTACAAGAAGAGCCATCATAGAATCAAGGCTAGTTCACCAGATATTTTATTGGAATTGGAGATTAAACCTCTAACTAACTGTCTTTGTCCTCTGGACACATATTTCCTTTGAGGACATATGCTTCCTTTGAGAAACAGATTACCATGGCAGGCTAGCATGGGAATCCTGAATTCTTGGTAATATTCAAATACCAATCATCGTATAGCTAGAAGGGTATATTGGTAAAGAACATGAATTTGGGAGTTAGGCAGGCTTGAAGTGAAATCGCATCTTCACTACCAACTAGCTGTGTGGGCATGGAAAGGTTCGTTTTACACTCACTCAATTCCAGCTTTCTCATTTGTACAATAAATGGGATTACAGCGCTTACTGCACAGGATTGTTATGATGATCAAATGAGATAATATACATAAAAAACGTTCAGCTCAGTGCTTATAGCATACATCCTCAATACACGTTATCTGCTATCAGTAGAGCATTAATAACAATAACAATCATTTTAGGAAAGGCTAGGAAGAGGGATTATTTTTAGGAGTTCAGTCTGTTTGGGACAGTCAAATAAATTCCATTTTCTATTTTATTTTTTACATCAGATTTATTATGAATTATGACCCCTGTGAAATAGATTCTGTGTATTTTATTTGGGGATTGGGACCCTTCAGTATGTTACTTTGGGTTTAGTCAGAACAGACCCTTAATATTTTTGGAAAATTAATTTTCACTTGTCAAGCACCGTGTAACTGGTCATTCTATCAATGAAATCAACAAACTCAATCAGGTGCTCAATATCATAAATGTTAGAAGCCGTACAATAAATATGAGCACTTTTTCTAAATCATGGTAGATTGCAATCTTGAAGTCTTACTGGGGAATTGAAGCTAACGTGCATGAGATAGTATGAATGCAGAGATAAAAGCAATACTATAGACAAGAACTTTGCCTTTAAGACCATTACAAGGCGTACCTATCTACTTAGCTCTTGTGGGTTTTGTTTTGTTGCTTTTTTGCTTCAAAGACTAACAGGATGTTTTTTATGTAGATTCTGGATCTTCTACAGTTGCTTGCTTGCTTACCAAACTCTGCTTGCTTGAAATAGATTTGCCCAGAAATTGCTAGATTTAAGGTGTTTCTTTATGTTAACCCGGAATAAGTAATCTCAGTTTGACCTTTGACGTCGCCACTATTTTAAGGACTTCTTTCAGCATCCAGCCCAAGCTTTACCCAGCTTCTGACTGGAGACCTCCCGTTTTGGGTTTGCTATCCTTTATTTCACATTGATCGGGCCAAAAGACTACCCAACATGCTGTCATGATATTTGTATTGTGTTCTACAGTGTAGCCAGAGTTTTTACATGTAATTGGTTTGTTTAAGTATGTGATTAGGGGCTAAATTATGTAGCACATACTGTGTGGGTTGCAAGAGCACAAGGAAGACAAATCAGTAAAAACGTTGAGGAAGACTTCATAAAATGGAGGAAATTGAACTGGGCGCTGAAGATGGGGTATAATAGCATTTGTCTCTCATACCTTCTAACTTCATTCATTTTCTTTTGTTTAGTTTTACATAATATATGAAGATATTCTTCTTATAACATTTGAAGGTTACAAAATACAGAGACAGTAAAGATCCCCCCACTTTGAAATGTCCCCAATACAATTCTTTTTATATTACTTCAATCCTTTCTCTATGCATTTTTACATATAAACCTGAAAACATATCAGCATACATTTTTAATAGGTGGGATTATACTCTATTCCATCCTATAACTTTTCTCTCCCAACAATTTGCCTTGGGAAATTTTTTTCATAGAATATTTTAGTGAGATATAATTCATATACCATTAAATCACTCTTTTAAAATGTACAATTCTGGGGCACCTGGCTGGCTCAGTTGGTAGAGCATGTGGCTCTTGATCTTGGGGTTATGAGTTCAAGCCCCCCGCGTTGGGTGTGGAGCCTAATTAAAAAGGTCAAATTCAGTAGTTTTCAGTATGTTCAAACAGTTGTACAACCATCAAGGATATTAATTCCAGAACATTTCATCACCCAAAGAAAACCCCTTACTTATGTGCAGATTCTTCCTTTTTGCGACCTCTGGAAAACATTAATCTACTTTGTGTTTCTACATATTTGCCTATTCTTGACATTTTACATTGAATAGAATCTGTAGCCTTATGTGTTTGCCTTTTCTCATACAGCATAATGTTTTCAAGCTTCCATATTGTGTCAGCATCAGTACTTCATTTCTCTTTGTGGCCAAATATTCCATTGTATGGTATATACCAAATATGTTTATCCATTTATGAATCAACATTTAGTTGTTTCCTCTTTTTAGTGATGATGAATAATGCTCGGTCAGTTTTCGTAGTTTGTGTCTTTCTAGGAGTGAGTATGCTACCATTAATGTACGAATTTTTCTGTAGATGTATGCTTATATGTTTTAATTTATGTACATGAATCTTACAATTGCTAGGTCATGGAGTAAAATCTAATGTGAAGCATGGTAACAGGAGCTTGAGAAAACTGCCAAACTGGTTTGCAGTGTGGCTGTACCATTTTCTAATCCCATCAGCAGTGTATGAGGATTCCAGTAACTCCACATCCCCTATTATTGTCTGTGTTCCTGATTGTAGTCATCTTAGTGGTATTTCATTATGGTTTTGGTTTGCATTTTCCTAATTACTAATGATGTTGAGCATCTTTTCATGTGTTTTGGTCACTTGTATATCTTCTTTGGACGAAAGTCTGTTAAAATCATTTGCCCATCAGCGAAATCCAAATCAAAACCTCAATGAGATACCACCTCACACCAGTCAGAATGGCTAAAATTAACAAGTCAGGAAACGACAGATGTTGGTGAGGATGTGGAGAAAGGGGAACCCTTCTACACTTTTGGTAAGAATGCAAGCTGGTGCAGCCACTCTGGAGAACAGTATAGAGGTTCCTCAAAAAGTTGAAAATAGAGCTACCCTATGACCCAGCAATTGCACTACTGGGTATTTACCCCAAAGATACAAATGTAGTGATCTATAAACATTGGGGTGCACGTAATGTTTATAGCAGCAATGTCCACAATAGCCAAACTGCGGAAAGAGCCAAGATGTCCATCGACAGATGAATGGATAAAGAAGATGTGGTATGTATACACAATGGAATATTATGCAACCATCAAAAAACCCAAAATCTTGCCATTTGCAACAATGTGGATGGAACTAGAGGGTATTATGCTAAGTGAAATAAGTCAATCAGAGAAAGACAAGTATCATATGATCTTACTAATATGAGGAGTTTAAGAAATAAGACAGAGGATCATAGGGGAAAGGAGGGAAAAATGAAACAAGATGAAACCAGAGAGGGAGACAAACCATAAGAGACTCTTAATCTCAGGAAACAAACTGAGAGTTGCTGGAGCAGAGGGGGGTGGGAAGGATGGGGTGGCTGGGTGATGGACATTGGGGAGGGTATGTGCTATGGTGAGTGCTGTGAATTGTGCAAGACTGTTGAATCGCAGACCTGTACTTCTGAAACAATTAATGCAACATATGTTAAGAAAAAAGAAAAAGAAGAAGATAGCAGGAGGGGAAGAATGAAGGGGAGTAAGTCAGAGGGGGAGACGAACCATGAGAGACGATGGACTCTGAAAAACAAACTGAGGGTTCTAGAGGGGAGGAGGGTGGGGGGATGGGTTAGTCCGGTGATGGGTATTAAAGAGGGCACATTCTGCGTGGAGCACTGGGTGTTATGCACAAACAATGAATCATGGAACACTACGTCAAAAACTAATGATGTAATTTATGGTGATTAACATAATAAAAAAATTTTAAAAAAAGAAGACGAATATAGTAGGAAGGGAAAAATGAAGAAGGGGGAGTCAGAGGAGGAGACGAACCATGAGAGACGATCGACTCTGAGAAACAAACTGAGGGTTCTAGAGGGGAGGGCGGTGGGGGGATGGGTTAGCCTGGTGATGGGTATTAAGGAGGGCACGTACTGCATCGAGCACTGGGTGTTATGCACAAACAATGAATCATGGAATGCTACATCAAAAACTAATGATGTCATGTATGGTGACTAACATAATGTAATAAAATAAAATTAATAAAAAAAGAAAAAGAAAAAATTATTTGCCCATTTAAAAAATTGGATTGTTTATTTTTCTTGTTGTTGAGTTGTGTTCTTTATATATTTCTGAATGTTAGACCCCAATGAGATATATATTTGCAAATATTTTCTCACGTGCTATAGGTTGTGTCTTTTCATTTTCTTGATAATGTCCTACGGAGTACAAATTATTTTAAATTTCAATTATGTTTGACATCTACCTTTTCTTGTTGTTACTTATACTATTGTTTTTGTTTTACTTGTACTTTTGATGTTATAGCTAAGCAACCATTGCCTCATTCAAGGTCACAAAGTTTTTGTGCCTATGTTTTCTTCTAAGAGTTTATAGTTTCAGCTATTATATTTATGGTTTTGATCCATTTTGATTTAATATTTGTATATAGTATATGGTAATTTTAGAATCAGATTTTCAGTTTCTGCAAATAAATCATCTGGGATTTTGAAAGGGACTGTGTTGAATGTGTAGATCAATTTGAGAAGTATTTTCATCTTAACAATATTAATTCTTCCAATTCATGAACATAGCATGTCTGTCTTGTTATGTAAATGCAGTAATAATTATTTTGGGTTCTCCTTTTAATTTCTCAGACTATTACATTTAACTGCATAACTGTCTCAGTTTCACGTCATGAGGAAGAGATAATATTAAGCATTCCCCGAATTCTGTCTTATTGTCTTCTTCCTGCAAACACAGGAATATGGCGTTTCCAGGCTCTCTTGCAGTTAAGACAGTCCTAACTGACTAGTCCTGGCCAATAGGCTATAAATAAAACTGAAGTTGCTTTTACTTTTAGGCCAATGGGGAAAAAGTGAAAGCACGAGTCCTCTGCATTCTCTCTTCCTTTATTTCAGTGGTTGTTGGGATCATTTGTTAAGATGGCAGAGTGACAAGATGGTGCCAGTCTGGGTCTCTGAGTCAACAGCTTGAGAACTGCTGCTGGTAGAGGAGCTCCCTGACTTCATCAGACTTTGTTGCACTGTCCATGAGATTCTGGATCAATCTGTTACCATAGCAGCACCTACTTTATCCTGACTAACACAGATGAGTATCCGTTTATTCCCCCAACCCATACCAGCCTTCATTTATTTTGCTTTCTTCTTCATCTCTTCCTAGATGATAGTCTAAACCTATAACCAACAGGTAGGTAGCGAGCTAACAGATGTGGGAGTAAAAAAGTATGAGTGAAAAAGGCAACAAAGTTTCTTCTGGAAGTAATAAATTTAATTTAAATTTTAATTTAATTATTAAATTTTAAATTTAAGTTAATAAAAAATAATTTCAATGATTAATTTATCAAAATAAGTTGAAACTGATGCCATGATCATTTTAAGTGATGATGTATATTCAACCTAAAACTAAATCTGGCCACACACAAACAAAAATGAAAGCAATAAATTACTTAAAATGGACATTACTACTGTTAATTATTTAAACAGTTTCTCTACAGACATTGAAAAGAAAACATAGATAAATGAAGTCAAAAGTATGGAGATGAAAGAGGAAAAGGCAAAAATAACTTTAAAATAGAATTCTTGGATAAATGTTATTTAAAAATAGCAGCTAGTAATTTTGACTTGAATTTAGTGACCAAAAAAGCAATTGTAGAACTTTAGTGTTTTCATTATAAGAGGTACTACATACTAAAATACTGCTCTAAGTTTAAGAAAAAAATTATTAAAACCATCAATAAATTGCAGTCGGCATGGATTTATTTAATTTACATATTTTAATTTTAGTCACCATCATTAATTAACTCCTTCTGTGAAAGATGAGGTAATTAGCAACCTCTATGCCTCCTTTCCTCTGAGTTTATTGCTTTTGTAATATTTATTTTAATGGATTATAATATATCTGGTATAATAATATTTACCCAGCTCTTTTATCATATAGTCATACTTAATTTGAACCCCTGTCCTGTTATCATGGCTTCTCAATTTATGAATTTTTTATTTTAAGTCACTTTTTCATTGGTTGCATTTTCTTCAAATAGGTGTTTTTCGAAAAAGTTTCATTGCTCCTGACTTTCCTCAAACCTATTATTTCATATACGCAAATGCTTTTTTGTTATTTTTATGTCTGAAGAACACATTGACTTGGTCTAATGGAGATTTTGTTACATTGTTTTGGAAACTGAGTTTTTATTCTGAGACCAAGTTCTTCCACGTGTATGGTACTTGCTTCTTCCCAGAAATGTAAAGGCTGCTTTATTCAGTAACTTAACTAAATTTTTTTTTATATCACTAGCTTTGTATCAAGTTTTCTTAGTATATGATGTGCTCTATCATGTATTTATGTTAGGAGAGTTTTCCTATATTATATCTCTTATTATTTTCTGTCTTATTTGCTAGTCTTTACTTGAGCAGTATCAATCACCGTTATGGTGGATGGACTAACGTTTCCATATCTATTTTTTTCCTAAGTATGCATTTTAAACTTGTTGTCTTAATTTTATTCAGTATAAATAAATAAAGCCTTATTTACATGACAATTTTTTGCTTTTTGCTGTTCTAGTTTATTTTATCTGTACTGATTTTTTTTAATCTTAGTTTTCTTTTCTTTATAGTATCTCCTTTCTTCTCCTTCTGATCTTTTATTATATCACTGTGTTTTCCTTGGGTTACTGAATCCATGTCCCTATTGGATTATTCAAGAGATGAAAGCACCAGCAGAGAATCTGCCTTGATTTCTTAAATTATATATTCTTTCAATTGAATCATCTGTGCTATTTAAAATCAATGCCTTTCTCCACTTACATATTTTTTTTTTTTTTGCTGTCATGTTTTCACAGTTCTGAAGCCATTTATTTTTCTCCTCCATCTTTGTTCAGGTTTTATTTTTTTTCTCAGAAATACTTTGTATGATTTCTCCCTGATATCATCCCCACCTTGTCTGGAATCACTGGACTTCCCTTCTGAGCTGGTGGCATGGAGAACAGGATGTGGAGAAGGGCGAGCACAGCTGAGGCCAGCTGCAGCCTGAGCTGAGGTCCTGAGTTTGCTCTTATTGCTGAGATCCCAGCAGATGTCCCTTATTAGACTCGATTCCACCCCGCTTGGCACGCATTCAACTCTTTAGGTCTTTGGCTCACTCTCCCAACTTAGCACTACATGCCGGAGCAAGAGAATCAGAAGCCCTTCCTGCTTCTGCTAAGGTCCAGATGTGGTTTGTAGAACATTTACACAATGTTTTATCTTGATTTTCCCAGGGATATCTACCCATCCCTTTAGCCCACTCCTTTTCAAGTTAGAGAGTACACAGAAGTTTCAGAATTTCTGTAGTTTCTTATATACTCCGTGCTACTTTCTGGGGTGGCAGCAAGCTTGGCAGTCCTGTCAACCTGGCCATTGGACCAGAATCTTCTGTCCTTTTACCAGTCGTAACTTTTTGAAGTTTATAATTACTCCATATTTCTTTCTAATGTTGGGAAATTTTCAGCAGTGTTGTTTTATTTTTGCTTTTATTTATTGGAGGAGGGAAATTCTGTGCCACAAATTTATGGTATCACCATTACTCAAACTCAGAGTTATATCCAACTGTATTTGTGAGATATGCATCTTAAGTAAGTAGAGTGAAAATATTAATGTATTAAAATGAATAAGTAGACGGGACACCTGGGTGGCTCAGTCAGTTAAACATCCAACTCTTGTTTTTCAGCTCAGGTCATGATCTCATGGGTGGTGAAATCAAGCCCCGCACTGGGCTCTGCATTCAGCTGGGGAATCTGCTTGAGAGTCTCTCTCTCCCTCTTCCTCCGCCCCTCCCCTCACTCATGATCTCTCTCTCTCATTCTCTCTATCCAAAATAAATAGATAAATCTTAAAAAAAATGAGTAAGTAGGGGTGCCTTGGTGTTTCAGTTGGTTAAGCATCTGCTTTCAGCTCAGGTCATGATCCTGGGGTCCTGGGTTGGAGCCCCATGTTGGGCTCCCTGTTCAGTGGAGAGCCTGCTTCTCCCTCTTCTCCCTGCTCCTGCTCTCTCTCTCTCTCACTATCTCTGTCTCTCTCTCTCTCAAATAAACAAATAAAATCTTAAAAAAAATGAATAAGTAGATATGTGGGTTCAACAGCCTGGACTATCCCAAATGTTAAAAGGTATCAACATTGAGTGTTTGCTTTATATAAGGTACTGGACTTGGTGGTGTGAAAGACAAAGGTGAGTAAGTAAGGACATGGGAATGGAAAGAGAAGCAAATACATTTCTGATAATTCTACAAGGGAGCATTAAGTACTCTCATATCATGTGAATAGATCACTGATCCTCATGAGCATGAATCTGATGGGAGGATAGAGGTTGAATCTCGAGACAGTGGGAAAATGCCCAATAGGTATCATGAGACAGGCACTTACTCCAGCTTTTCCACACCACCCAGATGTGTGAGGGCAAGGAAGTTATATGATCCTTCTTGGCCCCATTGCTCAGTCTGTAAAATAAAGGTGATGAACTTGCTCTCCAAAAGCACAGCTCTATACGTTGTAACGTGGAAAACATGGCGAATTTGAAGACTCTTTAGTATGTAGTAATAGTTTTTGCACAAGTAAATGTGGAATGACTTGGGGGATTGGAAAACGGATAGACAATATTTTTGCAATTCAAGAGAATTTGCAGAGGTAGGATCAAGAAGTAGGGGAATGATATCAAGTGTCTGATTTTGTGTTACAGAAGGATACAGATGACTTTCGGAAGTATGGAAATCAGGCTAAGGAGCTATTTTTAAAAAACAAGATCGTTATATCAACATGGGATATGGGAGGGTAAGGTAGTGATGCCTACGTAGAGTGATGATAAATTGACAGAGATGCAAGTCTGACACAAAACAAAATGTAAGAAATTTAGGACTCAATTTTGTAGAAGTGACTGTGGAACTCAACCAGTGGCACATACTCTGTGTGGGTGTGTGAATGTGTTTGAGGGGGAGAATAGAAAACGCATTGTAAAGTCAACTCTTACAGGAGTATTTATTAAAAGTTAAGATGAATGAGGCAAAGTATAAGGGGTTGGGAAATAACTTATTCATGCATTTAACAAATATTTGCGGGTGCTTATTGAAAAACACTGAACTTATTTGAGGAGACAAACCTAAATTCCACCTTCAAATGTGACAGAAATATGACAAGTGGGTTTTTTTGTGGTTAATTATGTACATCTATTAAGAAAGTTGTAGATAAATACCTTGAGAACTCCGAGATGTTGCTTTCTACTGGAAGATATATGGAATATTATTTTATATAGCAAGTAGCATTTGGACCTTAAAGCTGAGTCACATTTTCCAATGGAGAGAATGCTCTCATGGCAATTTGTCAGATGAGATCATATTAGCTGTGGTCCTATAACACCGGGGACTGTAAGGCACAGTCCAATAGAGCTCTGGAAAGGCTTTTAGTGATTGTTTACAGGGACTGTTTATAGAGGACCTAGCAGGCTTAAGGGATGAACAGAGATGTTGAGAGGCCGAGGGACACACAACAGTGAGAGATCACACCTTACAGGCTTCCAGTTATGGACTGAATAAGTCACTGGAATAAAAGCACAACATAAGGAATACAGCCAACAGTATTATAATAGTAATGTTACAGGACAGGTGGTAGCTACAGAACATAGCATAATGTATAAACTTATCAGATCACTAAGTTGTATATCTGAAACTAATGTGACATTGTGTATCAACTATATTAAAAAAAAGAAGAAGAAGAAGAGAGTTCTAAGAGTACCTGAAGACTGGAGCCATGTGAGAAGGACCACTTCACAGAGCTGTAGTCCTGGAGAGACCCAACCACTGCAAGAGCCATGATGTTCAAGCAGAAAGGGAGAAGGAGAAAAATCCCTCCAACCTGTTCCCTCCCACTCTCCAGTCTCCTGCTGTGATGCCCATCAGCCGGTCCCAACAAGAAGCAAGGGAGCAAGGGAGCTAGGTGACACCTCCAGGGACAGCTCCTTGGAGCACAGCTCAAGGTAGAAAATGGATTGGGGTAGGGACCAAATGAAAGATAACCACCATAACTACTGAGTTTGGAGAGAATAAAGTGTGAATGTGATTTAAAAAGAAAATCAAATGATTCATTATGACTAGAATAACTGATATATGAGAATGAGAAGCCAGAGTGTGCTTATAAAAGTAAGTGGTTGTTGAAACTCATAAGAATAATTACAAGGGAAGAGGAGGGAAAAAATCTTGTGGACCTGGTGCCTAACTCATCAGGAAAGTTTGGTGCCTGTCCTGGAAATCAGCAGATGACAGCAACAAGAATAGAGAGAAATGACATTAAGCTCAGTTGGTTAAGTGTCCAACTCTTGATTTCGGCTCGGGTCATGATCTCAGGGTCGTGAGATCCAGCCCTGTGTTGGGCTCCATGCTGCATGTGGAGCCTGCTTTAGAGTCTCTCCCTCTCTTCCCCTGCCCCCCACTCCCCGCTTGCACTCTCTCTCTCTCAAAAAAAAAAGTAATATTACTGTGACAGCAGCCAAGAAGAAGCATTAGGGAGAAAGGAGCTCTCTGGTTCCCTCTTTTCGCTTTATAAGATGAAGTGTAAGAATGCCATGTATTTTCTTGGACAACGGTACCACCATCTTCAGAGACATGCTGGGATCAGGAGGGACAGGTTACTTTCAGGTTTAGGTAACCGTGGGGAGATTAGTGAAGAAAAAATGAAAGGCAGTTCACAATACAACCAGAGTTCCTGGAAAATATTTGTGGGACTAGCAGAAAGAAAGGGGGCAGTGGAGTGGCAGAGGTGGGACAGAGTGAAAGAGGAAGGAGAGACTAATGATGGCGGGAGGTGGATTGGACAGCCGAGGGTGCTGATTTTCAGGATGAGAGAGGCAGCTTGCTGGAAGGTTTTGCAAATATCTATGAATCCTGTGGAATTCTACTGATAGGAAAACCGATGAGATACCTTTGTAGGTCTACAGTCTTAAGAGAAATTTAGGTGTCTGACCTCAGAGGCCACAGGAAAGTGGGCTTCCAGAAGGACCTGGAATATGATTAACTATCAAATGTAATGGTGTGTTGAAGTAGGCTTGTACCAGCTCCTGAAAGTCAACTGTGCACATCTCTCTCCTACTCTGGTTTCAATGGCCTCATACTGGGTAATATGAAACAGGTCATGGTGGGTGTGTTTATGCCACAGAAATTAACAAATGCTGCAAACCGGGGTCCCCCTTCACCCTAAACTCAGTTGTTAAACATTTACCAGCATAATACTGATCTACTTCAGAGACTCCATTGGAGAACACACTGTTGCCTTAAGCAATAAGGATGGTGTCCTGCAAGGACATTTTTATGAGAAGAGGACCCCATCTCCCCAACCCCACCCCCACCACAGGTGAGTGTGCACTAAGCAGGTTACAGGTGTGCTTTTCCTGAAAGACTGAAGTGAATGACTGCTCATTGGTCAGAACTGTCTATTGATCAGTCCAAGAGAATTTGAGACGATACAGCCCAGAAGAGGCTGAGTAAATAAAAATAAACCATAAACAATTCATGAGGCATGCAGAATTCAGTGAATAGAAAATTAACTCATTCCTTTGAACTGAGCAGCGCTTGATTTAGCTTCAGTGAGCCTTGCAAGTTAAAGCTGGTGCCTTCTTCCTGTTTGCGCCCACTGCAAGGAGTAAAATTACATCCCACCCACCTGAAGCCTGTCGTGGTCACCTGTGCTTCTTTAGGACTCCTTCCTACTGCAATCCTAAGCTACCACTAGATAGTCCTGGCAATTGTGTCTGTGTTAGCCCATTCGTGGAGGAAATAAATACTCCCCATGCCCAGTTGTTACCCTTTCCCACCTTCTGATGCCTCATACTGGGCTCGGGGGGCTCAAAGAACCTGCTGCTGAATGGAGAAAAGTTTATTCCAGAAATATGGTGCTGGGTGACAGAAGAGAATTCTCAATTTTGTCTTTGTAATCTTCTGGTGCTTCCCCCACTTTTTCCCCTTAACTTCCTTTAAATTTTTTTTTTCTAACTGGCATGTTTTGTTTTTAATTGATTAATTAATTTTTTTATGTAGTGCTCCATGATTCATTGTTTGTGTATAACACCCAGTGCTCCATGCAATACGTGGCCTCCTTAATACCCATCATTGGGCTAACTCATCCCCCCACACCCCTTCCCTCTAAAATCCTCAGTTTTTTTCTCAGAGTCCATAGTCTCTCATCGTTCATCTCCCCCTCTGATTTCCCCCCTTCATTAGCGCTCACCATAGCACATACCCTCCCCAATGTCTAACACCCAGCCACCCCATCCCTCCCACCCCCCCACCACTCCAGCAACCCTCAGTTTGTTTCCTGAGATTAAGAATTCCTCCTATCAGTGAGATCATATGATACTTGTCTTTCTCTGACTGACTTATTTCGCTCAGCATAATACCATCTAGTTCCATTCACGTCATTGTAAATGGCAAGATTTCATTTTTTAATGACTGCATAATATTCCATTGTGTGTGTGTGTGTGTGTGTGTGTGTGTGTGTGTGTGTGTGTATACACACCACCTCTTCTTTATCCGTTCATCTGTTGATGGACATCTTGGCTCTTTCCATAGTTTGGCTATTGTGGACATTGCTAGCTGGCATGTTTTCTATGTCAGTCTTATACACACGGTTTCTTAGGGATTAGAAATGCAGAAGTGTCACAAAGGGACATTTACTTACTTACCAATATTGCTCATATAGCAGAGTCATCCATCATTCATTAAATAAGACTCGTTAGTCACCTACTTTGTGAGAAACACTGTTCCAGGCCTCTTATATCATGCAAATGAAGGGTTCACAAGGCGGGAGCTGAAGAAAAGATGCAATCATCAGGCAGGTTTGAATTAAATGACTTTGTATTTGTAGCTGTATTTACTTGAACATCTTTGAGTAGTAACCATGGGAATGCCTTATTACTTTCTTTATTATTTTAATATTTTTAGTCTTATAACTTGGAAGTATTTAGTTTCCATAGTGGAAGCAACTCAGTTTAGTTATACTGTAGGACATAGGCTGACATTGCTAGAAAGGGCACATCTGGGGTAGTGCTGTGGATTTCTTCCACCAAGGTCAGCCATATACATAGGAGGAGCAATCGAAGTATTATGGAGGGATACCTATAGATCCTAGTGCACAAAAATATCACCTCCATAGGTCTGTCACCATGGCTGACATCCCAACCATTGGTCACTTATTTTTCTAACATTATAAAAACCTTTGTTAAAATGCAAATAATATTAACCACCTATAAAATTTCAGTTTCTTAAGGAAAGTCCTAATAGAGATGAGAGTGAATTTGCCAAATCACATGTATGTTCCCCCAGACAAGAGGGGTTTAGGAAATAAGTGGGGTGTATGTTTTGCAGAGGAGGATCGACACGGAGGCCAAGAGGTAGCATGAACAGGATAAGAAAAGGATGGCTACAGATATTAAAAAAAATATATATATATGGGGCGCCTGGGTGGCTCAGTCGGTTAAGCGACTGCCTTCGGCTCAGGTCATGATCCTGGAGTCCCAGGATCGAGTCCCACATCGGGCTCCCTGCTCAGCGGGGAGTCTGCTTCTCCCTCTGACCCTCTCCCCTCTCATGCTCTCTATCTCATTCTCTCTCTCAAATAAATAAATAAAATCTTTTATATATATATATATATATATATATATATATGAAGATGAGGGTGGATCAGAAGGAGAAGTACCCACCAACAGTGGGCCAGTGGTGGCAAGTGGGGAGTGGTGGGGATGGCAAGCCATAGGTTGGAGGATGGAAGGGATAGGAAAAAAAATATGTATTTTTTATTGAATTTTATTTAGCATATGATATTTTATTGGTTTCAAGACAGTGAGTCTATATTTTTATACATTACAAAGTGATCACCACGACATGTCTCGTTACCATCTGCCACCATACAAAGTTATTATTACAATATTACTGGCCCTACCCCCTATGTTGCACATCACATCCCTATGACTTACTTATTTTAGAACTAGAAGTTTCTCTGTCTTAGTCTCCTTTACCCATTTTGCTTATCCCTCCACCCCTACTCCTTCTGGCAACCACCCATCCATTCTGTTTTCTGAGTCTGTTTCTGTCTTGTTTTGTTTGTTCAATTTGTTTTGTTTAATTTTTTTTTTAGATTCCACATGTATTTATGCAGTGTTTGTCTTTCTCTGCCTGACTTATTTCACTTAGCACAATACCTTCTCGCTTCATTTATGTTGTCATAAATGGCAAGATTTCATTCTTTTTCATGGCAGAGTAACATTCCATTGTATATGAAAAAAAAGTCTTTATTATGCCATGTCATTGCCATGGAGTAGGAAGATTAAGTAATAATTATTTCTAGTAATTGCTGGTGAGCTCAAATCCAACCAGTATCTGCCTTTCTTTGTCTCTCTCTCTCTCCCTTTCATCCAAAGGATTACACACGTCTCCAGCATGCATATCTGTCCTGCATTCCATTGACGAGTCTCCCCCAAAGCCTCAGTGGTGCTCAAGCCTAGCTGCCTATTAGACTCACCCGAGCAGCTTTTAGAAATAAAAAGCCCGAGCTCGACCCCAGAAAAACGGAACCAAAACCTTTGGGGCAGGGAGACCTGCTAGGTTTCCAACAGTCCCCAGGGGATTCAAATGTGCAGCCAGGCATCATTCTCTCTGAACTGCTTGTGAAATAAAACAAAGGATTAGATGTTATTTATCAGATTCTCAAGCAGGTTTTTTATTCTTATATGGGAGATAAGACCTTTGCTGTGAGATAATTTGTCATTCAATAAAACCACCTTCAAAATGTTTTGAAGATTGGGACTTCCTGTTCTTAACACAAAGAACAGCATATGCCAGTATCAAAGTAGCAACAGGAATTTGGATTTAAACAGATCTGGCAGTTATCCTTGATGTGTGTGTGTGTGTGTGTGTGTGTGTGTATGTGTGTGTGTGAGAGAGAGAGAGAGAGAGAGAGAGAATTCATTATTATTTTCTCAAAGAGAAACAGCAAGAAGGGAGTATTTCCTTTGGGTAATCACTTGAATGTGAACGACAATAACTCTATGCGACCCAATCCAGAAACGCAACTGGAGTCTGCTAAGCAGAGAAATAAAATATATCAAATTCCCAAGAATGGCTTCAAAATACTGAACCTTTATAACAACTCCAGATTACAGAAGATCGCTGTTAGATCGGAGGTGTGACTTAGCAACAACAGAGGCTACAGGACCCTGAAAAGAGTGCTCTAGCACTAGACCATAACATGACCAAAAAAACCAAAAACAAAACAAAAACAAAAAAACCTGCGAAAGATTCCTTGCTCCCAGAAACACAGGATCTTGTCAAAAATTAAAAATTATTAATTTTGGAGGGGACGTATTTCCTAGGATTCTTTGTCTTAGAACTCTAGTGCCTGTGAATTGAATAAGAGTGAAAAGAACCCTGAATCTCAGTATTTGGTGGCAGAAGCCAAGGATGTGTCCTTAGATGTCTGTTTCTGTCTGCCAGGCACCGTGCCATAGGGATCGCTGAGAACATATATTTGTACTGCTGTGCACCTCTGGTTAAAGGACATATGTGTGACCTTCGGTATTTCCCACCTTCTCGTAGACTGCCTTTGGTGTTGGCTTTCTGCTGTCTAGTGTTTGCAAGAAATTTCCATAGTTTTTTGGTCATTTGGTGGAGTTTGTCACAGTCTCTATTTTCACCTTTTATTCATATAGGCAACTGCATCCATGATAGAAAAAGAAATCCTGAAATCTCACCTTCTTTGTGATTGATTTAAAATATTAAGTTCTTAAGCTGATTCAACAGGTTCACAAGACTCCGGTGGTTTTCTCCACCAGCAGCTCTGCTGTAGACTTGCCTCTGTTCTTCCTCCTTAAGAACTATATCCCCTTATTTGATGAAAGAGGCAGGGCCCCTAGACATGTCTGTATCAGGGAAGGACTTTCAGATGCATGAATTACAGACTCCATTAGGGCTGGTTTCACAAAGACCCTGTGCCAGATCTAAAAATATTTGCAGAACCTTGGTCCTTGTGGGATGACAGACAGGGGAACAGCAAACTCCAAAAGATAGAAATATATTGGTGGATAATTGCGTGGTGGCAAATGAAATCAAACTGTTACAGTAAAGAAATAAGAATAAATGAAGAAAATGAAAGAATACATGTAAGGGATGTATTATGCATACAGAATGGACATTTAAAAAATTATAAAAGGATGAAGAAATCACAAACCTACCATGTGGGTTTGGTAAACAAACAGACTTGGGTTCAAGTCGAGGTTCCATATTTCCCTATTGTGCAATATTCAGTGATTTGCAGAATATCTTCAAACCTTAGGCTCTCATCTGTAGCATAGCCATAATTACCTATTTCACAGTTTCCTGGGAGGGCTTGGGTGAGCAAGGGAGGGTTAGATGCACCTAGCGTGGCATTTGGAATATATGGTAGATAGAAGGGACATAATAAATGTCAATTACCACTCCTTTCCCCTTTGTCCTTAGAAATGTAAATACAAAAGGAATATCACTACTCAGGATTTCAGAAGAGCCGAATTCTGAGCTAGGTCTTAATAGTTCATTATACTATTCTCTGAGACCCTGAAAAAGTGCAAGGCGAAGCCAGTTCTCTGAGTCTGAAAAGTAAAGTAAGACCCTGGTGAGGAAAGCCTGGGTGTGTAATCTGGCGTCGCGGCTTGCTTTTATCTGGGATCATGATAACCCATTACAAGTGTGCTTCAGCAGCCTTGAAAGTGGATAGCAGCAAAATGCAATTCCCTGTACAAAAGCAGTAGGAGACAATGCACCTTTCAGAAATGCTCTGAAATCCTGATCACGGCAGTGTCACAGAGATTAATGGTAAATTATAAAATAAGTGCATGATAGCAGCGCATTTTTAAAAAGAACATGAGGGAGTGTGAAAACATAATAGGCATCTTCTTTCTGAAGTTCTCATTGCTGTGTCTTTAGTGAAAGAAGGGACATAATCAAAAGTAGATTAGGAGTACAGCCCAGAAGTTGCTCAGGATAATGTGCCTTTAAAGGGTGAAGGTCATGTCACCTTCTCCAGTTTAGCCTCTATTAACACTCATGAAGACAAAGATAAGCATGTTTCTATTTAATAGAGTAGCCACAAAATCAATACAGAGAAATTGTTAATACATAGTGTAAATGCCACTGAAGCAAATACCCTCCAGGAAAAAGAGACTTTCAGAACAAGAAGAGACTTCAGAAACAATGTTGTCTAACTGTATCATTTTACAGGTGAGGAAAAGGAAGCCCAGGGAAGGAAAGCAAAAGTGGTGGTTAGTTTCAAAGTCTGGTGGTTAGTTTCAAAGCTCAGGTCCCCACATCCCACTGGATCTAAGAGTGTGAGTCGGAACCATGTAAGTACAGCTACAATTTCTACTCTACTAGGCTCCAGAAAGTGTCACAAAAGGAAAGTTTCACCAAGGAAAATGTTTTGATTCTAATTTAAACTTTTATAACCTAAAATTCTGTGCATCGGAGAGAATAGATTAGAAAAAGAGATGGATGGGTTTTTCACATGAGGGTTAAGTGGAAGCGTTTCGATGTAAACGAGTTATTTTATTTTCTGTTTAGGTTTCTAACATTTGGCAACCGCGTCCATTTCCTGAAAAGAAACAGCCCCCGAATTCTACAATCTGGAGATCGGGAACTATAATGCTTCAGAATCTCCCTTCCTTCTTGCCCAATTCCCATTCAAATTTATCTTCTGGAAACAAGGGCCCTGGCGAAGTCTTGCCCAGACCTGAAAAAATGTTATATTAGCTTGTAGGGAAAAACAAGGCAAAATAATATAAACAGCCAAGATGAGAACTCTTGTGCTTTCTCTTGATGCCCAGAGATGAATAGATTGCATGTGTGCAGCAGAAGATAAAAATGATCTCCGTTGGCCCTTTCCCAGCCACAGATGTCATGGCCTTGACCTTAAATATCTTATTCCAGCCCCAGTATGCTGAAATGCTCCAAGGCAAAATACCCAGTGTCACTCTGCCTCAGTGTGGCGAGCGGCTCCCAGGGCCTGGGAATGTGCTCATATTTGGTGATGCCTTCCTGCGTCACAAAACTAATCAGATGGATCTAGTTTGAAAAGACAATAAGGGCTGGACAAAAGCTGAGAGGGCAAACAGATGGGTAATAATCCCCTCCTTTATCATTCGTGCCTATGGAGAATTATTCAGCAGAATTGAATTCTCTGATGAACAGAGCCCAGGACAGCGTGATGCAGTTAAAATTACAGGATTCTTCCTTTGTATTTGCTTCTGTGCTCTGGGAGAGATGGTAAGATGATGTTCTTATTCATAATAGTAGAGAATGTTTGCAGAATAAAAAGGATCCACTGGTGTTTGGTGGCGATCGATAGCGTGATGCCAGTGAGTGGGAGCTCCACTCGGCCAGACTCCCTTTATCGTGGAGCAGGATATATACAAGACATCTGTCAACACCCTCCCATAAGTCCCCAGGGCCTCTGATCTGCAATGGACAGGACTCAGGGGGAAAAGGGTGGGACATCTGCTCTTCTAAATTGACACTGAAAATCAGAATCATCTACAGGACCAAGTAGATAATAACCACCCCGTCCCCCATTTCATAAGTTTTGAGATAATTCAGTAAACTATGATTTGGACTTTGGGAAAAGAAGTGCCCCCATAACCCGGGATTAAGAGGCTCGAAAGCAGGAAGGCATTTACTAAATGGGAAGTGCACTGGTGACTTGAACACTATGTGTGCCCCCCCATCTTTAATCCAGCTGCATGGCTCTGAGAAGGGGGTGCCTGCAGACAGCGGGGGTGAGGAACGGACTCCCGGGCTGCTTACCACGACAGGCACGCCCTAACCTACTTCTACTGCCCTACGGCTGGAGGTAGGTCTTGTGATCACATTTACCCCCTGAAATATAGCAGGAGTAGACTTCCAGGCTCAGGGTTAGAACCTGACCCGACAGAAGTTCTTTCAGACAAGATGGGTGACCCATTTACCTTTGCTTCGGGTCTGCTGTTCAACTGGGGTTTAATAAAGAATAATGGGGACAATACCCTATTTTATCTTATGGCTGAAGAAAATAAATATATTTCACATCAAGTTTGTTTTGTTACGGAAAAAGAAAAGCGATAAACAACAACTCATACTTATTGAGCTAGTTCGTGTGTGTGTGTGTGAGTGTGTGCACGTACATAGCAGTATGTCCATATACATACACTGTTAGAAGTTAAGTGGCTTCCTTGAGATAATACAAGTAGTAAACTTTGGGGCCCAGGATGGTGTGATGGCAAATCCAAACTCTTTCTATAAAACCAAACTACCTTATCTCTAGCACTTAGTTGAAATTGATTCTACACTGCCTTATCTTTTTGACTCCTTTTCCCATTTCCTTAAGTACACTGTAAGCTCTTTGAGAACAGGAGCCCCATTCTGTATTTCTTTGCCTCCCCACAAAGCCAAATGGGAGTCTAGAGAGCACTCTTCTTGCCACAACCAGATTTCCTTGTGATGAATGTCTGTTGTACTCATCTAGTGATTACTCCACAGTTTTATGAGACCTCAAATCCTCATTTCACTTGAAAAACAAAGTAGAAACTGTTGTGATCGAATTACTGAGGGCCTCGTATGTCATGTGGCAGAGACAGCTGCTTGCTTGAGATCCATGTGAGTCTCTACCTGCCCCTTCCCCAGCCTCCCCCCTTCCCCGGCCCCCATCAACTGCATCTGGGACACTGGTCTAGTTTGAGGGATGGACTGTGAGCAGAAATGACATGTCCCATCTGGGCCATGGCAATTAAGAATCCATTTCCGGGTGGGGGGATGGGTTAGCCTGGTGATGGGTGTTAAAGAGGACACATTCTGCGTGGAGCACTGGGTGTTATGCACAAACAATGAATCAGGGAACACTACATCAAAAGCTAATGATGTAATGTATGGTGATTAACATAACAATAAAGCAAATTATTAAAAAAAAAAAAAGAATCCATTTCCCTTCATTCTTTTCTCCCTTCATGGTAACACAAGATGGTAGCATCACAAGATAAACATATTCTGAATCTCTTAGTGATCAAATGGATGGGAACTACGTTTTCATCATACTTTTCTAGGGAAAGAAATACAGTTTGCTGTTCCTTAGCCACTGAGGGGTGGAGATTTACATGTTACTGCGGCAAACCCTATCCTTGATTTCTTTGTATACCATACCCTAAGATTTGGGCTTTATATTAATGGCATCAGAACAATAAAAGCTTTTATACAGAGGAGAGCAGTTGAAAATATCTTAACTACCCAATTAGCTTTTTAAAAATCATTTCCTCATGTTTCCTCTCCTGAGAGCATTTTCCAAGGTCATTTGCTTTCATGCATTCACTCAACAATTGATTGTTAATCATCTTATTTATCCACTTAGTATGTGTCTGGTGTGGGATGTTCAGAGATGATCTAGTCATTCGTTAAATATAAAAATAAGGCATATTATGTGGCAGGCACTGTTCTGGTGCTTGTAAAATATTTACTTATTTAATCCTCATAGCGGTGCCAGAAAGCACTATCCTTTCCCTCATTTACATAGTAAGGAAACTGGACCACAGAGAGACTCGCCCAAGGTCACAGAGCTGGTGGTATGAAAAACGGGCCTTGAATCCAGGCAGTCTGGCTCCAGAATCTGGGCTCTCAACCACCAGACTGTGTTGATGACCGTCTTATGGTTGTTTCTTTAAAGATTCTATTTATTTATTTATTTATTCATTTATTCATTTATTTATTTATTTGAGAGAGAGAGAGAGAGAGGGCATGCGTGAGCATGAGCGGGGGGAGGATCAGAGGGAGAGGGAAGAGGGACAAGCAGGCTCCATGCCCAATGCAGAGCCCATCACCGGGCTCGATCTCACAACCCTGAGATCATAACTTGAGCCAAAACCAAGAGTTAAACACCGAACCGACTGAGCCCCCCAGGCACTCCCTGGGCGTTATAGTTCAATCAGTGCAGAAAATGGAGTCCCAGCCGACCAGGATGGCCAACTTGTGCTTACCTTCGTGGGCCTTATTGAAGCTAGTACTGCCTTTCTTCTAATTTATCATAAATATCACGGAGTTTAAGACCAGGAAGTTCTCAGGAAAATGCTGAGAGGACTAACAGGGAATTTGTTCCAACTTTACATTCCCTTCATATTTTCTTTACATTCTCATTAAGCCACTGCTCATATCACATTTTTATTTACTTAGTTATGCACAAGTTTTGCTCATCTTGGTATACCAATGGCGCTTAACTCACTACATACATATGCAGAGTAAATGTTGGACAGATGACATAAAGGAAAGAATGAGTAAACTAATTAATATAACCTAAGCTATATCTGTGGCTAACATTTTAGCATCTTCGGCTATTTCTGGTGAAATGGCGGGGTAGACAACCCAGCAGGTCATAAATTCTCTTTCTGCCTCATTATAATTTCCGGTTATATAACACTTGAGCAAGGATTAATACTGCATATTATTGTTTCCACCTGTGGAGTGATCTCTTGCTGTTCTAGTCCTGAGAAATAATAATAGAGGAAATTTACTGAGCATTGACTATGAGCTAATCATTTGCTATGAACTAAATGTCGTGTGTCCACTCCACCCCAAATTCATATGTTGAAGTCCTACTCCCAAAGTAATGGGAGGTGGGAACTTTGGAGGCGGGAAACTTTGGGAGGTAATTAGGTCACAAGGGTGGAGACCTTATGAATAGGATCAGTGCCCTTAACTCTTAAAGAAGAAACACAAGAAAAATTATCTCTCTCTCCAACACGTGAGGATACAGCAAGAAGGCATTCATCTTCAAAGCAGGAAGAGGGCCCTCAACAGGAATCCAATCAGCCAGCAACTTGCTCCTGGACTTCCCAGCCTCTAGAACTGTGAGAAATGTTTGTTGTTAAAGCCACCCAGTCTATGGTATTTGTTATAGCAGCCTGAACTAAGACAGCAATCTCACAAGGCCTTTGTACATAATTACTTATTTAAATAATAACTTATTTAATCCTCAGCTTAATGAGTCATATGCAATCAATTCTATTATTCACGGTAGTTATATTCTATAATACTGAGGTGCTGCTCCTAAAAGAAATAAAGGGTGAGGTTCCTAGAAGTCTCTGGTTACAATGTTTTCATCAACTGATCAATACATAATCTTGTTTTATGTGTGTTTCTGTTAAAAGACACTTTATTTAATATGTAATGTTGATTCATTTACATTGAACTCATGGCCAACAGCACGTAGACCAATGCATGCCTGAACAAAGCTTATCTAATACTTATATTTTCTCTGTAAGGCACATCCTAGCCTTCTTGCACTGAAGAACACTAGATAGCATTTAGCACTGTGCTTAGGGGCAATTTTAAACAGTGAAATCACCAACGAGAGCACAAAATGTTAAACACATGTCACTAAATAGACTGTGAAAAGGATATTTGTTTATAGTATGAGAGCTGAAACAAGAAGGCAGAGCATTGGCCTGTTCAGTTTCAAATGGGAACGCACATGCCAGGCAACTGAAAAGTTTCACCTTTCTTTTACATGTCAGCAATTGACCACAAAAGTGCCATGGGTATGGATTTTGGAGTCATAAATAGGTGGTAGAGTAGGCAAATTTACAAATATGGAATCCTTGAATAATGAGGGTATCGGCTGAACATCTATTTCTCCCAAATTCATATGTTGAAACCCTGTCTCCCACAGCATGGCTCTTTTTGGAGATGGGGGCCTCTAAGGAAGTAAATTAAGGTTAAATGATGTCATAAGGGTTGGACCTTGATCTGATAGGATTAATGCCCTTATAGGAAGAGACACTGGAGAGTTCCCCAGTCCAGCTTATACACATTGAGGAAAGGCCATGAGGACACAGTGAGAAGCCAGGAGGCAAGCCAGGAGGAGGGCTCTTACCAGAAACTGAATCAACTAGAGTCTTGATCTTGGACTTCTGCCCCCTGGAACTGTGAGAAAATAAATTAAATTTCTGCTATGTAAACCAAACAGTCTATGGTATTTTATTATGGCCGCCCAAGTAGACTAAAACAATGAGGACCAACAGTTTTAACGCCACTATAAGGCTGAGGAAACTTGGGCATGAAGATAATACGTAACTAGCACATCGTTGTAATATCTATGACTTAATGAACCAGGATTCAAACCCAACCAGCCTGACTCCAGGTTATTTGTTTTAAGTGCTGGAACACGATGCTGGATCACCTCCCCTGATGAAACCACATGATAGGCTGCCCTTCCCTTTCTGCTAAACTGGGCTGTGGGATCATCAGGCTGACCCTCTTGAAACACAGCTCCTCCCTTCGTGATGACACAGATTCTCCTGAATCTCTCAGGCTCTTTAATGGCTCAAGACTTGAAAAAGAGAAGAATAGAGACATGACAGCTTCTTTTAGAACTGGGAAATGATCCTCCTGCCATGACAGGCCAGGAGCACCCATTCTCTCAGCTTCCAGCACAATCTCTTCTTGAAAATTTCCTCTCCTTGGCCATCTTGTATCCATTAACCAGCAAGAACACTTTCCAGCACAATATCCCTATTCCTGCATTGTCCTAATCAAAACCATTAGGTTACATTCTTTCCATATGTCTGAGTGTGTCCAGCATACTTTACTTGGTGACACTTGAGTTCATTGGTTCTTTTTTTTTAACCTTATATCTTTTTTTAATTTTATTTTATTATGTTATGTTAATCACCATACATTACATCATTAGTTTTTGATGTAGTGTTCCATGAATCATTGTTTGCATATAACACCCAGTGCTCCATTTAGTATGTGCCCTCTTTAAGTTCATTGGTTCTTAATGCATTTGGGGTCATGGACCATTCTGATAATCTGAGGAAAGTTACAGATGTATTTTCCCAGAAAAATTCACATGCCAAATGACAGAGACACATTTGCACAAATTTCAGAGGATCGGGGACCCTCTCCCTCCTGAAAGCCTTTGCTGTATTGATAGTCATCCCATTTACACAGCAAGGACAGAACCACTCCAGCTTCTCTCTGTATGGCGGTAACCACAGTAAATGGATAATCTCGAGTGGAAGGATTGGCATGAACGTGAAGGTGAATTTCTGGTCATTGCAGAACTTCTCATTATATTATATCAGGCTTATCTGGATGTCATATTTCCATACCTCATTTTTATGCTCACAGTCCTATAGCTGTTTGCAAGAGCTTCTCACTAAGAATCTGGGGCAAAGCACACCATGTACTTGTAAAGAAAGAAAGGCTCCACTTCTCTGTAGAGGGGCTTCGGTTTCTGGACCTTGGGAAGTGGGTGATGTTACCACACAGCCAGACAGAGTTTCCAATGGCAACTGAAAAGCAGAATTGCAGGAAACCAGTTCAACAGCTGACACCAAAATGCTTTTCCATATGTAAAGCTGTCTTAAACCCACAAGAGACACTGAGAATAAACTTTGTGCTTTCTTTTCTTTTTGCTTCATACCAAATGGGTCAGGGAGAAGCGCTGTACGCTTTTAAAAATGCACTTATAATATTGAATCCAAGCTGTGCGAGTCCCCATTGGAGACAAATGTTCTCTCATGGCCTGCTTTGAATAAACAATCACAGCTCTGTGTGATATTACTTCTTAACCAGATTCTAGCAATGAACTGTTGGCTTGCCATGGTTACTTGCATTTTAAACCAGTGTCTCCTTTTCCTTCCCCTTGGCTAAGACTCCTGCTTACTTGGCAGTGGCTCCTTCTCATTTGAACTTTTACCCTCTTTTAATGTCCACCAAATTTTTGTCTAAAAGAACCTTTCATAGGCACCTTTTGTGACTCTGAGTTTCTTTCTCGTGTGAGAACCAGCATAGAGAGCTGGTTACTGGAAAACACTCAAGGGCCTGTCTTCCTTCTCGCCGAAGCCAACCGTGACAGGCTGTTTTGTGTGTGTGTACTTTCCTTCAAAAAAAAAAAAAAAAAAATTAAGGAAGCACAAGATGCAAGCTGTTTGCTGAAAACAAAATGTTTGCTTTCAAAAGCAAGTGAACACACACATATTTGCATATGTCTGGGTGGCTTCCCTCTTGTCCATTCCAGGCCTGCTCCCCTTTCTTTCCTCGGCATATGTATCGCACTGTGGAAACTTACTTCAGTTGCACAGCCAAATCAACCAAGGGTTTTCTCCCCTCCTGACTTCCCTCACCAGTTACCATTCGGCGAGGTCTTTCAGGGTGCAAACAACCATGGAACCTGATTCCCTGTTCAAACCAGGATGTCACCCCCTCCTCTCATTGTACAGTGATACAGTCTGCTTCCCAGGCAAACAGAGCCTGTGCTTAGAACCTCATACTTCATACTCTCTGCTGCCTGGATTCTGCACCTGGCTTGGGCCCACAGACACTCAGCTCTGTTCTGCTCTCCCCCACTCACCCTGGCCATTCTGAACTTGAGCTACGTCAATTCCTTCCCCTCGACGGTCTGCACCATTTCCCTGTACATTCCTTTTCCTCAGCCTCACAACGTCTGGGTCTGTTCAGAACCACCAGCCCCACACACAGCCTGGTGTCCGATTGTGGCTGGAACCTACTTTGCAGTCCCGGAGCTCAGTCCTCCAGATTCTCCCCTGCCCTTTCTGGAGTATTCTAGAACTTTCTCTTCACTCTGCCACTCACAGGTAGCTTTTTGCTCAGGGATCTCCTTGACCCAGAAGATAGAGTTTTCTAGTTTAAGCTACTATGTTTGCTCACTCTTACTCTTTTTCACATGCTGGTAAATATTCTGATGCCACCATCCAGTCTTGGAGGGGAAGTGAACTTGCTCCTGCCCAAAGCCGACCCTTCCATCCATGTGAGCTCTTGATAGAGTCCTTCCCAAATCAGAGAGACTGCTCCAAATTTCGCTCATGGTCTCAGCCAATACTCCCTCCAGCTCCTACACTTTTGCCTTCAGACACACTTACATTATTAACACACACACACACACACACACACACACACACACACACACACACAAAACAATGAAAACTACCAACGAAGGTCCTTTTTACTACCATACAACTTCTTCCCATCTTCGTGACTCCACACCTGAATGGTCTGCAGCATCCATGGTCCCTCCCATGTCTCTGCTCCTTTGCTCTCTTATCCCCTCTTCTCTTGCTTTTCACTTACAAAGGTCATCAATAAACACAAGGATGTTTCCCTCACCTTCAGTCTCCTTGTCTTCTCTGCTACAAAGGGCCGACTTTCAAGATAAAACTCTTATTTTGGGGTTATCACATTATCTTGATTTCTCTCTCTTTATACGATTTCTGCTTTGTTCCTGTTCCCCTCCCAAGGCTCATTCCTTAACTCAGTTGTGCTAATTTTATCGAGCGTTTTTTTTTTTTTGAACATTGCCTCCATCATAGCCCAAATGTAATGAGATGTGAAATAAGATTTTTCTTATTGTCTGAGAATGACAGCTCAAGCTTCAGTCTCAAGGATAAGAGGCCATAGGAAGGGCTGATAATCACTTGATTGCTAAGTTACAGAAATACCTCCAGACAGTTGATAAATAGCCATTTCCCTGAGGCTCTGCCACTCCAACACCCTGGCCTCTCCTCTGGAACCCCCTCATTTCCTAGTTATCTGGAAATAAAAGATTGAATCCTGGATCATCAAGGTATTTCCCAAATATTGTTTCAACATTGTGGTCTAAATCCACTCCCATGGTCTACCATCATGGCTATTAAACACACTGAATATCACTTCTGTCCACAAGTGCCTCTTTGTTCTAAAGAACAGCCAAACAGATACCCTGGAGTGTTTGCAAAGTGATAAGACTGGAACTTCTTTCTCCCACTTACCTGCCCATCCATTCTATAAAAGCAAAAAGCAGGAGTTCCTGGAGAGAGAGCTAAGTTGTAGAAGGAGAGAATTATCTGTCTAGTAATAAGTGTAGTTACCAGGAGGAATACACATGAAGAATGGGAAGGAGGGCTCTCTCAACCTAACCAAGTCAGGAGGACTCCAAGAGAGCCCCTCGTAGAGACTCTGAGTGTCTGCAAAAGAAGAGAAAGCAGATCATCCTCTAATCGGACACTTGCAAGATGCAGAAATTTTTAGTGTTACTCAGTGCATTAAAGTTTGATGAGGAAGGCCTTGGGAGCACTTGACATTTAGGAGGAATTTATGCGTGTTCCCTGAAGTTTGACAGTGTACATAAAAATAGATAGTTGGAGCCTGTTGCCAAACTGGAAAAATCAGAAGATAAATGGCTGGCTGCCACTGCCTTCCATGGCAAGACAAGGAAAAGCTAGTGGCGTGAGGAGCAGACTACCTACGGTCTGGCACAAAAGCAAGGCATGAATTTTCTTTAGGACCAGTGCGCTTGAGTTGTCTTGATGGGAATCATACTTTAAAAAAAAAAAAAAAAATTCCTGCTGAGGATGAGGGAATCCCAACAGGATGGATCCCCAGGGACAAAGGCTGAAAGGATGTCATTCTAGATCAGCTGGAAAGTATACCGCCCATGTCATAAAGCAATGATCTGGAACAAACTCAGTGAAAAATGTTTCGAGATACTGGCTAAAGAACTCAGAAAAGAAAATGTTATATACGAGATATCCTATATTATAGGATGGGTGGGAAGGTACGTGGGAGAGAGTAGCTCCAGTCTGATCACTTTGCAAACACTCCAGGGTGTTCGAGATACTGGCTAAAGAACTCAGAAAAGGAAATGTTACATAGAAGCTTGCTATAATGAAAAACCCACTAGTCATTCACTTTTAGTCAAGAGAGAACTACACAAAACCAAAGCAAAATAAAGGGTTGAAAGAGGAAGGAGAAAATCTCTAAGCTGAGACCATCGTCTGCACCCTACTGCAGGGCCAGAGGTGTGGATTTGCCTTGAGTTGTGAAAAGAAAGACACTCAAATCAAATTAGATGTGAGATTGGAATTTTGATTTAAATGTGCCTAGAATTTCTTTTTTCATTTCCTGAAAGTGAGTAATATGTACCTAAATATTCTTATAATGTAAAATTGCAAGTAAACTATGGAATTATCTCAAAATATCATAGGATGGACATAGAGATATGACGAGCCATGTCAGAAGACAGAGGTGAGAGAAAACTAAAGATATTTTCTCTGTGTACCATTGCTCAGTATCTAGTTATTCGTGTTTTCAACCATTCGGAATACCGATGCATTTTTATTATGATGCTATTGTGATTTTTTCTTTTCTTTTTTTTAGTAAGATTTTATTTATTTATTTGTTTATTTATTTAAGAGAGAGGGGGATGAGCAGGGGGAGGGGAAGAGGGGGAGGGAGAAAGAATCTCAAGCAGACTCTGCACTGAGCTGGGAGCCCTACTCCAGGCTCAATCTCAGGACCCTGAAATCATTACCTGAGACAAAATTAAGAGTCAGCCGCTCAACTGACTGAGCTCACTCAGGTGCCCAGACGTAGTGATTTATAATAAGAAATGGATATTTGGTCTTTCCCAACTATTCCTGGCACAGAACTCAAACCCTTGGCATTCTCTAAGCGATAAGAGCCATTAAAGGTGTTCTCTGTTATGTTAATGAGATGACTTTTGGACCCTACCTAAGGAGAGCCCCTGCTTGCCAGAACCAACCATGTAATTAGAGGGTTGGAACTTTCACTCCCACCTCCCTGACCTCTGGGGAGGTGAGGATCGATCACCAATGACCAATGATTTAATCAACTGTCCCTATCTAATGAAGCCTCTGTAAAAACCCAAAAGGACAGGTTTCAGAGAGCTTCCGGGTTGGTGAACCCATGAAGATTTGGGGAAAGTGGCCCTGTCAGAGAGCATGGAGCTCTGAGCTCCTTTCTCTATGTATCCGTTCCATCTGGCTGTTCCTGAGTTATATCCTTTTCTAATAAACTGGTCATTTAATAAGTAAAATGTTTTTCTGAGTTCTGTGAGCTACTCTAGCAAATTAATCGAACCCAAGGAAGGGGTTGTTGGAACTTTTGATCTATAGCCCATCAGCCTGAAAAACACCTGACAAGCTGGACTTTCAGTTGCCATCTGCAGTAGGGGAGGGGAGCAGTCTTGTAGGACTGAGCTCTTAATCTGTGGGATCTGATGCTGCCTCCAGGTAGGCAGTGTCAGAATTCAGCTGAATTGTAGGACACCCAGCTGGTGTCTGAGAAGTGCTTGGTGTGGGGAAGCCCCTGCCCTGGGATTGGCGACCAGAATTGTAATTATCAACTGCTGTTTTGTTCAAGACTTTTACAGTTGCAAGCGACAGAGTCCTGACTCAAACAGACTTAAGAAAAAGAGGAATAGAATGGCTCACGTAGTGAAAATGTCTAGAGTTCATTTGGCTTCAGGAATAATCTAGGGCCTCAAAATAACATTATCAAGGCACCAGCTTTCTCTGACAAATGAAATGCATTTGTCTCTGCCTGGCTTAACTCTGTATTCCTGTTCTTTCTCAGTCATAGGCATAAGGGATCATACTGTTCTACCTTGATTAATCTTGCAAAAAAAAAAATATGGAGCAGCACAGCACTAAATTTCCATAGAGTTCTCTAACTGACCTATCTTGGGTTATATAACTCCAGCGCCTATGGTTCCCCCTAGCTGGTGAGATATGTCATATGTCCATCCATGTGGTTGGGAAAAGTATGTTAGCATCACATGAACCATGTGAAATGAGTTACCACGGGAAGGGACTTTATTAAGGAGTGGGGATTTCAAACCAATTAAGTTAACAGAAGTCCATTAGAGCATCCTCATTTTCAGCCTCTTCCAAAGTATCACTGTCCATTTTTCCCTTCGGTTCTATTAGTTTTTTATATATTTGGGGGCTCTCTTATTGGGTGCATAAATTGATCTTTTTATTATCAAAGAAAGTCCTTCTTTGTTGCTTATTATAAAATATCCTCTGTTGTCTCCAGTAACAATTTTCATTTTAAGGTCTATTTTGTCTGATATGAGTATATCTAATGAATGGGGTGAGGAAGTCCAAACTACAGAACCCGATGATGTATTAGATTTGGGGAATGTTAATCAAACATACTGATATGGTTTCAAGATTTGGAGTTTGGTTGGCAGAGTAGGGTTATTTGCCAAGGATAGGAAAAAGGAAGAAACAACAGATGTGGGATAAAAAGAGGATGAGTTTCATTTGGAGTATTATGAGTTTAAAGATGATGAGAGAATCAAGACATCCTTGGTGGTTACTTTGGCACCATATTCGGCAACATGACTCCATTTTGAAATCTATTTGCAATCCCATCATGCCTAGCACACTAGCACAGAGTTTAGCTCAGACTAGATGAAATCCTTATATAGTAGTTCCCCCCCCCCCGTCATCCCTGGTTTTGCTTTCTACAATTTCAGTTACCCTCGGTCTACCAAGGTCTGGAAGCAGATGATTTTTAGATGTCAGATTTTCTGACGATGCGTCAGAAGGTCAGTAGTAAGTAGCGTTAACTCTAAGTCACAATGCCCGTGTAATTCACCTCATTTTATTTTATCAGGTACATATTTTATCATCAGACATCATCTTAAGAAGAAGAGTAAGTACCGTACAATAAGATTATTTTGGGAGGCCACAGTCACATAACTCTTATTACAACATGTTGTTATAATCATTCTATTTTATTATTAGTTATTGTTCATCTCTTGCTGTGCCTATTTTATAAATTAAACTTTATCAGAGATATGTATGTACAAGAAAAAACATGGTAAATATATGGTTTTAGAACTCTCTGTGGTTTTAGGCATCTACAGGGGGTCTCGGAACATATTTCCCACTAATAACAGGGGACCACTGTAGATTGAAGGATTGATTTAGAAAACTTCACACTGTCATGCATGTCCAGCCATTCTAAACAAAATGTAGTTCCCTGAATATACCATGGTTTCGGGGTTTGTTTTTTCCTTTTGAATCATGGGTCTTTAAACATTCTGCTTCCTTCCTTTCCTGCTTCCTTCTTTTTCCCCTAGCATTCACTTGACTAACCCTACTTGTCCTCCAGGTCTCAGCTTAGAAATCACCATCTACAGAAAACTCTTTCTAATAACAGGATATTCCATGTAATTCCTCCCATTTCCCCAGTGCAGTCCTTGCTGCATTGTACCATTTAATAGCCTGTTCTCTGAGGGTTATTCCTTTGTGTTTACTATTTTATCATGAGTATGTAACATAATACATGGAAATAAAACAAATGCTTTTTTTAAATTAAACTTTTAAATAAATATACTCAGGCATAGGAAAAATTGTCTATCTCATTGCCTAGTGTACATTTTACACCGGCATAATCAAATATTAAATGGATTGACTCTTGGACAAAACTAAGGAACAAGACAATTTCATTAAAAAAAAAAAAAAAAAAGGAATGGATTATTCCAAAATAGATGTCCAAAGAAAATGAAAAGTTTCCTTATGGACCGCCCATCATCTGAATTCTTTTCTGGAATCAAAATTCTGCCTCCCAAAGATGTCCAATAATGTAAACTAAGTCAGTTTTGGAATGATTGGCTGATGGATGATGACACTGGAATGATTGGCTGATGGATGATGACACTGGCTGAGTTTGGTACGTTTGGGATTCATGTCTCAACTGCACAGCATATTTCATCAAATCTAAGATGACATTAATTGCAATCTGCACCATTATTTTATGTACCTTCAATAGAGAGAAGTAAAACATGCTGATTATGCTGTGACACAATGATTAAGGAATATCTATTTAAGATACACTTCAATATCAGAGATATTAAAATGTGGAAAAAGATGTATGCCTTAAACTCAACTAAATATGTTAGATAAGATTCAGAATTATTGATTGAGGAAGGACCCAAACTTCATCCACTCTAATCTTCCTCAATTTAGAAATAAACTGAGAACCCAAAGAGTTTAAATATACACAGGTACATGGAAATTGAGCAAGTCAATCAACCTGAAAGACCAGATGGGCTGGTTTGTTCTAGTGTTAATATGTCACAATTTTTATGCACTAATATTAATATTAAAAAAGAGACCCAGGGGAAATATATGTCATCATGAAATGACAAATGTCTTGTTCCTGTGTTAGAGATAGCTAATGTATCTCAACAAATAACTTACTTTAAGATTTTTAGATACAAATCCCTGAATCCTACCATCTATCCCAAGTGAATTCAGGGTTTGTCTAGGGAGATCTGAATCCACTTTTTGGCAGTCAAGGAAATACCTAATGACATGTATGTGTATCTAATGGTATATTAGATTCTTTCCCCTCTGCTACGTGGAAAGCTTTCATTTAATCAAAGACCATTTTCTGTGGCATTAGGATATGCAATATTCCACGTGAAGAACAAATCAAATTTGCTATAATTATGGTAAATTTTAAATTCATTATTTCTAATGGCAACTTTAAACTTGGTTCAGTAAATTTTAGCCTTCTTGCCACACAGTGCCGTAAGTTTTGTTTTAAAAAGACACTTATCCCCTCTTGCTTTCCTTCATTTTCTCCTTCCCTTAACACCGCAATTGAAAAAGTCCCCCTCAACTCCACCCCCTCTCAAATTCACCTACCTACCAGGAACCTCGGCCCCGCCTCTCATTACCTTGCTAATAACAAAAGCATCTTCATTTTCTCTGGAACTCATGCAGAAGAAATATTTTAAGCTCAACTAAATAATTATCCACCTACTTTCTATTTCTTCCCAAGGGAAAAAAAAATCCTGATTGACTGAAAAATCACCAGGTTGTTGTCACCAGAATCCTTAATGTGAAACCTTCCTTATAATCTCCCTTCTTCAACTTTTGTTTTTGATGTGGGAAGTGGCAAAATTAAGGGAATTTGTGGGCTGTGTTAGAAAATGCCACCAGATAAATGAAGGCACATTTAATTGAACAAGTCATCGTGAATGCATTCACTATATGACTGGCATGCCAAAGGGAATGGCGTGCATGAGGGGTGTGCGGTTCTTATAGCTTGCCACCAAGTCTTAGAGCAGCCCTGTGACGTGCCTGAAGGAATGTGCTCAAAGCAGGTCTCTCAGTGCAGGCAAAACCTCTGGGAAGTTTCCAGGGGCTGCCGGCTAAAGAATGACTCACCAAAGCAAGTAAAGACAAAGCTCCTTTTGGCAGACCCAAATTCCAGTTGCTTCCTCATCTTTGTTTTGCAGGAAACACTCTTTGCTTAGAAAGGATGACAGAAATCACGATTTTATTGAAGAAGGTCTCCAACAAAACAACCTCAAGACTGCCAATTAATTCTTGTTGTTTATAAGTACATACATACACACATGAACATCGACACATACATACATGCATGCATACACGTGCATACAAAGGCAATCTTTTAATTAGTAAAAAGCCCTTGCAAAAGCCAGAGTTGGCTCCTGAGCAAGATTGTGACTTAACAAAACTTGATTTGCTGTCTTCTCCCTTGTATTAATGTTCCCTTTCTCCTCCCTGTCCCATCCCAGAGGGTCTCATTTCTATTTTCTCTGACAGGTTTAGACTCTTATCAGGAGTAAGTTTTTAAAAAGTACTGCCATGTCTGAGGCCTTTTTAGGAGTAGTGAAAGGGTCCTCAAAGGCTGAGTAATTCAATGTGAAATGTGGATGTGGGCACCAAGAATATGAAAACCATCTCATTTTTTCTTGGCCTTCCTAGCATGGTGGCCAAGAGGGGTCTATTTTATACACTATTTTCTGCTGCCAAAAGACATTATCCAATACACATATTTTCAAAAATATAGAAGCCAGGAAAGATCCTAACAGTCATCCCATACCATCTTCACAGTTTATAGATTTGGAAACTGAGGCCCAGAGAGTCAAGATAGTTATTGCCAGAGGTAATCCCCACCCCCAACAGATTCCTAGGATGGTAGTTTCCAGAAATCCTGCCTTGGGAAAACTAACACTCCTCAGAGGCCCTGAATTTTTGGTCACTTAGCAAGCTAAACAACTTAGCATATGTCATTTGGGAAAGTTGAAGGATTATGTCTAGTTTATATACCCCTGTATTTGGTGGAATATCTATATTCAGCTGATTTATGTCTATCAATAGGTCGAGTGTTGAGTAAAAGAAAGAAGTCTTTAACTTAATCCTGTGGAGCCACAAAGCCCTGGATAAAATGATATCGAACACCCATGTAGAGGAAAGAAGTTATCTGTTCTAACTCGCTGGATGGGAAAACCTTGATAACATTTTTTGGCCAGCTGCTTCTAGCACTAAGGCTGACCAGGAACTCTGAAGGCCTTCTGCTGATAGTACAGCTTACATAAGATAGTCTTCAAAGCATTGTTGTTTGCATTTGAATTGGTGGAGATATTCAGATCCTCTCTCCTAACCTTCGCCGTGTAAATTACAGCAGAGAACTTGAGACAGTTATGGGGAGTCAGGAGGAACAGGGGTGACCTAAGGATATAACAGGATAGCAGCACAGCTGTTGGGTGCTCAGTGTTGAGCAAATATCAAAGTAGGGAAGCTGAGCCTACGAGTCTTGAACTGACCCAAGGCTCTCAAGGTAAAGAGAAGTTTCCATCCATGACACCCAAAGCCACAGGAATGAAGCACACTCGTGCTCAAAGAAACACTTCTCAATTTTTGATCTGCAGGATTCGCTATAGATAGATCAAGTAATGTGATCATAATTAAAGATCATTGGCAAACAAGAAGGTAAGCTGTATTCATTACCTACTGCTGTATAACAAATTATCCCCAAATTTAGTAGTTCAAAATGACAATAAACGTACATTACTTCTCCTAGTTTCTGACAGTCAGGAATTTAAGTACGTGAAATTTGAGTCCTGACTCAGGGTGTCTCAGAAAGTTGCAACCATCTGAAGGCTTGACTGCGGCTGGAGGATCCACTTCCAAATGCCTTTAATCACTTGGTCGGCATATTGTTTGTTGGTGGAGGCGTCAGATCATTTCCCTGTGAACTTCCCCTCAGGGTGGCTAAGTGTCCTCATGACACAGCAGCTGGTTTTCCCCAAAGTGAACAATTCAAGAGAGACCAAGTCAGATAGAATCTATTCTATTTATGTGCTAACCTCAGATGAACACATGGGAAAATTTCTTTGTAATCTTGGGTCAAAAAAAGGTTAACCATGAAAGAAAAGTAACAATAAATTCCAATAATATCAAAATCATAAATAAATAGAAAATCTGAACAGACTGATTACTAGTAAGGATATCAAATCTGTAATCAACAAAGTCCAAGACCAGACAACTTCACTGGTAAATTCTGCAAAACAAAGAAGAATTAATTCCAATCCTTTTCAAGCTCTTCCAAAAAATGGAGGAGGGAATACTTCTAAACTCACTCAAACAAAGCTGGATGCACCATGCTCCCTGATTTCAAACTGTATTACAAAGCTATAGTAATCAAAATAGTATGGCAATGGGCTAAAAACAGACACATAGGTCAATAGAACACAACAGGAAGCCTAGAAATAAACCCATGCTTCTATGGTCAATAAGTTTATGACAAAGGAGCCAAGAATATACAATGAGGATAAAACAGTCTCTTTAATACATGCTGAGAAAACTGGACCACTAATTCAAAATGGATTAAAAAGACTTAAATATAAGACCTGAAATCACAAAACTCCTAGAAGAACACATAGGCAGTAAGCTCCTTGACATCAGTCTTGGTGATAGTTTTTTGGATCAGAAGCAAAGGCAACAAGAGCAAAAACAAACAAGTGGAACTATATCAAACTAAAAAACTTCTGCACAACAAAGTAACTTATCAATGAAATGAAAAAGCAACCTACTGAATGGAAAAAATATTTGCAAACCATATATCTGATAAGGGGTTAATGTCCAAAACATATAAATAACATGTACAGCTCACTAGCTAAAAAACAATCCAATTAAAAAATGGGCAGAGGATCTTAACAGACATTTTTCCAATGAGGACATACTTTTGGCCAACAGATACATGGAAAGATGCTCAAAATCACTCATCATTAGGGAAATGCAAATCAAAACCACAATGAGATAGCACCTCACACCTGTCCTAATGATATATCTTTACATATCCTATTTCTTTATACAATATCTATTAGTTGCCTAAATAACACAGTCTGTTCAGATTTTCTCTTTATTTATGATTTTGATGTTATTGAATTTATTATTACTTTCTCTCATGGTTAACCTAATAGAATTTTTCCTGTATTTTCTTCCTGTGCAAGAAAAAACAAGTGTTAGCAAGGATGTGGAGAAAAAGGAACCCTTGTGTACTGCTGGTGGGAATGTAAACTGGTGCAGCCACTGTGGAAAGCAGTATGGAGGTTCCCCAAAAAGTTACAGATAGAGCTACCATATATAATCCAGTAATTGCGCTAGGGGGCATTTACTCAAAGAATATAAAAATACTAATTTGAAAGGATATATGCACCCCCATGTTCACTGCAGCATTATTTACAAGAGCCAAGACATGGAAACAACCTAAATGTCCATTGATAGATAAATGGATAAAAAAGGGCAGTATACATGCACAATGGAATATTATTCAGCCATAAAAAAGAATGAAATCTTGCCATTTGGAGATCGCCATTTGCCATTTGGACAAGATGGAGAAAGCTCAAGGGTATTATGCTAAGTAAAATAAGTCAGATTCAAATATATAAATGCCATATGTCTCACTCAGAAGTAGAATCTAAAATAACAACAAAATGGAGCTGATGTATTGAGAGGACAGCCTAGTGGTTGCCTGGCGGCGGGGAGAATGGGGGACAGGTGGGGAGGGATGAGTGAAATCAGTAAAGGGGGTCAAAAGGTACAAATTTCCAGTTACACAATGAATAAGTCGTGGGATGTATTATACAGCATGGTGACTGTACTGAATAATACTGTATTGCATGTTTGAAAGGAGTTAGCAAAGTGGATCTTGAAAGTTCCCATCATGACAAAAAAAAAATGTGTAGCTGTTTAGTGATGGATGTTAATTGAGCTTACCGTGGTGATCCTTTGGCAATTCGTGCACGTGTCAAATCACTATGTTATACACGTGAAACTAATGTAATGTTATGTCAACTGTACTTTAACAACAACAAAAAGAAACTAAACAAAAAAATTCTCTTCATCAAAAGGTATCCTAAAGAGAATGAAAAAACAAATGGCAAACTAGGAGATTTACAACTCATTTCATAAACAAAGGATTAGTACCCTGAATGCATAAATAATTTGTACAAATCAATAAAACAGAAAACTAGGCAAAGCGCCAATCACAGGCACTTAACAGAAGAAGAAATAAGTGTGACCCAAACACAAGTCAGAAGGTTTTCAATCTAGTTAATGATCAAGAAAATAATCAAATTACCGCTATAATGAGATTCCATTTTACACGTATTTAGTTGTCTCAAATTCAAAGATTTGATTATACCAAGTATTGGAGAGGAAGTGAATTAATAGGAAAGGCAGAAGACATTAAATTGTTATAATCACTTTGGGAAACCATTTGGTATTCTGTAAAGGTGAATATTCACACACCTAATCTCTGCCCAACAGCTGTATTCCTGGGTCAGTGACTTTGACCTCCAGGGAATATGTGGCCAAGTCTGTAGACATTTTTGGTTGTCACAACTGAGGGATACTACTGGCATCTAGTGGATAGAGGCCAGGGATGCTGTGCAACATCCTACAACACACAGGACAGACCCACACAACAAAGAATTACCTGACCCACTTGTGCCACAGTCAAGAACCCCGGTCCTAAGTAGGGGTCCTAGAGAAATTCTTGCTCATCTGTACATCAGGACATAGAGAAGAATACAGTCATCACAGGACAACAAACTGGAAGTAATACCTCCTCTCTGACAAAAAAATAGGTAAATCAACATGACTGGCCATTGAGTGAAATGTACGATTGAACTTCAGCAACAGACAACATGAATGAATTTCAGTGACATGATGCAAAATGAAAAAGAGGGAGTCTCATAAGAAGCTATCCAATGTGCTAAACTTAATGTAATGCTCAAAACCAAGAAAAATTGAAAAATGTTTTACTTAGGCATACCTATAAACATATGATTAAACTATGGAGGTGCCTGGGTGGCTCAGTTGGTTAAGCATCTGCCTTTGGCTCAGGTCATGATCTCAGGGTCCTGGGACTGAGTCCCACATCAGGCTCCCTGCTCAACGGGGAGCCTGCTTCTCCCTCTGCCGGCCGCTCCCCCTGCTTGGGCTCTCTCTCTCTCTCTCTCTCTCTGATAGATAAATAAATAAATAAAATCTTTTTTAAAAAGTAAACTATAAAAATAGGCTAGGCAATGATATGACAAAATTCAAGGTACTGATGAGTTTTGTGCAAGACAAGGAGATTGTAGGGAGTCGGGGGGAGATAAGCAGAGGGAAGTTTTGTGACATATTGAAACACTTGGATTGGCTAATCGGGTTCACAGTTGCTCATTACACTATCACACTTTATAACTCACCTATGCATATAGATGTAGAATACATACATACATGTACACCACATATATTCTTTTGTATCGAGTACTATATTAGAATATAAATACATTGAAAAAAATCAGGGTAGAAGTTGTGGGGTGAGTTGTGCAATATGATCACACAAGTAACTTCTTGAAATTAGGACAACCAACTCACTTTCATCCTTTTGGAAAGGAGCTGCCGCTCTTTCTGCGGAGAGTCAGGCTCGAAAGGAAGTGTAATTTGTCCTGGCAGTCCGCTAGAATAGCACCCCGCACACAAATACCGTTGACCTAAGCAGCCCTTACCTTTGAGCTCTGTTGGCAATGAACACAGGGCAAATAAAACTTGGAAATTATAAGATCTTCTTTTTTTTTTTTCTTTTTGTAGACACTGTAGTCGTACACTGATAGGGGCGTAGGATCACTCTGTAACATCAGCGAGAAAGTGGATGGATGATCTGTGGTTTTCCTTGTCCCTGAAGGAAAACCTCCATTCCTTTTAAAAATCAACATTTCCAAACAGTGCATCTTTAAACCCTAGGGTGGCAAATTGAGGTGACCCAAATGATCTGAAATTCTATGATCACCTACCACTTTTAAGCAAAAATAGTAAAGATCTCCTTCTCTTTCTCTTTATTTTTATTTTGTTTTATTCTAAACAGGTTTTCCAGGTGCCAACCTCCTCTCCTGTTCCTCTTCTCAGTTGAATTTCAAATAATCCCTGCTATAGTGTTAATTGAAAAGTAAGGTATTAACTATTATAGCTTGGTTTGATTTTTCCTGGGGTGATTTTTCTTTTCACGGAAGACTCATAAACGTTGGTGTGGGAGGCAGGAAAGGAAAAGTAAGAGATGACCTTCAGGAAGCTATACTAACTCCAGGACCTGAAGAAGCAAATAAATAATATTTGTTATTCAGCCTCTGGATGGTTGGCAAAACCTGGCTTCGGGCTCTGTTTAAACATCCCAGCTCTGTCCCACTACTTTTGGAACTGAGCTGCAATAAAACCTCTTACTTTCCCGACACAGGAGGAAATATTTTATAAATTAGAGTGTAGAGAATTATTTGGTCAACATTCAGACCTGAAATACCCTGAAGAGTGAGAAAGTTAAGGGGGAAAAAAAATTAGATATGGAGAAAGGACAAAGGCCAAAGTCCATCAAGAGAATGCTTAATAGTGTAAAGAGAAGAAACTTTTCAAGCATCCAAGCATAAACGTCAAGAGTATTTCAACAAAGCCCAGAAATCTTGAAGTCCAAGCCTGGTGGAAGAAAGGAGGAGGGGAGGGAGGGAGGGAGGAAGAAAGAAAAGAGAAGATTTCTTGAGGCGAAAACAAGCATGTGGGATGTGTATCTTTATTTACACAATGTTTGTTCTGCATCTTCCTGTTTCACAGTACATGGTAATAGTACTGGCTTTGCCTGGTAAGGACCGGTGTCAGCCCAGTATAAAAGAGGTATCCCTGAGTCTGGATGTTTACGCCAACAGGTCCCAGCTGAATCAAACCCAAACGTGCAGTCACGGTTCCGACACCTCACTGTGCATAATCCTCTAAGGTGTTGAGGAGACATGCAGATTCCAGGCCCGCGGCTGGGGCGAGGCTGCTGGGGCAGCTCCGCCTGCTGGCCCGGGAGTCTGCATTTCCGAGCACAGCGGGCGAGCCACAGGCAGCCCTGGAACAGGCTCCAGAAGCCAGACCTCGGGTTTGTGCCTCATGCCCTGGGGCCCCGCCTTACACCCTCTCAAGACACCTTTTACTGCAGCTTTCCCCGGGGAAAACCCGAAAGCCCCTCTCCTTGGGGACACTGCTCAGATCAGACTTTCTGGCCCCCGTCTCTTCCGATGCAGCACTGAACCCTTGCAGGACCGTCTCTACTGGCACACTTACGGGGCTGGAGACCTGAGTGACGTCCGTACTCTGAGGGGGACTCCTTGGCCAATGGAGGCAGGAGTCAGTAAAGATACCCATTTTCCCATCCCTCAAGGGGACCACTTTCTGAAGCTCATTCTCTGTGATTCCCCAGAGGGTCCCGGCAGGAAGAACCCCAGCTGCCCCTAAGGATGACCCTCTCTATGCCGAATCCCTTGTTTTGACTTTGCTCTTCTCTTCCTTCTTTCCCAGCCCCCCAGTGCTATTCCCTGGGCTCTAATCCAAAGGTAAACCATCTATAGGTGAGCCCTTGTTGCAGCCTGCTTTCTGGGGAAAACCCAAGCTGAGGATTCTAGAAGGACAGCCTGAGGGATTGGGGCTGGACACGGAGAAGGAGAAGCAGTAGAGCCCTGGGTATATTCTCCTAATGCTGCTTCCTTCAACTGGCCCCACCACAACCCGTTTGTATATTATCTCTCTTCACTGTATTTCCCTTAAAAATAAATTTCTGAAGAAAAATACATTTGAAAATAGTCAGTCTATCAGAAAAACCTCAACACTTGGAGTCAAGGACATGAATTTCACTACTAGTATAACCTGCAGTGAACTATATCATATTCCAATATTGGGGGGGGGGGTTGTCTGCATCACAGTTATTGAGAAAATAGCACACTACTATAATTAGCTGTTCATATAACATAAAATTGATAGCAATGAGCCGGGCAGCCAGACTCAATCCCTCTATCCTTATAGTTGTCATTAGGTGCTTAGTTTGACCACGAGTTTGCTCATGCTGATGAGCAGCTGGGTACAAGTCTCAAACACCCTAGAAGTGACAGAAATCTTAGGATGTTACTGCAAAATTTGACTTCATTAGTTGAGGCTGTATCAGTTTGAGTCTTTATTATCACAGGGGAAAGGAAAGGAAAAGAATTTCTCGATAAAAAAGAAGTAGATCAGAGGAGTTACATGACCCACCCCCCAACGACGCAGATACCCATTTAATTCATTCTGATTCTGTCTTTTCCTCCAGTTTCTTCTTCTGGTTACCTGGTAGTCAGCTGTCTGGACACTGGCCTTACTATAACACCAGGCATCTCTGCAGATTCGTCCATGGGTTCTTCTGACATATAAAAGTTCAACATAAAAATAAAAGTCATATTTGTTACACCGTAAACTAGAACACCATGTTGCTGGATTCAAAGACTTCTCCATTTGCTCCCAAATTTTTCTTTTCAGGGAAACACACAAAACAGAACCAATAAATAAATAAATAAACAATTATGCCTCAGGCACTACATTCACATTTTCACATAATTTTTTATTGAAGAACAATATACATATAAAAAAGGTACACAAATCATTAATGTACAGTTTGAGGAATTTTCACAAAGTAAATTCTCCTATGTGACCAGCATCCAGGCCAAAGGAATAGAAAAGCACAAACATCCAAATAGTCTCCCTTATGCCATTCCTGGTTTTTCAATCCACCCCAAAGAGAACCAGTATACTGACTTCGAATACCATCACTTTATTTTGCTAGTTTCTGAAGTTTATACAAATTGAGTCACAACTTATACGCACATGTGTCTGGTTTTATTCATTCCGTATTGTCAGATTTATCCATGTCATTACTTAGAGTAGTCGTTCATTTTTATCACCGTATATTTTTATTGCATTCACTTAAATAAATGTAAAAGAATTTATTCATTCTACCGTGATTGAAAATGTGGATTATTTCCAGATTTTTGCCCATTACAAAGAGTGCTTCTCTTTTGGGCAAAAAAGTGAACCTTCTTGTACATGTCTTTTGGTGAGCTGTGTTTCCATTTCTTTGGGCACTCTACTTCAAGTGGCGTCCTTGGGTCCATATGTTCAGCTATGCCAAAATGTTTTCCAAGGGGGTTGGAAATGAACAAGATAATTTAAAATTTATATGTTAAAACACAGGGCCAAATATAGCTAAGACATTCTAGGGGGGGAAAAACCTCACCGAAGTAGAAAGACTTACAATACCAAGTTTGATGCGATAAACTGCAATATAATGACAGTGTGATATGGTCACAATAGACAAAGAAATGATGGAACAGAATTTGGAGTCCACACACAGATGGATGGGTAAATAGTTCTATACCTCTCTCTGTATCTACCTGATTTGCAGCTAGGGTGGCACAGTGGAGCATTGTGGAAAGGGTGGTCTTTTCAACACGTGGTGCCATGTCAGTATTATATCCATACTGAGAGAAATAAATTACGATCCCTATCTCACACAAAACACAAAATTAATTCCACAGTCCCCCCAAGGCTTCATCAGGTCTATTTTTTTCTGAGAAAGAAATAAGGCTCTAAAATCTAATCAGTTGTATATGTCTTTTAATAAACGTGATTTTCATTTGTATTGAGATTAGTGCTTTGGATAAACTTCTTTACTAAGATTAAGAAGAGATCTTTGTGCCTGTTTTGGAACATTTATTTTCCTCTCTCTCCCCTTTTCCCGCTCTTTCTCCTTCTCTTCCTCCTTTCCTTTCTGCCCTCCCTACATCTGCCCTTTCTCTGGTTAACTATATGCATCCAAGGGCGCCTGGGTGGCTCAGTTGGTTAAGCGACTGCCTTCGGCTCAGGTCATGATCCTGGAGTCCTGGGATCGAGTCCCGCATCGGGCTCCCTGCTCGGCAGGGAGTCTGCTTCTCCCTCTGACCCTCTTCCCTCTCGTGCTCTCTATCTCTCATTCTCTCTCTCTCAAATAAATAAATAAAATCTTTAAAAAAAAAAAAACTATATGCATCCAAGAGCGAGGTAACAAATCAGCACCCCGCATACCAAATCTGACCCGCAGAACCGTTTTAAAACAAACAGTGTTTAAAAAAAAAATTCCTGTTGCCAACATGATTATGAGACTTTACTCAAAATCCAATTACAGGACATCTTTTGAAGATTTGGCAGATGTGGCCACCCTGGGCCAGCAGAAATCTATGCAACAGTGTCCTGGATTTTGTGAAGTGCTTGTCTGCTTTAGACAGAGAAGCCCGCGTATGTTCCCCTTAATCTTCACTGGCCTGCTTTCCCGGCGCATCTTACCTCCCAGACCCCTGTAGGATCTGCACTTAAGGCCCCTGTGACCATTAATGTTTGAATAGAAGAGCTACATGTAAAAACCTGTTCTTAAAAAATTATAGATGCACAAATGTCAATATTGTTTTCTATTTATACACAGTTTTCAGTGTTCTACATATGGTAGCTAAAAAGATTTTTCTTCTTTTTGGGCATAAATCCCTTCTTGTTTTCACAGGAACATTAGCTCAAATTTGCAGATACTGTGTGCTGCAGATAAAATTGTTGCGTTTAAAACCATATGTCACACTGAACTGTTCAAGAGGCACCAAGCCTTTCTTACCCGCAGATCTTTAAAGATATAATTTTATGCTCAGTTAAGATGGAAAAGAGCATTAGGCTTGAAGATAAACCTATTTACTGTGGGTGCATTTCGCTAAATTATTTCACCAAATGACTAGGTAGAGAGACATTAGTGTAGTATGTTAAAAAACAGCTTTCTCAATGTACATGTCTTCCTCCACATTAATCACAGCTGCTACGGGTTATAATCTTGACAGCAGCAGGATCAGCGAGGATACTCCAAAGGATCTGTCTCCTGTTCATTTACACATCCATATTTACTTTCTAAAAGTTGTAATAAGGATCTCAATTCATAAAGTGGCTGTGAACCATTTAATGTTTTATGGGAATTTTGTTCTATTTCAGGCCACCATTATACTACGGTTATAGAAAGGCATAAAACTCTATTATACCTCATATAGGTAAAAAAAAAAAATCAACTTGAGTTGTATAAAATGAGTAGATCATAACTGTGAAAAGTCCTTCAGGAATAAGATGCATTTCACTATAACTATTTTGCAATCTCACACACATAATGTGGAGGTTCTTTTAAGACATAGAAGCACATAATGGGAGTGTCTGTTTTAAGAAAGTATGACCCTTTGGGTCCTGTCCGCCCCAGAAGGACATTTCAATACAAAATACAATTTAAATGGCAGTCAGACTGAACTCATATCACAACCTTGCAAAATTGGCTTCATTCGGCTGACACACACACACACACACACACACACACACACACACGCATGTTTTTTCCTTCAAATGAATATTAAAAGACTGATTGAAAATACCGAAAATTGGAAGTGACTGCGGAGGACATCAATGAAAAAATGTTTTAGCTCAGGGGTGACCTCAGGGGTGACCAGAACCCCAGCTCAGGGGTGACCTCAGTGGTGACCAGA
>NW_027397088.1:18747342-18750285 GCF_003265705.2 Callorhinus ursinus | reverse complement strand
GGTGACCAGAGCCCCAGCACCACTAACCAGTTTGTCTTGAAAACAGTGACACTAAAATTGTAATATTTTATATAAAATATTCATGATGGAAGTAAATAAAAAAGTGAAGAGTCAGTTTCGGGTCTGTACATACACATCTGGCAAAAGGTCATTTCTGACTTAGGAATGCTTGAACCGAAAATTGCTCCCGTTGCCATTGACACTGAATCACTTTTAGAACTGAGACCTCATCTCCAGCTCTTGGGCCAAATGCTCTCTACTCCCACCTCTACCCCATCTCCTCTCCTCCACCCACCCCAGTTGTCTATTTTCAGACCTAAAGTAAAAAAGAAAGTATGATGGGCACCAGGGTGGCTCATTCAGTTGAGCATCTTGGTTTCAGCTCACGTCATGATCTCAGGGTCATGGGATCAGCCCCGTGTAGGGCTCTGTGCTTTACAGGGAGTCTGCTTGTCCCTCTCCCTCTGCCCCTGGCCCCCCACTTTAAAATAAATAAAATATTTTTTAAAAATAAAATATATTTTAAAAAAGGAAGTATGACAACTACAGTCCCCCTGCTCACACCCTCATCTCTGCCTCGTCCATCATCCCAGTGTGCTGAGTAAGAAGCATGAAAGAAGGTGGCCTTGGAGATGTGGATGCAGATAGGAAACAAAAGAGATAAGAAAGAAGCTTCTGTTGGTCCATGATCAGCCCCAATTCCTTTCTTTCACATAAACTTAGTTCCAAGCCCAGTCATCAAAGCCCTGCAGTCCTTAAACATATTTAAAGCCTTTCTCCAGCTGAATTTCACTTTCTCGGGCCAGCACACCTATCTTGGAAAATTGATCATCCGTACTCAATAGCCTCATGTCATTCCCCAGCTAATACTGAGGCCCCCCTTTATCCATGGTTCTGCTTTCCGCAGTTTCAGTTACTCGAGGTCAACCTCAGTTGGGAAGCAGATGAGCCTCCTTCTAATGAATCATCAGATGGTCAGTAGCCCCCCAACTCTGGGTCACATGCCTACATCATTCACCTCACTTCATCTCATCACGTAAGTGTTTTATCATCTCAGTCATCACAAGAAGGGTGAGTACAGTATAGTAAGGCATTTTGAGAGAGAGACCACATTCACATAACTTTTGTTATGGTATACGGTTATAATTGTTTTATTTTAGGGTGCCTGGCTGGCTTAGTCGGTGGAGCATGCAACTCTTGATCCTGGGGTTGTAAGTTTGAGCCCCACCTTGGATGTAGAGATTACTTAAAAATAAAACCTTAAAAAAATAAGTGTTCTATTTTATTATTAATTATTCTTCATCTCTTACTGAGCTTCATTTATAAACGAAACTTTACATAGGTATGTACTTATAAGAAAAAAACATACCATCTATAGGGTTTGGAACTATCTGTGGTTTCAGGCATCCTCTGGGAGTCTTGGAACATATTGCCCACAGATAAAGAGAGACTACTGTGCTCCTTGTTTTTGACCTGAAGTTCCTACCACATCTAAATTTAAAGGCTTGCTTCACAATTTTCAGAATCCCAATCAATAAATACTTGACAAGTTCCAAACACAAAAGGTCATATGAAAATTTCCTTTTCCATTGGCATTCGAGAGAACCCAAAAGAAAATTACAAACAAACCAGTAGTCACACATTCAATTTCTCTGCTCTTGCTTCTGAGTCATCAATACTGGGGAATATATGTAATGTCATAGAGTGGGGACCCTGCAAATTTATGACTTTGTAGGTCAGCTTTGTAGGACAGCTGAAGCTGCATAGCAAGCCTTGACTTCAGTTTTCCAGTTTTCTCAAGTCCCTCCTTCGGTTTCCTTGTCACCAAACTTCAAGTGTGAGTGTGCATGTGTGTAGATTATAGATAGATAATAGATGGATTATAGATAGATGATAGACAGGTAGATGACAGATATGAATCCAGCCAGATCTTCCTCTTCTGTGTTCCCCAAATCTATATCTCTCTACCTTCTTTTCAAAATCACTTGGGCTCTGCTCTTTATCACATTTCTATCTCCATGGAGATGACACAAATCCAATTTTTCCTGTTCTATCATATACCTCATTCTCTGCTGGTTTCTATGCCTTGTCGGATAGATATCGTGCTATCATAAAAAAGTACATTTGGCCTTTGACTTATTTTCCTGGCACAGAGCTCCCAAAACCTTTGAAATTTCCTAACTGATAGGAGTATCTTTTGTTATTCATATCAAGCCCCTCTGGAACACACCAGAGTCTTTGTTACTAAGGGTGGGGCTCTTAAATAGCCTCAGGATGGGCCTGATCACCAAAAAATACAACTGTAATCAGAGGGTGGGAATTCTCAGTCCCACCTTATCCCAACCTTTGCGGAGGAGAGTGGGACTAGAGATTGGGTTATAGAATCTCTGAACGGTGAGATTTGAAGAGCTTCTAGATTGGTGAGCACGTGGACATGCTAGGAGGGTGCTGTAACCAAAGAGGACATGGAGGCTCTGACCTCCCCCACCCCTGCCACACTTGGCCCCATGGATCTCGTCCATTTGGCTAGTCCTGAGTTGAGCCCTTTGAATTGAGTCCAGTAAGTGTAAGTTGTGTTTTTCTGAGTTCTTCGAGGCATTCTAGTAAATTATTAAATCTGAAGGTATGAAGAGGTCATGGGAATCCTGAAATTTGTAGCCAAGTTGAGCAGAAGTGTTGGTAGCTGGAGGCAGTCTTGTCGGACTGAGCTTTTAAACCTGTGGAGACTGATGCCAGCTTCAGTTCATGTCAGAATAAAACTGAATTGTTGGGCACCCAGTCAATGAAGAGAATCAGAGAAATACAGTCTGCTATATGTCATTCCTAGCTCGTTCCCTGAAGTCCGTCTTTCCTTCTTTTCTTTCGTTCCTTCCTTCTTTCTCTTCCTTCCTTCCTTCCATCCTCCCTCCCTCCCTTCCTTCCTCCCTCCCTCCTCCCTCCCTT
>NW_027397088.1:18661813-18747242 GCF_003265705.2 Callorhinus ursinus | reverse complement strand
CCTTCCTTCCTTCCCCCTTTAACTATGAAACTTCTTGAAAGAGAAATCCACAATAGATATTAACCATTTCTTTCCTCTCCTCTCCTCATCCCTCCTCTCCTTCTCCCTCTGCCCCTCCTCTCCTCTACTTTCCCCCAATCTCTCTTCCACATCTATATCCCCAGCAGCACCTATGACATTCATTAAAGCCCCAAGTTGGTATTACCATCTGCCTACTGGATATCTGCAACTGGAGATTTTATAGGCATCTCAAACTCAGTGTGTCTGAATCTGGATATATTGTCTCCTCTACTCCAATAGTCTCCTCTGCTATTTTCCAAACCAGTTAAAAGCATCACTTAAATTAATTATCCTTAGTTTTGTCTCTTTATTCTTCGTCTTCACTATGGCCTAAAAGAATTATAAAGCACTGGGTTAGTGCTTGGCTCTCCATTTAGCTGAGATATCTAGCTAACCACAAAACTTCATTCACCTTATTTTCCGAGAATAACAAAAGTATAGGCAGTCCATTTGTATTTTGGTGTTTCATGCATGTCTTATCAAGAGAGGAAACTTGTAATGGCTGTGGATTTTCCCTCTCATTGAAACTCACTGGTGTTCACATTCCTATTTCAGAAAAGAGGAAGGCTGCATCAACTTTAATTAAAAATTTTAAGACATAAATTCACTTAGACATTAATTCCATAGAATGCTCTTCCTTAAAGACTATTTCCTAATGATATCCCAGGTATATGTAATATTCATCTAAATGGGTATTAGGAATGGGATGAGAAACTGACATCATTTTTTAAATCAATTTTATTATACTGTGATTCCCGTGCAGTAAACCACACCTGTTTTAAGTACATATTTTAATGAAGTGAAATTTCATAGTTTAATGAAATGTGACAGTTGTATACATCCGTGTAACTACCGCCACAATCAAGGAATAGAACATTTCCATAAGACCCCCAGTTTCCTATGCCCCTTTGCATTAGGGCCCCCTCATCCCTCCTTAATCTCAAGGAAAATACTTACCTGCATTCTGTAACTTTCATTTCCTGGGATTTCACTGAACGGAAGCAAGCCATATGCACCCTTTGAGATCTGGCTTCTTTTGTGCAGCATGAAGCTTTTGAAATTAAACCACTGTGCTCTATAGATATTGCTTTTTATTCTGAGTAGCTTTCTACCATATGAATTCACTACAAATTGTTCATTCATTTGCCTAGTGATGTATTTGTTCCCCCTTTGGGGCTAGAGTGAATATAACTTCTAAGCACATTCATGTACTTGTCTTTGGGTCAATAGATGTCTCTCTGTTTCTCTTAGGTGAATACCTACCAGTGGAATTGTGGGGTTATATATTAAGTGTATGTTTAACTTGATAAGAAACTCCCAAATTGTTTTCCAAAGTGATTGAACCATTTTACATTCCCAGCAACAACAATAATTCAGTAAAGCTGGTGATTGTGTTTTATAAGATTTTCGTATTCTACTAATTTTATGATGACTCATCTTACTAACTACTGAAAAAGGATGGCTGAAATATCCAGCCATAAGAGAGAGTTTGTCTATTGCTAACTTCAGTTTGGTCAGATTTTTCTTCAGGTATTCTTAAAGCTCTGTTACTAGGTACATAAACATTTCAGGTTGTTATATTATCCTGATAAACTGATTCCTTGATAATATGTTCCCTTTTATTCTTGCTAATATTTCTTTATCAGATGTGTACTTTGGTTAGTGATAGTATAGCCATTATAGTTTTCTCTTGATCAGTATTTGCATGTTACATTGTTTCCCATCCTTTTACTTTTAACCTATTTACGTCTTTATATTTAGAGTGTTTTTCTTGTAGGCAGAATATAGCTCTGTCTTCCTTTTTAATCCAGTCTGACAGACCATGCTTTTCAAGTACAATGTTTAAATTGCTTATATGCAATGCAATTATCTACAATTTGGGGATTATATCAACCATCTTGATGGTTTTTTCCTATTTATTTCATATTTTCTCTGTTCCTTTTTACTTCTTTTCCTGTTTTGTTTTGGATTAGTTGGATATTTTTACTATCCCACTGTATCTACACTAATGGCGTTTTATTTTTTCATGACGTTTAAAAAAATAATTTGCATTTTTAACTTACAATATACCACTTCAGGAAAAAAGTCAGAGCCTTTAAACAGTATAGTTATATTTCTTCCCTCTCTCCATCCTGTTTCTAACTATGCCCAATTATAGATCATTTGAGACTTCTTAAATTTTTTATTATTATTTTAGTCTTTTTTTTATGTCAGCTTAAAAAGTTTCTGACACTACATTTTCAGGTTCACTACTTTTTCTTCTGCAGTGTCTAATCTACTTTTAATACAGTTGAGTGATATATCAAAATGTATATATTTATTTTTCAGCTTTACAGTTTGGTTCTTTTTAAAGCATCTCTTATTTTGCTCATGTCTTCAAATATTTCTGCAAATTCATAGAGGCTGCCTTAAATTCTCTGTCTACTAATTCTAGCATCTCTGTGATATGTGTGTCTCTTTCTATTTATTGGTTTTTCTCTTTGTTATAAGTCTCATTTTTGTTGTTTTCCCATAAAGAGCTTTGGACTCTCCTATGGCAGGAAGTTAAGTAACTTGCAGTTCAGCTTGATAATTTCAAAACTTGTTTTTAGGGGCACCTGGGGGGGCTCAGTCAGTTAAGCATCTGCCTTTGGCTCAGGTCATGATCCCAGGGTCCTGGGATCCAGCCCCGCATTGGGCTCCCTGCTCAGCGGAGTCTGTGTCTCCCTCTCTCTACCTTCTCCCCTCTTCTCATGCTCTGTCTCTCTCTCAAATAAATAAATAAAATCTTAAAAAAAACCCTCATTTTAAAATGCTGTTATATCAGGTTTAGGTAACTCTCTTTAGGTTAGGATGCCTTCCCTGTACTACAGTCCAGAAAATGACTTCAAGCAGAAGTCTGGGATGATCATAGTGTTCACCTGGTTTTCAACCTTCTCTCAGGATCACCACTCTGCTTTATCTTTTGTCTAATGTCTGAAATGGTTGCTTTATATATTTTGTCCATTTTTTCTAGTTTTGTTCCCCTTTTCTAGATTTCTATGATTTAGGATAAATCTGTTCATCCATCGTGGCTGGAGGCAGATGTCTGACTTCTCTTTTTGGAGACATAGTGTGTAATGATTTCTCCAAAAGTTCTTCGCTTTGAAGAGAGAAAGGATTACCTTTACATAGGGCAAAATACTGCTTACCCCAAAGTTTACTACATCTTTTTCAGATGGAAAAGACTCAGTAAACTGTATGGTTTTCTTTTTGTTTGTTTTTTTGGTTTTTTGTTTTTCATTATTTTTGTGTTTAGGAAAGCAGAGCTTATCTTCGGTCATCTGTACCATTTGTTTGGGGTGGGGGGGGCGTTGTTGAATATTATATATGTTGTATCAGCTAGTTACTACTATGTAACAACCCATCCCACCATTTCAGTGGCTTAAAATCACAACCTTTTTTCCCCCCATGAGTCTGTGAGTCCATTAATCAGCACTACTGATCTGACTGGGCTTGCTGTGGCTCTTTGGCAGGCCTGTGTTTACCTGCTGGTCTGATGGTCTTCTTTTCTACTCTCCGCTGGATGCTCTCACCTATCTTGGGCTTCATTTGAAACAAATGGACTGATTCAGCTTTTTCCACGTGGTCTGTGTTTGATATCATGGTGGCGGCAGGTTTCCAAGAAAGCAAATGAGGTTGTTAAGGCTTCTTGGATCTGAACAGATTTTGGCTGCACTCTTTTGGCCAGAACAAGCCATAGGATCAGCCCGTATCAAGGGTTGGAGAGATAGACCCCACTTCTTGATAGGAAGAGATGCAAGTCATATATGTAGCCAAGGGTTTGGACACAAAGAGGAGTGGAAATTTGGAGCCATTTTTACCATCCATCTACTATATAAACTTTACCTGTGCAAGTGACCTTATTTTAGGAAACTGACTAACTAGGCTCAGAAAGATTACAGTGATTTGAAGTTTTCTCTCCTGAGCTTCACTAATCATGATGACTCATTCCAGCATATGGGCAATGAGAACACAAGGAAATCTCATTAATCAGCCGTCTATATCTGTCTACTCTAGCTTCTGCCCGTGACTATTTCCATCCCTCTTATTGTTATTTTTGCCAAATCTTACAAAGATGTCATAACCTATAATCAAGCAAATACTATTAAATGAAATCTTTTCTGAGCACCTTGGTGAAATATTTCAATAGCTCCTGTTCCACCACCCTTAAGACATTTATCATATTTTACCTTTCTTTGAGCTATTTTTTCAAACTGTGGGATCTTCAGCTATACCATCTAGTCCTTGAGGTCCAAAATCATATCCTTTTAAATTTGTGTCCCCTTCAAGACTAATTCCCGGCCCTTAGTAGTTGCACCATTGAATAAAGCTGGATAAAAAAGAGGTTAATGTATATATACTGCAGCTGCTTTTCTAATGGGCAGGAAGAAGGGGTTTCATTGTAATTTTCATCAGTACTATAAATAGCAATAGCCACCATTTATTGAGTATGTTCTAAGTCCAAATACTATTCTAAAAATCTAACAAAAGCAGTAAGTTAAGAAAAACAAGTACCTTACTATTCACTGGTGCCTACCTTTTAACTTCAGTCTATATTATAAACGTTCAGCAAATAACATACTTTGCTGCCTAGTCCGGCAGAGGAAAGAACAGGGCTTTCAAGACACAGAAATTGGAGACAAATCTCTCACAGCGCCGCTTCAAAAACACCAGTCAAAACCAGAGTTCTCCCCTATAAAACAGAGGTTTATCAATATTTGACTCATAACAAATAGAGGAAATTAAAAGAAATAAAATATATGGAGAGTCCAACACACAGTAGGGACTTCCTGCATGTTCATTTAATTCAGTTTGTGCCCCCCCTTCCTCTCCCTCCCCCCCCCTCCCCTCCCCCCCCTCTTACCCCTCCCTCCCCCCTCCTTCTCTCAGAATGCAGGTCTATTTTATTGGCAAACACTGCAGAGCCTAAGTAGGTCCTTGTAATTTTACAGATGTGGTTTGAGAAGATTAACTTGAGGAAGAAAAGAGAGATGTGGTCTCTGTTTACTCCAAATCTCTTTCGACTTCACTCTAGTTTTTTTGGAGATAAGTCTTGTAAAATATCTGAAGCTTTGAGGACCACCTTGGGATGATATCCCAGCATCGCAAAGGGGAGTGGCCTACTCTCCCCCTACAGCCTCAAAATTAGGGGGCAGAGTACCTTGGTGGCTGGACCAGGGAAGGTTTTACTCTCGCTTCTTCCCATTCTGGGAGCGGTATGACCCTTGTCCATTGCTCAGAAGCACTTGGGTCATCCCCTTTTCCTCGCAGTTTTTTTCTCCTATCCACTTGGTAGTTACAACCACTCTGTCTTTGGGACTTTCACTCTACAAACGTCCCATGGTCCCCAAACTGTGGATCACTAAAAAGATACTTAGGAATTCATTTTACCAACAACGCCACTTTTGGCTGCAGCAAATGTCTGGTTGTCCTCATAGCCTCACAGCAAATTTTAAAAGATTTGAAAAGAGAGAGAAGGATAGAGAGCACCGGATGAGGAGTGAGTGTGGAAGGCAGAATAACACCCACACTCACACCCACACTCACACACACACACACTCACACTCACACACACACACTCACACCCACACACACACACTCACACACACACACACTCACACTCACACACACACACACACCGACCCTGTCCTAATTCCCGGAACCTGAGGCTATATTACCCCACAAGGCAAAAGGGCAAAAGAGCCTTCGCAGATGTGATTAAGTTAAGGACCCTAAGATGTGGAGATTATCCTGCATTTATCCAGGCTAAATGGCAGATCCAACCTAACCTCTACCTCTCTTGGTGGTGGTCAGAGAGAAAGGTGACAATGGCAGATGGTCAGGGAGACGTAATGCTGCTGCTTGTGAAGATTGAGGAAGGAACGCTAGCCACAGAGCGCAGACATTCTCTAGAAGCTGAAAAATGCAAGGAAACAGATGCCACACTGAAGCCTCCAGAAAAGAATACAGCCCTGGAAACACCTTGATTTTAGCCCAGTAAGACCCATCATGGACTTCGGACCCACAGACTGTAGGATAATAAGTTCGTGTTATTGACATCATTGTGTGTCGGTAATTTGTGATAGCAGCAGTAGGAGACTGACATGGGGTAGAAGAACAGGGGTCAGCAGAAGAGCAGAACAGACATTTGCCGGAAATGCATAGCTCTTCTCAGGTGATCACCTTTATCCTTTGCTCAAACTTAGAAAGATTCACTTTAAAATCTTTGAATATGAGTGCCCTCAGAACAATGAAGGTTTTTTTCTCCATGGTAACAGCCTTCAACAAGAACTTTTTCTTCCCCTCCGTACTGTGGCATCTCTATACGTAGGCATATAGCTGAGATTAAAAAAATAAAATAAAATTGAGAAACAGAGATGGTGTAGGCAGGCCATATAAACATTCACATCTCCATCATACATTGCCACAAATCTTTGCCAACTGCCTTCTACATGGAAGGCATGTTACTGTGCACAGAGGCAGAGAAAATTAGACAAACAAATTAACCATGGCTTCTGCCCTCAATGCAATACCATCCACTATTTGATGGCTTAATCAACTTTTTATTTCCTAGCAGTTCTTCGAGGAAGAACTAGTTAATGATCCCCAAAAGTTGACCTTTTTCTATTCTGTAGTGTTTTATAATCACCCGATTTTTCCAATGCTGGTAAGTCCCGGAAGGCGCTAACTCACCACGGCAGAAATCTGTCTTATTTCCCATCCTGTACCTACTAGGGCAGAGATTAGAAAGATTCAACAGAAACTAGAACAGTAAAAGAATGGGCACCAGCAGAAATTCACGGTCCCTTGAGTCCTCGCTAATGAACACCAAGTTGTACATTAACAACCAACTGAACCAAAGTGGAGAAGGCCGTTCCCAGTTGTCAGATACGTAGAGAGGGAGGCAATAAGGACTTTATTTCTCACTGAAGGAAAATTTTTGTAGAGACATTGATGAAAATTGGCCCTTCGAGGAGCAAATGACCTGAGATTAAACCAGTACCTTGTGATATCTTGTAGTTGTGCTTTGAGAAATTTCCTTAACTTCTATGAGCATGTTTTATCATTTCAAAGACATGTATAATAAATTATGGAATCACAGAAATGTTTATCAGTATATTATAGGGGAAAAAATTGTAAAAGCACCTAGTGATGTCTTTGGTACAAACAATAAAAATGAAAGGTCTTTTATTCATTCTTTCATTAGTTCAAAACCTACTTGACATTTGCAAATACAGTGACAGTCCTTGAACACAATGATTCCCCACACCTAAGAATTGCTGACTTTCAAATTTTGAGATTTGCAAATGGAGTCACCAATCTGCCAAGATTCACACAAAATCCTTCAACAGAGCAATTATAGTTAACTCTCTCTTTTGTTTCATGCTTCATTTTTCGGTGTTTCATGACCAACTCCTTTGGAAAGGAAAAAAAACATCTAGCACATCAGCGTTTTTTTAAGCACATTAGGATTTGAACAGCTGAATGACAGTATCTCCTGGAGGAGAGATTTTCTACTCACAGAACCTGAGACAAGAGTCATTTGTCCCAGTTTTACGACTTAGAAAAAAAAAAATCGCCAGTGTCCTTTCTGCCAATATTTTTCTGATATTGGAATTCTGATTGAAACATTCAAGTTCAAAGCAATCCTTTCATTACTTCTTGAAGGCAAGACATGGCTTTTGCTTTTATATCCTTCATATTCCAATTCATAGTAAAGATGTATTATATATATGTATCTTTGTCCATATATATAGGTCCCGGGCTACATGGGGATTTTTTTTCTAAGTTTCTCAGGTAATTTTAATGAGTAGCCAAAGTTGAGAAATAATGACCTATACCAAGGGTTTTCTCACTCTAGGTTTGACACACACAAGGGTTTAGTGGTCTGTGGTCCCAGTAGTACATTAGAATCACCTGGGGAAGCTTTAAAAAATGCTGAGGTACAGGGCACACACCAGGTCTATTAAATAAGAATGTGGGGCAGGGGGAGGGGTCCGTATTCTTTAAAGCTCCCCAGCACGTGCCACCAGGGTTGAGAACCACTGCCTACACCATGCCAGTGAGTAATGATTATGATGTACATTAGGCATCAAATGATCCATTATGCAGCTTTATATTCCATCTCACTGCAGCTGGGACTCATATTAGACTCCTCATCTTTGTTTCACATATGGAATTAACAAATTAATTTCAAATTCTATCATACCTTTACTAAGATGAATATTGTGTCAGTGATCGGAGAATTGCCTCTAGTGTCTCTGACATATTTGCTTTCACAATATTTTGAGAACGAAGTCTGCTGTGAGCAAATATTAATATCATTCCATGTGAGCAAATTTTGTCCGGAATTGGCCTTAGGCAATTCATGATTTCATGAGCATCAGGGTCTCTCACCCTTACAGATATATTACGTTTTAGGAATTTTAAACTATGCAGTTGCTTTAGGTAAACTTACACCCTTAGTGCTCACACTCTTTAGTGTCCGCCAATCCCAGGAGAATCCTTTTAATATCTAGTTTGGGGGTCACATTGCTATTTTTTTCTAAGCTCAATCGTGCCCAGAACATCAGAGGACTTTCAGGAAAGCTATATCTTTTTGTGGTACCTTGATATCACCTGTCCCTAAAGGAGAACCATCATTGTGTTTCTCAGTTTATTTCTTCAATGAGCAATGGAAGCATCACTTTAGTGTTCTTGAGTAATTTGACTTGATAATAACTAGTTTTTAGTACTAGGAATTTTTATGCATCTTCCTACATGGTCTTTGCTTAGAAAAAATTTTATTGCCTGGTCTTTGTTGGCCCTCTTGTAAATCTGTTTTGGAACAGAATCCTTAGGCATCTGGATTTGAAATGAGGCTTTGTTAGTTGTGAAATCAAATTCACAGTCCTTCTGCGGTTTTGGTGTGAGAGCTCCATCTGGAAATGGATCAGCCCTGACTGTCTCAGCATATGTCCCAGGGACGACATTCTCCCAATGATTTGAACAACTCTGAGGTTCCAAATTCAGCAATTTTCTCCCTCCTTGCTGTTATATATCCATCTATGAGCATCCAAACTTCAGGAGGCTAAAAAGGGTGTGGAGAGATATTTACGATGAGGAAATAAAACAGCATCCTCATCAAAAGTAAGTGAGGCTGAAATATTCTTCTGGTTTGTATTCTACTCAGGGTTATGGAGGGGTTTTACTTTTTTCTGGCTTTGTTTATGTGTAAGTCAGCTGCGTTCTCACCATTTTCCTACAGATCAGCATTTTAACATCACAGGTTGACCTTCTCTACCATTCACTCATTGGACATGCCAAACAACAAGGGGCCTTTTTAATTACAAACTCCGGACAGAACAGAGTGGCTCTCATTGTTGAGGCAGAGAGAAAGAAATGGGTTTTCTCACTCTAGGTTTCACACACACACACACACACACACACACACAAATATAGGACAAAGGTTTCTATACCTCAGTATGTCACACAATTCAGACGGCCACTGTTCCCTGAGTGGGGAAGAAATACACTTACAGCTTCCTCTGCCTTTCACGTGGGCCACTGCAAATGGCCAGCATGACCCTCAGAGATTGGTCTTCACCTTCTCTTGCAATAGAAATACAGTTGTCAATGCCAATTTCTGGACCATGCCCAGGACACCACAGGTGGAAACATAATGATTAAAGTAGGATAAATAAGAACGAAAAAGCCAACCACCCTTTGACCTGGGTTGGTATTCAATGTGGAGGATTTTCACAACACTATAGAGATAGAGTTCCTTTCATGCCTCCCCTTATCTTGATCTCTTATAGAGTCTTATATATGCTTTGTTTTTTAATGGAAATCTCTTGCTGCTAAAGCTTTCAGACAGTTCTAATTCTAGAATCCTACCTTCAGGCGACTCGACAACCTCTAAGAGGGAATGGAAGTAAGGAAGAGATCCTAAGGCCATAATGCCCATAAGAAAACTCTGCTTGAAAACCCAGGGCTGCCATTTGAAAGAATGACCAAAAGGCCATTTCTGGGTCCATGCATCTCAAATGTTAATGCCCATAAGTATCATCTTGGACACTTGTCAGAAATGCAGACTCTATGCACCCCTCCCCCCATTTTTTTTTTTTTTCTAATTCAGAGGGCCTGGGTTTAAGCCTGGGGTGAGGGAACCTAATTTATTAGTGCACATGACTCCGACATAACTGGTCTGTGGAGGACACACTGGGTGTTGCTAACCTAAACTATAAGAGGCTTAGAAATACAGCAACCGTTTTTTAGATGTTTCTTTAAAGGTGAATTTTAAGGTATACTTTTTATCTGTACTCTTAGCTTATTTTGGATAGTAGGTAACCCTGAGACTCTTTGAAACCTGAAGGGCATCTGGAGTTCTCTTTTTGTGTGTGTGTATTGGCACATGAGCTGACAAGGATTAGATATTGGAGACACATCCATTCAACCAGTAAATAATAGTTAAACTCTGGCTTAGCTGTGAGAATTGCCCCAGGTACTGGTACAAAGATAAATATAATGCAGTCCCTGCCCTGGACAAGTTCAGTTTCACAGAGGAACGGTGATATGAATTAATTAAATAGTGTACAAATTCTAATATAATTAAATAGAGTGATGTGAAAAAGTGTTATCAATTCATTTCAGGCAATGCAATTTACTTTGCAAGGGGAAATTTAACAGAGATGATAGAAGCTGAGCTTTGTTGCAAACTATTGCTAGAAAATTGCAAGGCATGGAAGAGAAGAACATTTTGAGAAATAGGAAAAATCACATGGAAAATCAGAGTTAAGAAATAGCCTTATAGGGGTGCCTGGGTGGTTCAGTCAGTTAAGTGTCTGACTCTTGGTCTCAGCTCAGGTTATGATCTCAGGGTTGTGAGATTAAGCCCTGCATCAGGCTCGGCACTGGGCACTGGAGCCTGCTTAAGATTCTCTTTCTCCCTTTCCCTCTGCCCCACCCTGCCTGCTCCCGTGCACACTCTCTCTCTTTCTCTCTCTAGAAATAAATAAATTTAAAAAAAAGCCTTTTATAGTCTAGACAGGAAGATCAAAGAATTTGGAAAAATGCATGGATGGTGGGAAGTGGCAGGAAATAAGGTGGGCAGGAGAGATCCTTGAGATGATATTATAAAGAGCATTATATGACAAAATAATAACTTGGAGTTTAATCATGTATGGCATAAAACATTACTGAGAGAAAATAAAGAATGGCCAAAACATGGAAGGAATAGACAATATTTATAGATTAGGAGGCACAATATTTTTTAAATAACCATTCTTCCTAAATTTAACTATAAAGGCAAAGCAATCAAAATAAAAAAACACAAAGTTTTAAAAACTTGGTAAGCCTATTTTAAAATTTGTGTACAAATGCTAAAATGCAAGAATATGGATATCCAAGACAATTTTGAAGAAAGAGAGCAAAGTTAGAGGTCTTACCCAAGATTCATTGTAAAGTTATAATAATTCACAGTGTCGTATTGTCATAAAGAAAATTAAATAGACCAATAAAATAGAATAGAAATTCTAGAAACTAATCCACACATACAATATCTTGATTTATAAAGAGATACCACTATACTGCAGTGTGAAAAAGGTGGTCCTCTCAATAAATGGTACCAGGCCCATTGGATATCTGTATGGAAAAACATAAATTTCTACCTGTAACTCATTCCTTGAGCAAAAATTAATTCCAGATGGTCCTTAGATCAAAAAGTTAAAGATAATATAGTAAACATTCTAGAAAATAACATCTTGCAAGTAGAGATTTTTTTGCAAAACACTAACCAAAATGAAAAACCTTGATAAATTGCAACACATTAAAATTAAAAACCTATGTTTATCAAAAGATCCTGTTATATGAATGATAAGGCATGCCACAGAGTAGAAAATGCTTGCTACACATATATCTGACAAAGGAACCATGTACCAAATACATAAAGAACTTCTACAAAAAACAAGGCTATAGCAAACAAATTTTTTAAAATGTTTAAAATGTTTGAACAGATATCCAAATTGTCAGTAAGTATATGAAAATGTGGCCAATCTCCTTAACCTCATGTAGTAAAAATTAAAACCATAATGAGTACAATTACATGCTCACTAAATGGCTAAGATTGAGGATACTAACAATATTAAGTGATACAAGATTTGGGTTAAGGGACACTCTCATATACAGCTGCCGGAAATACAAATTGGTATAACCATTCAGGAAAAGTGTTTGGTAGTATTTATAAAGACAAATTGTCCTACAACCCATTAACTGCACTCCTAAGGCATATACTCAACACAATTGCATCCTTATTTGTACCAAAAGACATATTAAAAAATGTTCATCATAGCACTCTTTTAAAATAGCCTAAGACTGAAAATTTCAAATGTCAATCAACAGCAGACTGGATAAGTAAATTGTGATATATCCACACAAAGGAGTATCATACAACAATGAGAATAAGCAAATTACTGTTATACATAACAATATAAATAAACGTCAACTTTATAGTTGAGCAAAAGAAGACAGATACAAAAGTATACCATACCATAATTCCACTTAGATAAAGTTCAAAATACTCAAAGTTAATTGATAGTATAGAAGTCCTGTAAGCGGTTACCTTTGGGGAGGGAGCATGAAAGAGTCTTTGGGAAGCCTAGAATGGTTTTTTTTTCATGTGTGGTGGTTACTCAAATGGGTTCATTTTTTGAAAATTTATTGAATTGCACACATAATTTTGCACACTTCTGTATTTATGCTCTAATTTAACATGAATTTTTACTTTAAACATTTTCACAGGAATTTAATCAAAATGGAGGAAGCATGCTATTTTCTCAAATGGGACATAGGCTTTTCTAGCATTACATTGAAAGAGAACACTTTTTTGGACTCTGTATCCTCTTGGACGGAGTGTTCAACAACAAATATCAAAGCGGTTTGCCTTAAAACAGAGAGAAGAGATTATTGTGTAAATGCAGAAAATAGAGGGGAGTCTAAATTGTGTGGAACTTCAGACACCAAACAGAACAGAAGCAAGGTAACACAGATGGAAATTGCAGGACTTGAAGTTATCTCTAGGATGCCATCAAAGGAAGATAAAAAAGTGACCGTAAAGGTTCTAGCTTGATAGATTTGAATGATTATGCAGTTGAACATAATGAACCTCCTTTATTTTTTTATTTTTTATTTTTTTAGTTTGAATATGTTTGGTTGGAGATATTAGAGGATTATCTAGCGGATATAGTTTTATGCGTTTGAAAATACAGGTCTGAAACGTAGTAAAAATGTCAAGACTAGAAATGTAATGGGTCTTTTACAATGTCTGTGGTTTTTTAAAGATTTTATTTACTAATTTTAAAGAGAGAGAGAAAGAGAGTGGGGGAGGGAGAGAGAGAGAGAGAGAGGGAGAGAATCCCAAGCAGATGCCACGTTGAACACAAAGCCCAACAAGGGGCTCGATCCCACAACCCTGAGACCAGGACCTAAGCCAAACACAGGAGCGGGACACTAAACCGACTGAGCCACGCAGGCACCCCTCTTCCAATGTATGTTTTATGTTTCAAATTTCTGTCTTATGGGTAAAGCCTGAGAATAGGTGCAATGCCCCAACCCTGAGCAAATGTGTAGTGAAGAGAAGGGAGGATGACGAACAGAAGTTGGGAGCATGATTCAGGAGGAGGTTTCAAGCACGGAGCCCATTTGCCATTTATTTTAACTGCGTTTAAGCATCCTTGATGTATCTAAACACGCAACAGACTTAAGTCATTCTTATATTCTTCATCTGTAACTCTCACACTCTTCATTCTCCTTTAGTATCTATTTTTTAAGTATAAGAATTATTTTAGATGCATCAGAAATAGTAGCTAGTGTTCCTCAAAACTTCGTCACTCACGTCTGAAGCATAGTATTACCAGAAAACCATATTGGATTGGACCTGTTATTATGACAGTTATTTCAGAAATACCTTACAACTTAAATAAAATAGATGTTGACCAATCATGTCTGTAGCCTCACAAGTGAATTTCAGACATCTGTATCAGATATTCATAATAATCTCCTGTAAAATTACTTTTGAGGAGAAACGCATTTTTAAATCATTGTGGAACATGAACAACTCCCAGGTTTGTATAAGATCAACAAATACTTATAATAAAATTATCCTAGTTGTTAAAAATATTATAGTTTTCTTCTGAAGCCTAGTCATCCATTACAGTTTGTTGGAGCTCACAACCTATCTGCTGAACCCATACTAACAATACCCACTCAGGAGAGAAACACATTCTACTTCTCTGTTTGTAAATCCATTGTTCCAGCAATCTATTGTTATGTAAGAGATTACCCACAAAATTTAGTGGCTTAAAACAATCCCCATTTTATTAGATCTCACCACAGTTTGGGGCGTCAGGAATGCTGACAGGGCTGGGCTGGCAAATCTTCTTCTCCAAGAGGAGTTGATGGAAGTCTCTGATGGTATTCAGCTGGTGGATGGACTGGCTGGAGGATTGGAAAGAGACTTCTCTCACAGCTTTGGTGTCTTGGTAGGGATGGTTGGAAGGCTGGGCTCAATCGTCACTGCACTTGGAGCACCTGCAAGTGACCTCTCTAACGTGGTGGTCCATGATAGACCAGCGTGGTGGTTCCGGGTCCCTGGAGACAGTGTGCTAAGACGGAGGAAGTGGACATGGCTAGTTTCTTAAACCCTCAGCGTGAATAAGGGCATGACATGACTCCTGCTGTCATCCCTTTGTCAAGCTACTGAGGTTCAAGGAGAGGGAACATAGACCTCTAACTCTTGAGAGGAGAAGGGTCAAACAATCTGAGGTTTTCTTTAATCTTGGTAATAATAATCCATGTAATAATAATAATAATAATAAATCATTTATGATGCTGGATATTCAGTGTATACCAACTTAGGTTCCAAAAATAAAATAAAAGCAAATCTGAAAATAATTAAATTTCATGAAGTGTATTCATTTTTTTTCAAAATGATAGATGATTGTATCTAGATGTGGACCAAGTCATACCTGGAATTAAAATTTGAGAATAAAAATGAAATAGACATTTCTAGATACTTGTAGATGGTATAAAATAAGTTTATGGTAAGAGTAGAGAAAGATTAGAAATTAACTCAATTATTTTTGATGACTTGATGTGCTGATAACAAATTTGGACTCTTCCACATAGAAAAACAAAAATGATTCTTGGTTTTTCTCTATTAATCATTGAAAAACATGTATTCACAATTTTTTTACATGTATAAATCTGTGCATTTATTTGGCTTTGATGCTTAAGTGTTCTGGAAAGGAAACTCACTGCAACTGCATTTCTCCTATATGCTTGGTCTCGCGGTAAGCACCCTACTCATAAAACTAATTTAATCTTCAGAACCAATCTTTGATTTGAGCATCACAATCCTCATTTTATAGATGAGATTGAGATTCAGAAAAGGTATATATGTATATATGCATATACATTTGTATAATATATATGTAACACCTGTGTATAATAGGTACATATGCATTATATATGTATATTCATAATGTATATAATACATATATTATATGTGTATATTATTATACAAATTGTATGCACATATGCATACTTATTGTGATACAATATGTATCTTTATATATGTGTGTGTGTGTATGTATATTTAAGGGCATTTAAAAAATTATTTACCCTCCTTCTGTGTCTTAGAATAGAAATGTTATTATGTAGTCTCTCACATGTGTCATCCCACTCTGTCTAGTGCAGCGTGCCAAAATAGCTTTTAAATTACAAGATATGTTTTCACATACATTACAGGTAAAATTTCTGGCCATGTCTTTTCTTCAAGCGCAACTAAAATTGAAAGGATATTAATTACTATCAGCAGCTTTTGATGTCGATACAACACAGTGTAGTTCCAATCTGAGGTTTCACAAATAAATCTGTGCCACGGCACAGTTTGAGTTGCAAATACTCCTTTTCCTTCAGATGATCGGCGCTGCTGAGCTGAGAGCTGACAGAAGCAGAGAAGATCACAGTGACGTGATTGGCCAGGTTAAGACTAATGTTGGCACGAGGCTCAGGCCTGGTTTTCAATCATCTTAATAGCACCCTATAGAGCCAGAGCACAAAGAACCTGATTGGTATTTGTCTGATCCTGATTAGAGAGATTTGTGCAAGACCTTCATTGACATTGTTTCTAAGGAGAAGTGACCTGCCTCAAGGAGCGGGTCGGAAGTTCCAGATTCAGACATGTTTTGGTATATCGTGCAAGAGTGTCATGTTGCATCCTACTTAAAGCATTTTATTGGCCCCACGATGCCCTGAGAATGAAGTCCAGATTCCCTTCTCCGTATGCTAAGCACCTGGTCTGGCAGCGGCCACTTCCACAGCCCCACCCGTCACCTGTCTCCACATCCCTCCTCCATGGCGTGCTGCACCACAGCTGACCTGAAACTTCTCAGTTATCTATATATATAGCTCCAGCTGTAGCAGAAACACCCCACGAGTTATATAAGAGGCTTTCACTGGCTTCTCGCTGCCGGTATTCCCGCTTGGTGGAGGAACTTAGGAGGTTCCTGGGAAGCCCAAAATAGCAAGTAGGTGGAAAGATGCCACAGGACAGTGTTGAATTGTATATAACGTGCGCACGAGATCAGCCCCAGGCCCCAAGGTGATGGGTAGAAATAGTTACTATCCACAATGGAGCCTGTGAGGGAGTCTCCAGCCCGTATCTGAGCCCAGCCGGGAGAAGCCAGAGGAAGGCAGAGAACAGTAGTGCAAACAGAATCCAGGAGACCCTACTGAAACCTTTGGGAGAAGGGAGCTGGCATGAAGTAGGCATTTGATTAGTCTGGGGACCTAGCACGTGAGTTAGCCTGTATCTTCCCTTATCTCTGATTCTAAGACAACGTTGTTCAAGCCTACGGAACACCGCTGAGAAGTCTCAGATCAGGAGGGATAGTTTGGGGTAGAAGGTGTGTGTGTGCTTCTTTGGTGGGAGATGCCATGATCTTTCATCGTAAAAACATGAAATTCACCCCATAACATTGTTTGCATATGTTGACCCCGGTGTATCTGTAAGGCTAGATGCTGCCTTCCTTGTACAAGGATCTAAACTAAATTATTAATGTGAAACCTCAAATCCAAACAATTTAATCAAAACTGGTACATCAGAGATGGCAGCCATAGCTCAAGAGGGACAAGAAAAAGGTAAATGATTTTCAACTCCAAAATTCGAGGGAGGGGAAAAGGGAGGTTACCAATCGTAGAAATATCATTCATCAATATGCGATTAGATTGTTCTGTCCCTGAGAAAAAAATTGTTTATCTTTGTGAGCTGTTTTTATTTTATAAGTGACCATATTATAAAAGCAGAGTCTCCCACTTGGAGAAACTAAATAGTGGACTGAAATTTATGGGCCCACCTGATCTGCACACATTGGGCTTTCGGGGGTCTGAGATGACAGATAGAAGGAAATATTGATATACAGTCAGCCTGGGCCTGAGGGTTGCCAGACTCTTCAAGAGCCACAGGAAAGCCCCAAGGGCTAGACCTCTTCTAGAACAAGGGATACAGGGGTTCTCAGAGAGAGTACTAAGGTTATCAGACAGGGAGATTTGACAGAGAACTGCCTGCAGATAGTGGAATATCAGAAGAAAGAGAGAAAACATATCAGTGAACAAAGCATCTGTGAAGAAAATCCTGTCTATAAAGGATTTAATTGGTAAGAGCTTTTCTCTCTCAGGTCCAGGGAATGTCTAGTCAGCCAGACCTTCCATCTTCAGAGCCTCTGGAGAGAAGTGGACTGAAAGGCATTGTCTGCTTTGGGTAGATTATTATGTAGGACCACTTTGGGTTATTGGTAGAGAGAAAAGTCCCCACTATCCAGGAAGCAATGCAGAAGACCCCACGCATAAACAATAGTGAGACTGAACTACTAAATTCTACCATTCGGGTTAGGAAAAGTCACTCCTTGAGATCAAAGATTTCAGTTTTTGGTGACGAAAGGGGCTTATTTTCGGTATCAAACTTAGTCTTCATGGGGGAAATCACATGTATTTTCTAAATTTATATTCATTTAAATGAATGTAGCAAAACAAAGCTTGAAATTGCCTAGTCATCCATAGCACTATCCAGAATTGTCAATTGTGAGGTCCTGGTTTTGTGCTATAAGGCTTATTATTATTATTATTAATCTAAGAAATGAGGGAATTGACAGAGATGATATTCAAGGGTATCAGTAACTCAGAACCCTAGAAATCTCTGGACTATCCCCCTCCTTGCAAAAGAACCCTAAAAATATAAGTGAGCTTTAATACACATTTTTTGTGAAAATTGGCTCAGTGAGCTCAGTATGGAGGTATGGACTGTTATGAGAAAGGTAATGGCATCACCCAGGCAGAAGAAATGGGCATCATATGGGAGAAGAGGAGGAAAAAGAGAAACAAGGAATGAAGAAGTTCTCTGAAGAATTATGAGCTTCGCTTCTCCCATCACTGTAGAAATGTTCCAAGGGCTGTAAAAATCCACAGATAAGAATGAAGTCTTGTTTTATTGCTCATTTCAATTGGATAGAAGCCAAGTTTGGACTGAGGAATAAAAAATATTTCCATATACAGAGAGCAGGACGGGTTTGGACCCTGCCCGGCATCTCGATGTTGGACTCCTAGCTACTCTGAAACAATCTCAATTTATTTTGCATACAGAGAAGTTTTCATTCAGGTTTCCTCAAAGGGAGGCCCTGAGACAATGATTCAGGGCTCTGGTGGGTTGAATGGTATCCCCTCAAAAGACAGGTCCACCCGGAACCTTTGAATAGGACCTTATTCAGAGAAAGGACCTTTACCAATGTCAGTCAAGGCTCTTGAAACAAGATCATCCTGGATGAGGGTGGGCCCCAAATCCAATGGCTCATGTCCATAAAAGGGGGAGACAGAATGTTTTCTCCAGAAGGGGGGAAGGTAACGTGATGACAGAGGCAGAAATCAGAATTATCCTACCACAAGCCCCATAATACCTGCAGGCCCCAGAAACCGAAGTGGTAAACAAGGCTACCCCAAACTGAAGTCTCCCCTAAAGACATCCGAAGCAGTGTGGCCCTATCAACGCCTCCATTTCAGATTTCCGGCCTCTAGAACTATGCGAGAATAGTTGGTGGTAGAGCTTAATATTGCCGGGAAAGCCTGAGAGCCCACATAAAACGTAGGGCTCAGAGTCCACGGATCTGGGGGAAGGGAGCAGGGTCCTGGTGCATCTACTCCAGCTGACCATTGATTGAGGGCTCCTCACAGGGACTGTTAGTTTCCCCAGCACTCCTAGCTCCAATCCGAATGGCAAGCTCAGCTCCAGCTGTAGGAGAAGAACCCCATGAGGAGAAGGGCAAAGAGAAGGTGGTTGGGGGTCTGGCTGCTACATTCCTATCCTAACTTGGGTGACGTGTGGTTAGGCCAGGCACAGACCAAGAAAGGAAAACCAGAGTCTTCATTTGTATTATGCTTACACCTCCCTGGAGAGAGCACAGTGAGGCATTCGGGGCCACTCAGGGGAAGTGCCTGGGCCACTCGCGAGGCAGAGGGAGTAAGTGGACAACGGCCTTCACTGTGGTTTCCAAGGGGGGGAATGGGTGAGGCAGGGTAAGGGGTTTCAGGTTGGCTGTCTCTAGCTGTCTGCTCCCTGGCCCTGAGGTGATAGCAGGTGGAGAGCAGCCCCGAGCGTGAGAGCCCAGTCAGGGAGGTGGTTGGGAGCATGGCCTTAATCGGCTAGTCCAGAAAGGGAACCAAACGGCTTCCAACCAGGACCTCAACACTGGGTGAAAATAACATTTAAAAGATACCAAGATCCAAAGAAGACATACAAAAGGCTAACAGACACATGAAAAAGTGTTCATCATCATTAGCCATCAGGGAAATTCAAATCAAAACCACATTGAGCTACCACCTTACACCAGTTAGAATGGCAAAAATGGACAAGGCAAGAAACAACAAATGTTGGAGAGGTTGTGGAGAAAGGGGAACCCTCTTACACTGTTGGTGGGAACGCAAGTTGGTACAGCCACTTTGGAAAACAGTGTGGAGGTGCCTCAAAAAGTTAAAAATAGAGCTACCCTTTGACCCAGCAATTGCACTACCGGGTATTTACCCCAAAGACACAGATGTAGTGAAAAGAAGGGCCATATGCACCCCAGTGTTCATAGCAGCAATGTCCGCAATAGCCAAACTGTGGAAAGAGCCGAGATGCCCTTCAACAGACGAAGGGATAAAGAAGATGTGGTCCATATATACAATGGAATATCACTCAACCATCAGAAAGGATGAATACCCAACTTTTACATCCACATGGATGGGACTGGAGGAGGATGATGCTAAGTGAAGTAAGTCAAGCAGAGAAAGTCCATTATCATATGGTTTCACTTATTTGTGGAACATAAGGGACAGCATGGAGGACATTAGGAGAAGGAAGGGAAAAATGAAGGGGGGAAATCGGAGGGGGAGACGAACCATGAGAGACTCTGGACTCTGAGAAACCAACTGAGGGTTCTAGAGGGGAGGGGGGTGGGGGGATGGGTTAGCCTGGTGATGGGTATTAAGGAGGGCACGTACTGCATGGAGCCCTGGGCTGGGCTTTATACAAAAACAATGAATCGTGGATCGCTACACCAAAAACTAATGATGTACTGTATGGTGACTAACCTAACATAATAAAATTAAATTTAAAAAATAAATTTAAAAAATAAATAAAAGAAACCAAGATTCCAGGTAAGGGCTAGGAGGTATGGGTCGGACGAAAACAAGACCACTACAAGAGAAGCCCACGGGAACATACTGTAGTGAACATAAGATCCAAATTTCCATTATAGCTGACAAAGCCCGAGGACGCACTTGTACTCCTTCCTTCAGAGTCCCCTCAAATGGGAACCCAAGAAATTGGTAAATATTATTCCTCTTTGTTTTTTGTCTCCTTGTCAAACTTTGCAAGAAATCTTTATTCATGGATTCTTCAGTCCACAAATGTTTCAGGAGGGTGCACTCTATGCCAAGGCCCAGATGCTGGGGATGCCATCGACAGAGCAGACAGAATTTGTTTTGTTTGGTTGGGTTTTAAGATTTTTATTTATTTATTTGATACAGAGAGAGAGAGAGCACAAGCAGGGGGAGCTGCAGGCAGAGGGAGAGGGAGAAGCAGGCTCCTACTGAGCAGGGAGCCCGATTCAGGGCTCGATCCCAGGACCCTGGGATCATGACCTGAGCCGAAGGCAGATGCCTAACCATCTGAGCCACCCAGGCGCCCCAAGAGCAGACAGAATTTGATTTCCTCACAGCACTTTGCATATGCCACAATTCAGGAGTGAGGAATGACAATGGGCTCCTATGTAACAATAGCGTGGCAGATGATAATTCTTTGGTGATTTAAAGGTCTTTGCATCGGGCATAACGATAGCTACACATTAAATGGTAGGAAAAAGCATATTTCAGCATCATATCACAACGTCAGAACTTCCAAGACATCCTCCCAATCGCCGGGGGTGGTGCAAGTCTCACCTGACACCTGCCTTCAGAAACCTGCTGCATTCTACTGGTCTCTACAAACACCGTGTCTTAGGGACGGGTATGTAGCTTTAAACCCAGGGAGCAGAGGTAACAGATCCCGTTTGAAATGGTTGCTAAGGGACCATTCTATATAAATTAATTAGTAAACATCAACTCTGGTTTCAAAGGGCGAGGAAGGTCTCTCACCGGAGAAGGGAAAATTACTCCCCGGTGACTGGAAAAAGGCCATCCTAGGGTTTTTCCATGCACACCAGTACCCTTATCCTGCATAAATTTCTTCTCCTTCTTTTTGTCTGGAGGTTTTCTCCTCCCCTCATCCTTTATTGTTTCCCATAGTTTTATTATTCCTTCTGAGATTTTTTTCTTTTTCTTTTTCTTTTTTGCATAGGAGAGCAGAGGGAATATCTGGGTAAGACAGAAGGGGGAGCCGGTCTTTTCATCTTTTGAGAGGTGAGCAGAAGATAGGCATGTCTTCCTGCTACTGAAGAGACACAGTGTGTAAGGGTTTTTGACATTAGCTTAAAAGTGCCTGAAAATGTTACTGGAGCCACACACCGGCCCAGGAAATCTTCATCAGAGATGTAAAGATCAAGGATGATTTCTGCAAAATCTCTGTGGAAAGTAAGGGTTGGTTTGAGGAGCTAAGTATATCTGGTTATATTTTTTAAGTATTGATATAGATCGTTTTGATTTTATAAGGAGTCTAAAATGATGCTTGGATAGCTTCATAATTTTTTTTCCATAAAAAAACACATCATTTAGAAGAAAATCAGGTGAAACTTCGATTCAGATAACTCATAGGAAGTCTAGCTGTTGGGGGCAAAAAGACCAGGGTAACATAATTGTTCATCTGATGACAGGTTAATTGAATTTCATGAATAATTATGAGAAAGAAAAAAAAAGCTTCTAGTTTTCAAGCCTTGTAAACATTGCAGGCATTAAAATAAGAGTGAGGGAAAGGTAGGAAAAAAACCATAAAGCTAATTTGCGTTCCCTCCCAAATGCATATTCTCATGCTGCCACATTTCCACATGATAAGAAATGACTGTATTTAAAGTAAATGCCGGTAAGGCATTTTTACTCTCCGTATACTTTTGACACAAAGTAACTCAAAAATGAAAGGACTAGTGAGCGCGGTCCTTCACTAATTAAATATCAGGAAGATGTGATTTTTTTCTTTCCTTCCTTAAAGTGAATTCTCGATGAGATGGGAAAGAGGGATGATTTCCTAATATGTCAAGTGAAGTTCAAGCTATTCAGTTACAAGGCAAGGCTTGCAAACTCCAAATTCAAGTCAGCTTTGCACTTCCGATAAGATCTTTATTATTTTTTTTAAATAAAGGATAGGCAAACATCATCTTTATGTCCTTCTCTCCCGCTGTCTACAAAATTCGCCCTCACTTTACTGACATAGTCCTTGGTAATTTGGCAAAGAGGGAGTCCGATGGGATCCGGACAGCAAGGACATGGAGGCAAATGGACTGTTTCATTTCCTCGACGCAAGCAATTACTGAAGGAAAGGAAGAAGCTAGGGCTTAAGAGAGTTATTTTTTTAAAAGAGCTAATAATGCCGCTCACTGCTATTTGAAATGTATCTAATTACAAAATCAGGTTATGCGTACTTATCTTAGGTTCGAAGGTTGGATTTTCACTCTGTTAAGATGCAGACTAGGACATTGCCATGCACAGTGAGACTTCTGAAACCAAAGGATGATATTCGATATTTTCCTAGAACAAACTGGCACTAGATATTGGGAAAAAATTATATCTGAGCAGTGTTGTCAGATCAAATAAACATTGATGTGATGTTCACACTACACCTGGTCCTTTCTCCTGGCTTTTGTGAAACTGAATGTTTACAGAGACAAACACTAGACTCTTGGCTTGTGTTTTCAAGTTTGTTTGCCTTCATTCAATTCAATGGATGATATCTCTGGAACTATTGACTATTGTCCTGGCCTAGGCCGGAAACTTCTCTGGTACTTAAGAAGAATAAATTAATGTCTGAAAAATAAAACCAGAAAGATAGGAGGAGACCAACATCATAAGATTCTTCCCATCACTAAACTTTGCCATAAACTTGGCTTGGTACCAGGAACATTTCTTGGTTTCTTCCTTTCCAAACTTTTTAGTCAATGGGGTCCATTGTCCATAGCTGGCAAGTCACTGGAGGAGGTCACGTGTAGGAAGGGTAGGTACTTTCCTATTCCAACCCTCAGGCCTTCCCTTCTGACTTAATTTAAGTTGCATCCACACAGGTGTGGGGAGAGCCTGCTCCTGAGCTGAGGTTCATGGATCAAAAAGTGTATTAGCAGAGCCAGGGAAATGCTGGGCCATTGGGAAGGAGACACATTTTCCTTTACTATGTTGCCTTCCACATACACGGAAGGTCACATTCAGCTTTTACTCCTCAAAGTCGAAACTCTTGGTTCTCGTCTGCCTCCTCTCTACCCTGTGCACATTGCAGGGACATACGTCTGCAAAATGTCCTATGTCTTACGGTGTTCCGTTGTATCAAATGAGGACACATCCGTTTCAACAAACGACTAACTAGTGTTTACAAAATTCACGGAAAAATGAACAAGCATTTTTCATTGCAAAATCGAAGGTTTGCAGACGGATTATGATTATCAGATAGGTAAGAGTTCCGTTTGCCTTGATTCGAAGAGAACTGTTTACAGACACAGACCTTCTATTAGCTTCCGACTTCAGAGCCTAAACAAAGTCCCCAGTCACCCGTGAGCAGTCAGCTATGCCATGGCACAGGAGGCCTGCACCACCAATTTATTAAATGCATACCTGCGTCAAAACAATCTTTTCCTAGCAGATGCTCTAATTGTGCTCTGCGAGAGAGAGCCCGCCTGCCATCCCAAGATGCGGGAGCTCCAACACGGGCGGTCCTTGGAGGCTGATAGACGATGGGCTCCCCCTAGGGGCGGACGAACCTTCCAGAGGGATGGCGCCGGGGCAGGTTGCCAGGAAACCAATCACCCGGGGCTGCTCGCCGCAAAACACCAAAACACCGGAGCAGAGAGTCGCCTTCCCGGACAGTGTCTGTGTAGGCAGTTTCATCTCTCTCTCACACACACCAGGTGGGTCTAGATCCTTCTTTAATGCTCTGAAACCAAGCAGTTCATCTCCAAGATTCTCAGTGGAGAAACCTCACTCTATCACTTTCTCCTTCTCAGGGGCCGGCTCCCCTGATTTCCTTCTACTCCTCCTATTGGTTTGCCATTGTTGCCCTTGCAAACACAAGACGAAGCCGGAGGAGTGTGTTTGGAAAGAGAGATGGCTGAGCTCCAGCAGGCAGCGGAGCAATGTGACTTAACAAGGGTATTTTATTCTTATGGCTTCATACCTACAGAGGTCTTTTCCTTCTAAAAGCTCACAGAACATTTCTGGCCTTGATTTTGCCCCAGCAAGATGCCGTAAGGTTTAAGAAAATACAACTTCAAAAGGAGGCTCTAAAGAAAATCATAGAGTATTTTTTGCGATTACTATATTTATGCAGTATTATAAGATATTGAGTGTTCCGTGTTTCAGGGCTAAATCTTTTATTATTCTGATTATCCTCTGAATAGTAGTTCATGCACTTTAGAAAGGATTTCACAATGATTTTCTTGATCACCTCAGGCCTCTGCTCCAATGTCTCCTTCTTGGTGAGAACTTCTCGGATTGCCTTATTTGAAATTGCAGTTCCTATCTCGCCCGCCCTCCCTCTGCTCCTACCTCGCGCTTCATTTCCCTGTAGTGCTTCTAGGCATCGGGGTTTGGCAAGGGAAGCAGCACCACCAAGAGTGGTATGGAACATGCTAAGACCTTACACGACTGTAGGAGAATGTGGAAAGTAAGGTGCTGCAAACCGAACTGAGAGATCGGACAAGAGTCCTAACCCAACCCTTCTGAAGCCTGGTTGCAGATGGACAAGTAGGAGCTCACAAGAGAGCACGTCCAGCTGGGAGCAGAGCAGCTCAGAAGGGCTGGTGGAGAAGCCCAAGTCTTGTTGGTCAGCCTGAGGCTGCTGAGGTCAGCAGAGCGGACCCTTAACTACAGGGCTGGACACAGAGCAGGGGGGGAGAAGAGCCAGGCAGGATCCTCTGGCTCGTCTGCCTCTCTCAGGGCATCTAACCACAGTGGTCTTCACATGGCATGGCCGCTACTTCACTTCCGGCTTCCCAACCTTGTGTGAATTTCGTCTCTGGCCCACTTTAACTGAGAGCCATGTTGGGTCGCCCTTAAGCACCTGGACACAGTACAAAAACTACCACAGTCCCTAGCTCCCTCTTACATACTTTATACTATAATTACATATTTTTTTATCTGTATATGCACACACACACATCATGCACAAACCTTTTTTTAAAATTTTATTTTATTATGCTATGTTAATCACCATACATTACATCATTAGTTTTTGGTGTAGTGTTCCATGATTCATTGTTTGCATATAACACCCAGTGCTCCATTCAGTACGTGCCCTCTTTAATACCCATCACCAGGCTAACCCATCCCCCCACCCCCCTCCCCTCTAGAACCCTCAGTTTGTTTTTCAGAGTCCATAGTCTCTCATGGTTCGTCTCCCCCTCCGATTTCCCCCCCTTCATTCTTCCCCTCCTGCTAACTTCTTCTTCTTTTTTTTTTTTTTAACATATAATGTATTATTTCAGAGGTACAGATCTGTGATTCAACAGTCTTGCACAATTCACAGCACTCACCATAGCACATACCCTCCCCGATGTCCATCACCCAGCCACCCCATCCCTCCCACCCCCCACCACTCCAGCAACCCTCAGTTTGTTTCCTGAGATTAAGAATTCCTCATATCAGTGAGATCATGATACATGTCTTTCTTTCTTTGACTTATTTCGCTTAGCATAATACCCTCTAGTTCCATCCATGTCGTGGCAAATGACAAGATGTAGTTTTTTTGATGGCTACATAATATTCCACTGTGTGTGTATATATATATATATATATATATATATATATATATATATACCACATCTTCTTTATCCATTCATCTGTTGATGGACATCTTGGCTCTTTCCATAGTTTGGCTACACAATCTTATCTTTTTAAAAGATTTTATCTATTTATTTTGAGAGAGAGAGAGAGAGAGAGAGTGCCCATGTGCAGGGGGGAGAGGCAGAGGGAGAGGGAGAAGCAGGCTTTCTCGCTGAGCAGGGAGCTCCACATGGGGCTCAATCCCAGGACCCCAAGATCACGACCTGAGCCGAAGGCAGACGCCTCACCAACTGAGCTACCCAGGCACCCTGCACAATCCTATTTTTATGGGACTTGAACATCTTTGTGTCTAGATCAATGCTTGGCATATAGTATATAGTCAATGAATAATTGTTGATTGAATTTTTTATATCTAATCTTTGATCTATACCTGAGGTCAAAACCTGAGTCAGGATCATGAATTTATGATTGACAAATCTTAGGTTCAAGAAGTAAGTGACCAGTTCCAAGAAATGAAGTAAGTCACCAAGTCATCACTGGAGACCTCACAGTCTGCACATGCACAAGATGTCCTGCTAGCGTGTCACTGCTCTTTGAGAAGTTGACTCAGTTTACCACCAACGGTGACTTTATTTCTGTCTTTAAGCTCAGGGAGGCTTACAGGTGGCTCAGGGTTAGAAAGAAAGAGGGGCTAATGTGGAGGAATCTAGTTTGTCGGGTTTTTACCCATGGAAACCCAGGAATTAAGCTGCAGGAATGAGTGTTTTTAGCATACAGTGTCAAGGTTTTGAGAATTCATTGGTTAAATGTCTTGAAAAGGCCTCAGTTCCTACAGCGTAGGTGGGACACACTTTCTTATCTTATGTTTCCAGGGCTAGACTTTGTTTACAGCTGGCTGACCCTTAATAGGCGTGAGTCCTATCCCAAAATATGTCCATTATGAGATTGTCTCGTAGTCTTATATTTTAGCACTAGAAATTCCCTAGGTTCCTGCAGGCACGTCTGCTTTCGAGAGTTTTTTACTCGTGGAAAAGATCATACTTTGAAGCCTATCATTTAATCACTTATAGAGGATTTAAAAATCTAGCTAATTAAAGGCCCTAAGAAAACTATAATTTGGGGCACACATCCTGATATTGGAGGCAATGGATCAGAATAATGAAATACAAACTGAATTTATTGTTCAGGAACTCAGAGATTATACAGAGACACAATAATCTGGACACTAAGTCAGATCCACAATAACCTGGACACCAAGACATACCCTAGAACTTTCTGTTGGGACTGAGCCTTGATTCACTTGTGTAACCCATGTATGAGTTGGAATGGCTTTCAGTGAAAATAGAAGCAAACAATACAATGTGGCTTAAGTAATCTAGGAGGCTTATTAGTTCACATAATTGGAAAGCGCAGCTTTGAGGCATGGATTGATCAGAGCTCCAAATGCATTTGTTCTCTGTTTCCTGGTTCGCCTCCTCCATCTCTCCGCCTCTGACTGCCTTCACAAGATGGCTGCCCACAGCAACCGAAGCTGCATGTTTCCTCAGCCACGCACCTCAGGAACCAAAGGTCCCTTTTCAAACACCATCAAACAAAGTTCCAAGCATTATGCTTAGGCGAGTACTCCTGACCTAATCCTTGTGTTCTGGGAAATATCCTAAGACCATCTGGCTTAGGTGAGAGTTATCTGAAACTCTGTAGCAGTGAGGTAATTGGGGTGGATTGCCCTGACACTGTAGGGCAGGGACAGAGGGTGCTATATGAGTCTGCGAGAGCCGCCATAACACAACACCAGAGTTGGGGGGCGCTTAAACTACTGAAACTGATTTTCTCACAGTTTTGGAGGCTGGAAGTCCAAGACCAAGATGCCAGCACATTCGGTTTCTCTGGACGCCTCCCTCCCTGGCTTGCTGATGACTCTCCTCTCCCTGTGTCCTTCTTCATCCGGCTTTTCTTCTGTGCACATGTGTATTCTTGGGCATCTCTTTGAATGTTCACATTTCCTCTTCTTAGAAGGACACCAGTCAATTATCTAAGGGTGCCCCCCAGAGGATCTCATTTAACCTTAACTACCTTATCGAAGGCGCTATCTCCAAATACAGTCCTGTTAGGGGTTAGGGTGTCAATGTATGAATTTGGAGAGGGACACAATTTAGTCCGTAACAGGTGCTAAGAGGGGGGACAGTCCCTCTCAAACAATGTGACAAGAGTGGGAGGGAGAAAGAGATGTTGGGGAGTTAGCCAAAATGTCCATTATAATCTGCAAAACCCTCTAATGTCAATTTGCCCCTGATTTAAAAACAAAACAAAACAAAACAAAACACCGTTCGCTGAGTGTTGATCTTCCCCAGGGTGGACTGCAGCTCCTTGTGGGTCTCTTGGGCCTTATTGTTTTGTCTAAGCAAACATTTCCAAAAGTGTAGTCCAAGGAGCACTTGCCTCTTGACATGCTCCACAAAGAAAGTATCTCTTGGTTAAATAAAGAGTGGGAAGTGTTGCATAATATATTTATAAGGATTTTGACCCACAGATTAGCATATTTAAGTGCCCCCGCCCAAATCCCAGAGTTTAAAACAATGTTCATTTTTTTTTAAAGATTTATTTATTTATTTATTTGAGAGAGCGAGAATGAGAGAGAGAGAGAGCACATGAGAGGGGGGAGGGTTAGAGGGAGAAGCAGGCTCCCTGCTGAGCGGGGAGCCCCATGTGGGACTCGATCCCAGGACTCCAGGATCATGACCTGAGCCGAAGGCAGTCAGTCGCTTAACCAACTGAGCCACCCAGGCGCCCCAAAAATGTTTTCTTTTATGTAACACAGGACTTCTCACAGACCTTGTCATCATGGGATTTTCCCAAATATTACCTATGAAAAATCCCATGGGATACAGTTTAGGAAATGCAGTTCTGAGGACTTGTTTCTTTTTACTGAAAGGAGGAAGAGGAATTGCAGGAGGGCAAACATAGCAGGTTGAATAATGCCACAGGAATTGACATTAGTCTAGTTTAGTGGGGTTTTTTTTTGGTGAGGAGACATAAGCTTTTGTTTTTTAATTTAAATTCAATTAATTAACATATAATGTATGATTGGTTTCAGAGGTAGAGTCCAGTGATCCATCAGTCTTATATAACACCCAGTGCTCATTACATCACATGCCCTCCTCTATGTCCATCAGCCAGTTACCCCATCCCTCCCACCCTCCTCCCTTCCAGCAACCCTCCGTTTGTTTCCTAGAGTTAAGATTCTCTTACGGTTTGTCTCCCTCTCTGACTTCCTTTAGCCTAATTTAGTTCTGCTTTGCTTTTTTCATAGAGGATTAAAGTCCAGTGCTCCTAGAAGGGGGGCTGAGCAATGTCTGTGTTAATCTTCGGTGGTAACAGAGGATCCCTCTGCTGCTCGCTCCCTGGGAAGCTGCTTGAGCCCAACACCTGAAGCGTGTGGTCATTGCCTGTTTGCACTCTTGGCTACCCCCAGGCTGGAGAGACAGAAACAGGAACAGGGGACATTAAGGTTCAGGAATTACAGAGTGTCTGTGCCAAAAACATGGTACAGTAAGAACTCTGCAAAGCAGGAAAGTGAGGATCCAGTGACCGGAGAAAATCATCAGTGACAACCGCTCAGACACCAGGCCAGAGCCTCAATTTGCAAGGATGGCAGGGGCTCGTGTGCCAAGAGCTGAACTCCACCTCCTTGCTCGTGGGACCCTCTTTCCAATTTTAAACACTTGGACACCGTGAGGAGTGGACATTTCCACATATAATCCAAGACGTCTGTTCGAGCAAAGTAAAACAGGAAAACCTGAAGGTAATTTGGAGCCTTCTAAACACCTGTGAGTCAGAGCACGGACACGCCTCCCCTTCTTTAAAAGCACAGATGAGCTTGAACCTTCTGGGCATTTTAGCAGTTTACCATCTGTACCGATAACCCTTTTCTGCAGTACAGAGCATCTTCTAGGAGGATGTACAACCCACGAACCAAGATAAGGAAACATGTTTACACCTGCTACATCTGTTCAGCTGTTTGCAGGCTCTGCCTCACACTGGACATTCTGAGCAGGCACTTTTGAAATCATCCATGTCTGCTTAAATTTCACATATGCTCCGTAAAAGTGGAGAAGGAAAACAGAAAAACCAGGCTTAAAAGCAGCTCCGGGGTCTGGGGTTGTGTTTCCAGGGAATACTGTCTCTGCTCTCCTCTTATCTTAAACAGTCGTTGGAATCGAAGTCATCGTTAATAAGGTTAAGTACCTCTCTAGAGGTAGGCAATGTACTCACCAAAGGTGGGCAGGGTGTTAAATCAGTTCTGCTGGAGAGGAAAACCCGTGGACAAGCTAGCTGCAGTAAAGCAGTTCATAAAAGAATAGGTTGAGAAAAGGAACAATAATAACCAAACCTCTTAGACAAAGAACGCAGTCATCTGTCTTTCCTGCAGGAAGAATATAACTCCAGCCCGGCTGTTTACTGTGTTGCCAACAGAGCCAGACATGATGGAATGTGTGGAGTGGGTGGGGGGGGAGACAATCAAGCCTAGATAAAGAAAACAGTGTGACCCGGGCAAACCACTCTATAACAGGGATTCCTTTACTGTGTTAAATGGCTGAGGAAAGAATAGCACAGGTGAGGGGCCATAAAGAACTCAAGGGGTTTCCTATAAGACCTGCTTCAGAGCAAGTCAGGCATATGCCACAGTCCGCTTTGAAAACCTTTGAAGGTGGGTTGGATGGCGTGGGCCAAATAAGATAATGGTTTTATAGCAACATTCATTACCTCTGACCTGTTCAGAGCACGTAGACCATGACATTCAAGGACATTTCCTGATACTTACCCTAGAGGGAACCTATTTCGTATTATATCATAAGAACAAAAGTGGTATTCCTAATGAGAAATTTTGGAGGTCCAGAGTCAACAGATGGCATGTAAGTTGGTAATGGACCCCACTTTAAGAGCAACCGTAATTGTGTTAAAGTTTCTTTATCGGGATCTATTTCTTTGCCCATCCCCAAAAGGAATTGACTCTCAAGTAGAAAGTGTTCAAACTAGATCACCTAGCCCAGTGTTCAACCCCCTCCCCTGATTTTAAAATGAACTGACCAAGAAGACTGGTCCAGGGCATCGGAGACCATGGCAGAGTCTGAACAAGAAACCAGTTTTCTGCCTTTAAGCCCCAGGCTTATTCGGAGAATCCTTCTGGTTATGGTCCTAAATGAATCTTAAGTCTTCCCTACCCACACAAGTTGACAAGTCTTTTCTCTGGAAGACTGTCAATTCCTAAAATTAACAATTCCACAGGTTAATATTTTCTGTACATCCACTAAGGTATAAATACACAGCTCAGGATGTGTGGTATTATTTTGCCTAATAAAACTTATAGCTTGTGCTTCCCTCTTTCTCTGAAGGGAAGGTTGTCCAACTAAATACAAAAGGAAGAGGCAGCTTATCCTAAGTCAGCCATCACTATATCTATACAAAGGCACCCTGTAACACAGTTTCCAGCCCTAGAGAAAATTTATGGAGAACTGATGCCTAATGGCAACTCTTCATATCTGTATGTCTTCGAACGTACTAGAATTTCAAATCTGTTATCGACCTATAATGAAAATGCACTATGGCATATACAGACCGGAGAGTAGACTTGACTTAGCTTCCCCAAAATGGTAGCACTAAAATGTCTAATACTTTAGGGCAATTCAAGTGGGGTAGCTCTGATCCCCACTGTCAGTGCCACAGAGACCCCTTGATGGGTCCCTGATAGAGGCAGGATGAGAACCTAGATAACCCCCCCCAACTCTTTGAAGCTAGTACTCATTTAACCACATCTGGCTTTTCATCAACATACTCTTCTAGTGGGCCAATTGAGTAGCATTATTTGGTACTGACTGTTGGTCAGGGACCAGACATGTTCATATTACCTTTAAACCAATTTATAAAAGAACCATTTCAGCCTTGGGGGAACTGCAGAGCAGAAAGGCAAAGATCAGAACCCCTGGAGTGACAGCTTTGAACAGACAGCTCTTTCTTCTGACTTGTTAGCTGTTATCACTCCCCATGGTGGTGATGCCGACATGCCTCTCCACGTCCGTACATCTGCCATCTCTTCCATAGTGGGCTTCCATTTAAGAAAATTTACAGCAGGTTGTACCTACTTGCAGGTAGACTTCCCTTCCTAAGATGGGAGTTTAAGGGCACCAGAAAGTCCAAACATACAAGACTATCCCCTCCTCCCCCAGATTATCATCCTGCTTTTGGGATGATGCATGGTCTCCTAAGAAGCCACTGTTAAAATACAGATATTTTAATGTGGGTGGAATAAAAAAAGATTAAGTAAATCCTGTGCCATCTTTCTAAAATTTTGTTTTAAACATTAAAAAATAAAACTGGCTTCAGCTCTTCCTGGCCTGTCCCCAGTGTGACTCACTAGAGTGGAAGGTCAAGTTTAAGGCTCCTGTGGCTTTTAGATTCTAACTTTCATCCTCTGGTGAGGATTTTTCTACTCCAGGTCAACTGCATGTCCCCATCCTTCCACAAACACTCATTCTTCTGAACACTCCTGTCTACACTGAAGATGTTCTTCCTTCCTACCCAATTTATTCCCATTATCTCTACCTCAAAGGCTTAGCTTGACCTCTTCCAGCCCCCTCAGCTCACAATAATTTCTGCTATTTCTGTATCACGCACTGGAGAATATAACCACAATTTGTTTCTATTGCTCTTTAAAATGTCATTCCCAAGTGGGCTTCCTCTGTAGTCCCTTTCCACTTTTTTTCCATCCTAACACAGAGGAGAAGGCCTGCGTGTCTACAGGGCAATGACCTTGAGTACTGTGAGGGCGAGGAAAAAGAAACAATGATTTCTTCAACAGCATTCACAAAGCACCTGCTATGAACAGACCACTTATTATGTGCAGAATGCTGGAGCTGGAGTAGATTATCCGTGTACCTTACCCCCCAAAGAACTCACGGACCCCTGAAGGAGGCAGGAGGAAGCCAAGGTGCCAAGGCTGAGCAAAGTGGGACTAGGCTTCCCTTTCCTGTGCAGCCACCATAGCTTCCCCACTGCATTGGATTTTAGTCACCGAAATTTCTTTTTTCATCAGTGGTTATGAAGTCCAGTGACATTACCATCCTTAGACACTTTGGCTGATGAAAACCTCAGAACTCATCTGGTACAATCTGGTGATGATGTGACTGGAGGGCTTGCTTTTTGCCTGGCATGGTGCTGATGTTCGTCATAGACTTTCTTGTTAGACCAAAAGAGTGATTTACTATGTACCGACTCGAATAGTTTAGAAGATCAAACAAATAAAACAGCCCGATCAGAACTAATTTTTTTCTTCTCCCTCTATCCATACCCAAATCTCAAAGTCAGCTAATGTTTTGTCCAAAAATGTAGAAGTTATGAAAAAATTTCCATGTTTCCCTTTATTGTCTTAACTCTTAATATTCAGATCATCTAGTCTTTTTATTAAGAGATGGGTACCAGCTACTCATAACTTATTCCAATTGCATCTTCATAGTGGAAGAGACTTCCAGACATCACAGAAAGAGCCTGGTTTTTGCTCCTGACATTCATGGATTAAAGTTTTAATACCATAATCCAGTGTGGCAGGTGGCCTCTGCGGAGATCAGGGAAAGGCACCCTCTTTCTCTGGGATGACATAACCCTTCATTAAGGTGCATTCATAGGGCAGTAGAACACAAAATGTATATCAGTCCCAAATTGCTCCTTCCTTCTACCAGACGCTGTTGTGCAGTACACAGACCGTACAACCATACATGGCAGCCCTGAGAACTCTCCTTGGCCGTCACTTAAACTTGTTGAGGTTCATTTTCCTAATCTATAAAATAGGGGTAATAAATAGCGCCCTTCAAGACTGTGAGGAGTAAAACGATAATTTACTGAAAATGATACTGGGTTGGCACACAACAATTTATCCAACTTTTCCTTCATTTAACTGTCTCTAGCTCACGCTTAAGCCTGATTTTCTGAGGTTGTTTACTTTGTCTCTGATTCTCAGAATAAATCATTTTTAAAACTCAGGTTTTCTTCTCTATGGAGATTTCTTTTTCTATTAAAATATTTTGAGACTTAATTTTGAATGCCACGGATAGGTGTAGAATACACACACACAGAAACATTTCTATATGCACACATATATATAATTATACATACCCTTTAAATCAATCAAGTTGATATTAGCTAATATTAATTGTCTCATTAAGATTCCAGTTAGCCAGAGCTAAAGTCAGGGATCCTTGAGAAATCTAATTGACTCAAGGTAATTGTAATTCTTCCTAGGGGTTTTATTATGATAACTCCTAAGTTGATTGGAATATTCTACATTTTACACAGTATTGAGCTCCTGGAAATGAATTCTAGGTCGATGAAAGTCTTGATACTAAAGACAAAGCCTGTTGTAGTTCATTTGGATGGCTCTCCCCTGCTCCACCCCGGTCCCTTCTCATTGCTAATGTTCACTTCACATCTTTTCACTTTATCTTTCTTTAGTTTTCTGTGGTTTTTGTTTTGAATACTTCTTACACCATCTCTTTGGGGTTTTTTTTAAACATTTTTTAAAGATTTTATGTATCTACCTGGGAGGGCGAGTGAGAGAGAGAGCAGGAGCAGTGGGGAGGAACAGAGAGAGAGGGAGAAGCAGGCTCCCCGCTGAGCAGAAAGCCTGATTCCGGGCTCCATCCCAGGACCCTGGGATCATGACCTGAGCTGAAGGCAGACGCCTAAATGACTGAGCCACTCAGGCGCCCCTACAGTCTCTTTGTTAACCAGATCTGTGTTATAAGGTTCTTGTCCTCTTAAAATGTCTTGATGAGACATAGTGTAGCCAGGTAGAAAGGACGAATGTTCTAGAACCAGAAGGACCTAAGTACAAACTCTAGGTCTTTCACTTACAGTATAATCTTGGGAAAGATACCACTTTTGTTAATTTCTGTCTTCTCAGCTGTCATGGTGCAATAATCCTAGAGTCAAACTCAACATACACGTGAAAGTAATTAATATAACAGGCATAAATATGACCATTTAACATCCAGTAAGTTCCATGGGGATATATGTATTCATACAACATGCAGTATGGATGTAATAGACTTTGAAAAGGATCTTTATGTAATAATCGTGATTTTTAATTTAATTTTGGCAAAAGCTATCTTGTTACTTTTGTTTATGCTTTGAATGGCAAATGTGGACTTGAAAGAGTGCCCTTTGAGGGGAGATCGTGCAATCCCCATCTCCTAGCCAAGTGACATTAGACAAACCATTTACTGTCCTGAATGTGTTTCCTCACTTGTGAAATCAGAGTCAGAAAAGATCATCTCTATGGTGTTCCTGCTCTGAAAACTCTCATTGTCATTTTTCTTTCCTGGGATAAAATACTAATTGCTCCTAACGATAAGGTGTTCAAATTGAGCTATGCAACAGCTTGTCCACAAATTCAGTTTGATAACACATACTTAGAAAAAAAAACCCACTCCAGGTACACCACTAAGAATCCTTTGTTATTAACTGATTTGAGGTTGGTTACTTATTATTTTCTACTTAGGCTCCCATGTATGTGTTTGATGAGTACATGCTATGTAGTATACGTATCATTTCAAGGGCTGTCAACCAGGTAACTGCCCAATGGATGTGTAATATTCCACAGCCAGAGCCCAGAGAAAATCCTCAGGGTTAGATATTCCACAAACACTGTGAGGAGTGTGCTTATTTTAATTCTTCCTCTTTCTTTGCCAGACTCTAAACTCTGTCCTCTCACTTGATGCTTTGTCTCCCTAATTTAGAAACAAACACAAAGGAGCAGAGAGAGAGTAGAATTTGTAACTATGTTCTTGCCTCAATTATCAAAATTGACTTCACAAAATGGGCTTATATTCCTCCACGCCTATCTCTCCCAAGCTTCTCCAAAGCCTTAATATCTGAAATAATTTTATATTTCACATTCCATTTGGATAATTGTTGGATGGTAATGACGTGTCATATGTTTAATGTGTTTTCCAGATTGAAAGTCATTTAAATATCTATATCTTAGGGACAGCAATTTCCAAAGGTGATCACCCTAGTTTAATTTGTTACATTTTACTTGCATCTACTGCAGACAGAAGGAGACACACTGGTTTGCAAAATTGGTATTGAAGAGTATAAGTACCATTTTACATGTGCCATTCCTAATTTTCTATCCCAAAATGCATGTGGGCATAGAGATACACACCACATACATGCTGTGCAGGGTCTATAGATTTTTGATTTGATATTGAAAAAAGCTACACTTTATTAACATCCATAAAGATGTGGAGTCCTCATGAAAATTGAGAAATTAATTGAAAAACTAGTATGATTATCAGTACGTTGAGAGACTGTCTCAATTTCCCATAGGTGACACAATGCCACGGAAAGATTGTGAGTGGGTGGGCAAACAGCTAGAATCTCAATTTCTAATTTGACAAATTTTGGAAAATTATTTAACCAGGTTAACTGTTCATATTCAAAATGTATAAAAGACAATGTCTCTAAGACAATTGTTAAATGTGGTTAAGTGTAAATGGATTGAGCAAAGTGAGTAGTATATGGTAGGTGCTCAATATAGTAAATGAGTTCTTTTCATCCCATGCAATTATTTCTACTTTCTATTTGCTGGTGTAACTCAGCCTGAGATCAATTAGCATGCCCAATTAAAAACTTCATACAAAATCTCCCTATGTTAATGTTATTGTGTCTTCTATATTGAAGACCTAAAGGAAAGAGAAAAAATGTCTTGTTAACAACACTGCCATTTCAATGTTTGCTCCATCAAAAATGATGTCATAATGATTGGGGTGGATTAATTTACAATATGATGTTTGTTAATGCTTTTTGCCACCACCACTAAATCATATTTGAGAAAACTAGTCAGACATTGTTTTCTAATCATGGGAAAGGGAAATACAATGTTTTAATTATGAGAAATATGAAGTCACCTCCAATAAGTGACTTTGATTCAATGTCACATGACTTGTCATACACATCCACATTCCATTGGCCCAAACAAGTGCTACACACCCACCTAATTCCAAGTGGGTGCAGAAATAGGATTCTACCATGTTCCCCAAAGAAGAGAACTGAAGCATCTGCAAACAATCCTAGTAAGTACAGTGATTCTTGGATTTTTAGTATGCTTAAAATTATCAGAGAAACTTATTTAAAAGGCAGCTATGTGGTTGGACTCCACTACTAAAGCCTGGAGTGGGCCCAAGAAATAGGTAATTTCAGAAGCCCTCTGCTAATACTGAGGCAGGTGGCCCAAGGACATCACAATGAGGACCGCTTTTATTAAAATTTGAGTTCCCAAAGGACTAAATTCAAAGTTATGTCTTAGAAACTTAAGGATCATCCCAGTTAATTCATCAAGTAACTGTTTCCTGATACAAATGTCTACCACCATCACAAACTCTTAGGCAACACAGGGAAGCAAATAAGGACTCAGTTGGACTGGGTTTGGAGAATTAGCTGCAGAAGCAGATCCTGAAGAAGTCATCTACGAGTGTTTTCAGACTTACTTCATCTTGATAATCACACTATCATGGAGGGAAAACTGGCATTATTTTTATTATATTCCCCATTGCCATATTCTACAGATGAAAAGATTAAGGCCCAGAAAGGTTATGCAATTGCCTGAAGACAAATATTCCACGGTGGGACTGAGATTTTGTCATTTCAAAATGGTATTGGTAAATGACAAAGAGAAAACCAGAAGTAAATATATTCTACATGTTGAAATGTCTATAATGTACTAGTAGATAGCTAGTCTGAGTTCATCCAGGGGCCATGCCGTATTTCTCACACTTATTCTTATCACAGGATCCAGAACACATGTAGTACTCAATAAACATTTCTTGACTGAAGAACTATATCATTATAATACAAAATTTGGATAACAGAGCCAGTTGGCTTTTTTTTTAAATGAAGAATGGGCAGTGAATAGTGATCGGTTTCTCTTCTTTTTTGGTAGAACTGAAACAACCAAAGAAATACTATTTTAGTAAAATGTTGATCTCTTTCCATTCTTTTTCCCCCTTGGAAGTTCTCTGAAATGTGTGAACGGAGTTTGTTTACTCCAAATCACATCTTTGTTGCCTTTAAGTATTGGCATGTCTGAATGTTTACCACTCAAATTCAGCATAAAAGTGTTTTCTTTTTTAGGTAAGATCAGGCAAAGAGGTACTGAATGAATAACACTTGATTGGGAATGGTAAATAACCGTGTAATTAAACTGTAAACACTGTGTGTGGTGATTTTAATGTAATTTGAGGACTTGTAAATTACATGGTCATAAAATGGCACTTGGGCTTATGCTTTACAAAAATATCCATGTTTGCATGAGATTAATTAGTGCAGTTTGCATAAAGACATTGACTAAAACACTTTCAGAACATTCTCATTTTTAAGGTTTTCTTATTTATAAGGCCTTCTCAAGTTTTTGTTTTGTTTTGTTTTGTTTCTTCTCTCTGGTCTTTCAGAAATTATTATTGTCCATGGATTTCTGTAGCTGAAAATTGATCTGGACACAGTAAACAGTTGATGGGCTTAAGTTATGCTTATGAATAAATTTTATTTTAGTTCTTGAAATGGGTTGGCCATTTCACAAAATGACTACATGGTTACTTCTTTGGTTCGATTTATAGATGATGCCCCCATGGGGCTTTTTTGCTGTTGGAGTGGTTCATGTGCCTCATTCTGTAAATTGCAGACAACACGCCCTAGGAAAATAGCCATAGTAGAGTGGTCATTAAGTGTCCTTCCCCGCAGTGGAAGGTTCTGCCCAGCAAGTGACTTCTTTTGGTGTTCGTGATGGCAACTGTAGGAGACTCAAGATAAGCTTTCCATCCCAGGCAGTCGTTATGCTTTTCCATTTCCGTGAAACTCTTTCACTTTTAAACTCAGAGTCGGGCTACCAGGGTGCTCTTAGGAATTCTCACAGGTTCAGGTCACAGAGAAACAGTGAGACTGGTGATGATGATGTATAATTTTTATTGATGACCATTTTCCAGATGCTCTGCTAAGTGCTTCATAAGCATTACCTCATTTAATCCTAACAACAATGTTAGTAAGTTGATGTTATTCTCAATTTACATATGAGCAAACTGAAATGTAAAGAGGTTAAGTAAGTTGCCCCAGATCTCACAGCTATGCAGTGACGGGGCTGAAGATCAACCCTGGCTTGTCTGATTCCACAGTTCTTGCTCTTAACCTCTTAGTGACATTGCTTTAGTAGATCAGGGCTACCAATCCCTTGATACCATGTATCCAGCCCAGTTTCAGGTCTCTTTGCATTAGATGCTTCACAGCTTAGGCGGATTAATTTTTTAGCCAGAATTTGAGTCAGCTAAGAGACAAGAAGTCATGGCTGCTGAATTGCACATCTCACACATAAAGACGCTAACGTTCCTGATTTGGAGGATAGACACGCAGCTGGTCTATTTGTATCTTACATAGATTTGGGCTCTCTCAGAAGTATTCCAAGCTGTTGTAAGAAGTCTAGTTACTTACCTTTGGGACAGATGGGAGTGGAAGTACATGGCATATGAGATGGTCCAGTATGCCACCACAAACCACCTCCAGAGATCCAGGTTCTATGGAAAGGCTTTCAACAGGAGGGAAAGGCATATGCAGGGGAGTGGTGGCTGGAATGCCTGCTCATATCATATGGGAACATGATCCTAAATTATCGTGTTGTCAGGAAACAAAAGGTAAGGAGAGGAAGTATTGGCCGTGGTCCCTGCTTTGGCATAATGAATATCTGGATATTTCACCAAACCATTCCATTTTTCATCATGATGACTACCTTGAAAGCTGATCTGAAGCAGATATTAATTTCTAAATGCCTGGCTATTGACGCATTGCAAAGAAATATGACATACAGTGCCAGATTTCAATAAACAAAATTAATCACTCAACTCATTAAAGCAAACAATAATTGAACCTAGCCAGGTATGCTTTAAAGGAAAATCAGAGAGCTTAAGCAGGCCTCAGATTTGCCATTTTATCCATGTGTTCAGCATTTTGAACATCATCTAGATGTCAGGCATCATGTTAGTTACTGAAAGCACACACATGAATAAAATATAAACCCAAGTTTCGTCAATAGAGAACTGCATATTGATTTTTGGTTGAGTAGTGACTATTACTCACATAACATATCGCATGGTCATAAATTTCAATAAATTGGGAACAGTATGTGAGCATAATTTTTTAGCACAGGTGGAACTAATTATAGAGGGTTATTTTGATTTGGACAGCAATATTGCCCGCCCTTTCTCTGATCATCAAACTTCTGTACAAGATTCAACATACTTTCACCTCCCACATATTGTTAGTTATTAAGTCCAGCTGCTTCCTTCTCTGCAACACACTTAAAAATACCCTTCTCTTTTTAGGCTTTACAACCACATCCTTTTCCTAGGCCCCACTGACCTCTTTCTATCAAACCAGAGCTGATAAAATAATATCATCATGTGCAAAATTCCAGAGTTTTCTCCAACGTCAGAATTGTGACTATGCCGAACAAGAGTTTTGGTCTTTTTTTTGCTTTTAGTCTATGAAACTGTCACCCCCCCTTTTTTTTTTACTTTAAATTCTGAAGAAACGTATCACTTTTCAATATGGTATAAACACTTAGCTTCTGCTCACTGAAGCAAAATTTTCAAGTATTTGATTCTTTCTCAGATTATTGTACTCCTAGGTAAATTAAATGTCAGTGTGAGGGATAGCTTCACCCACTTCTGTAGCTGGCTTTATTCAATCCAGAGAAGTCATCAGGGAACAGCCGGCCCAGCAAAGTGAGCATGATGAGGTAGGCTTTCTATCACATGCCAAAGCCTTTCCACCAGCATTAAGTCTGGTTTGCAGGCTTTTCTGCCCCCTGTCCAACTAGAAATTCCAAAAAGAAGCTAAAAATATACAATGGATTTCAGACACAGGATTGAGTAAAATCCTATCTCCAGGTATTACATAGAAGAAACCACCCATTTTGGAGAACACCAAATGAAGCAAATAGTGCCTTCTTGAAAATCTGCATTCATTACACAGTAAAGCTAAGTGTCACAATTTCATGGACTCTTAAAAATTAAAGAGAAAAGTGAAAGGACCAGAAACTTGGAGACCAGATGGGATATAAGAAAAAAATATAGGAAGAGGAAAGAGGAATGCTGCTTCTCCTTAAAATTCTCCCATGGGACGCCCTTTCTGAATTATCATCCCTTTCCTACCACCCTCTCCAACCCACCCACACAAGAGCAGTTGCCAAGTTGGGGAGATCCCAGCTGGTTCTCCATGAAAATCCAGGTAGTGCACCTGCACATTCCAGCCAGACTGAAGTCTGAGCTCAGTTCGGACTTGTTAGCACCAGCGCCAACGCCAGGATCCCTTTGTGTGGGCAGGAGCTCAGATCACATCCAGGTGTGTGTGAGAGATTAGCCCACTGGTAGAACATAAATAGAGCTGCTCATCAATCCTCCCCATCCACCTCCTGCAGCCTCACTCCCAGGGTATGAATTACAGGGACAGATATATCATCTGTGAAGTTTTCTGGGGTCATTTTTTAAAAAGTTGGGTTTTCAGTGGAACATGGTCTGCCTGGAGCAAAGTTCCTGGATTCACTGTGGCCACAGGCAGCTGCACAAAGGAGCACATGCTGGAAGGAAAGGGCTCCTTGTTCAGAGAGGGACCCAGGGATCCCTGTGAGGCTGCAAGTCCTTCCTCAGGTCACTCTCCAACCTGGTCTCCTTCATGGCTCATTAGTTAGGACCAGAAAGTTTGAAAATAAGTGAATTAGAAATAGGTAATGGGCCCTCAGTTGGAAATACTCTCAAAGAAAGAAAAAATCCTGATGAAGTAATAAAATCGTTCTCGTATTGCTATTTCCTGAAGAAATGTGAGGGAACATAGACAAGAAAATATCAGAAGTCCCTTCACTGAAAGCCAAAGCAAAAAACACCCAATTTGGGGATATTTTTGGCCAGAAAGAGCCTAATATTTTTTATGCCCCAGTTTGTACATCTATTGCACACATATCTTTGCATAAATGTCAGAATATTGGAGCCTCTACAACTCACCATAAAAAATGCTCAACTGTTAAATCCTGAAGGGTCCTTAGGGTTTACCTCTTTAGGGCTGAAGAAGCTGACAACCAGAGCTGAAGTGACTTGTATTGGCAGGATATTCTCTTCCTCCAAACACGAGCCCTTGGAACTTTGGTATGAAGAGAAATTCCAAGGTTTGGGAGGAAAGCAGCATGTATTGAAATTGACTTTGTTCAAAACACTTAGCGTAATTCAATGATCCATGAAGGAGAGCCATATCTGGGAACCAAACCAAGTTCCCCCATCAAACAAACTGGAGATGCAATCTGGTCTGTTGACACTAAAGGCATATACCACTTTTTCCACTGTGAGCAAAATTAGACCATTTTTGAAGCAAAATTAGACTCTCAGGCAGCATGATCTAGTCAGAATAGACCCAGATTCTTACCAGCTGCTCCTTGTGTTATTGCCATCCCTGGACCAATAAGAGAGCAGACTGCTGAATTTGAAATGCTCCTTGTCCGTCTCTGGACTGCTATTTTGGCCACTCTGAGGATAGATAGCTGATTTTGAAAACGCTTTACATCAGAACGAATCTCACATTAGTATGCACTTCATGTTCATAACTATGTTACCCAAAGTAGATTTTTAATATTTTATTATAATTAGTATATGTAGCTTTGTGCCCCTCTCAAAGCTAAACTTTTCTTTTATTAACCCCAGCTGTTCTCTGATTCTGCAACAAAACTAACTCATCAGGGGAAGTAACAGACTAATCAACCAGATAATATGTATTGAGCGCTTCTGCTGGTCATGCCAGAGTTGTCCAAAGTCAGGCACAATGGGGCCTCCAAAGCAGCTTTCTTCCACTGCTGCCCCAGTGAGTTCCAAATGAGCTCTCTGAGACCAGATACTGGGTCTTTCCAAGTGCTGGCATCTTGTAGCCACTCAATGAATATCTGATCAATGAATGAAAGATTTGATGGCCAGTTAGAATTAATAGATGAACCTCGAAGTTCACATATTTCCCTCTAGCTCCAAACTTAGATTAGAAATAAGATGGAACATCCAGATGTGCAACATATTCTTCTGCACCCCATTCTGGTCCTTGTTGCTTCTTCCATCCTACCATTTGATGGGTGAAGAAAGACAAAATGGGTTTCCTTTATTTCTGTGAGATTATATATCTCCCCTTATTACAGAGATCCTGTACTGGTCCTTGAAGCCTTATTTTTGGACTGTGACACATATCAGAGATCCTCCACCTTCCATTGGCATCGTGGGAACATAGGTTAAGTGTAAAGACCTTGAACTGTCAGTAATTCTTACCCTAGAGTCCATAAATGGGTTTTAGGGAGCACAGGTGCTTCTGAAATCTTAAGTGCATTGGTTTTTTTTCTGCAATGAGAACCCATAGCTTCCACTAGATTTACATACACAACATTAAAATCTACTGTCCTGCAAGTTACAGTGTGTGTGATCAACACCAATTCTGTGCCTAGAAGACCACTAGAACCTGCAAAAGAAAATCTAAGACACTCTGTCCTGACACTCTGTGCTTACTGTCTAGCTGGAAACGAGACTAAATTATAAAAACTAGTTCATACACACCACTTTAAAAAGGGAGTCTTCCCTTTATCAAAAAGAGTCACCAAGCTTCTCTTTACACTGAGATCCTTTAAATCTGGAATATGATCAAAATTGTAAAAATATTTTCCAGTACACTTCTTAGAAAGCCATCTGATAAAGGCACAATGTTTGTCTTGACCTCTGCCTGATACGTAAGATGCACTGAATAATTATTTGTTGACTGAATGAATATGACAAAAAGGTGCATCTGCATTTCTATAATTTCTTCCAACACACATGTAAAGTTGCCATTACAAATAAAGTTCTGGGACTCATTTTTGTACTTTCTGCAATGATCTAACATTGAAATAAGGAATTCATCCACTAAATTTTACAATTCTAGATGGGAGTTGTTTGCATTATATGTGATTTTCCAAAATCAATGGTGCTGAGTGTCTGTCTTTCAGTAATTCTGGAATACACATAAAAACAGAAGACAGAAAATAAAAGATAGGGAATTATCAATGATTGAAAAAATATCACTACAGCAGAGAGGGGGTTTGGAAGACATTAGAATAATATCTACTCTAAACAGTGTTGTTCTGTTGTTTAAAAATATCTACAATACATTGAAACTAGGTTTTTAGCACTCCACTAAACTCAAGTCTAATTTTGAATGTCACAATAAAGATACAGAAACCAGAGAGCCAATATAAAGCAAGTCAGGAAAATGATTAAATTTTTCAAAGCCCAAACAATAAAGAATAAGGGTTTATTGGGCCAGAAGAAGAAAAGTGAATAGGAAATTAATAACAAATCTTCAAATATATCAAGATTCTCACTTAGAGATCAGTGCAAGCCTACTCTCCGCCTCCAACAATCAGAAAAGAATAGATGGTGAAATAGCAGAACGAGGAAATGAGATGAGACAAACATAAGGATTATTAGACTTTGGGATATCTCCTGAAAGACCCCATCATAAAGGAAACTGGACTAGTTCCCTTTTTAAAGCATGTAAGAAACCAGACCCAATATTAGCAAGACTGAATTGGTGATCTCTTGTCTCTTCCTTCATCCCAGTGGGTTTTTAATCTAAAAGAAACAAACAAGGAGTAAAATTCTCTCTGGTAAATGTAGATTTTTTTTTCTTGGCCTCACCACTGTGTTCCTTCAGAATACGTGGCAAGAGTTGAAAGCATTTAATACAAAAACAATCTACTGGTCACTCAAAGAGAGATCCCATATGCATCAGCAGTGAAAACCTGATTTCCGATTTCTAAACTGTGGCCCAAATAGCTTATCTGGTTTTCTGTGTGTGTGATCGTTGCATTTCCAAGATTAGAGGTTCACTGCAGCAAAAGGCAATTAATTGAATGATGAGTCTGTGCTAATGTGCCTGCATGTGTGGACAGCAGAGATAACTTAATATGCATCTAATGTCACTATTAATTTATTTATCATCTCCTCCCTTTAATTTTTGAAATACAGTGATTTCTTAAGCAATGGCCAAACGCTCGAGAAAATATTTTCTAACAGTTTTATGAAAGAACAAGCTAATTATACCTAAAACTATTTAACCAGTTAGAGTAACTTCATTCAATATACTATAAGCCTTTTAATGCACTCTTGTCACTTAAGGATCGGATTTGCAATTGTTCCCTTGTATATTTTGTCAAATGCTTTTTCTGCATCGATTGAGAGGATTATGATCCTCTGGTTCTTATCTTTTCTTTTATTAATGTGTTCTATCACATTGATTGATTTGAGGATGTTGAACCACCCTTGCATCCCAGTAATAAATCCCACCTGGTCGTGATGGATAATCCTTTTAATGTACTGTTGGATCCTATTGGCTAGGATCTTGTTGAGAATTTTGGCATCCATATTCCTCAGGGATATTGGTCTGTAATTCTCCTTTTTGATGGGGTCTTTGCCTGGTTTGGGGATCAAGGTAATGCTGGCCTCATAGAACACATTTGGAAGTTTTCCTTCTGTTTCTATTTTTTCAAACAGCTTCAGGAGAATAGGTATTATTTCTTCTTTAAACGTTTGGTAGAATTCCCCTGGGAATCGATCAGGCCCTAGACTTGTTTTTTGGGAAGGTTTTGATCACTGCTTCAATTTTGTTACTGGTTATTGGTCTATTCAGATTGTTAATTTCTTTCTGATTCAGTATTATAGGTTTCCTGGAAGGCATCCATTTCTTCCAGGTTGCTTAATTTATTGGCATATAGTTGTTGATAATAATTTCTAATAATTGTTTCTATTTCCTTGGTGTTAGTCGTGATCTCTCCCCTTTCATTCATAATTTTATTAATTTGGGTCCTTTCTCTTTTTTGTTTGTTTGTTTGTTTTTTTTTATAAGGCTGGCCTGTGGTTTATCAATCTTGTTAATTCTTTCAAAGAACCAGCTTCTAGTTTCGTTGATCTGCTCTACTGTATTTCTGGTTTCTAATTCATTGATCTCTGCTCTATTCTTTATTATTTCTCCTCTCCTGCTTGGTTCAGGTTTTATTTGCTGTTCTTTCTCCAGTTCCTTTAGGTGAAAGTTTAGCTTGTGTATTCGGGATTTTTCTACTTTTTTGAGTGAGGCTTGGATGGCTATCTATTTCCCCCTTAGGACCACCTTTGCAGTATCCCATAGGTTTGGGACCACTGTGCTTTCATTCTCATTGGTTTCCATGAATTTCCTGGTTGACCCATTCTTTTTCTTTCTTTTTTTTTTTTGCACTCATAATTGGAGTATTTTTTATTTTATGTACAATGAGTTGACATTGAAGTAGGTATCCTGGTTATCTGCAGTTAACGTAGGTTATCTTGGATGACCAATTCAAGGAAGTTCACTTAATCCAACTTAATGAAGCCTATATCCTTCGCGTACTGACGGAAACACTGGCAGCACATATTGCGGCCGTATTTCCGGATCAGACCGTGCCGGTTTGAGCAGATGCGGCAAGAACGAGAACCCTGGCCACATTTCCTCGGATGGCTCCAGTACAGCTGCTGGTGACCCATCTTGCTCTCTCGGATGCAACGAAGCAAAAGGAAAGAAGTCTGGCTGACCCATTCTTTAGCAGGATGGTCTTTAGCTTCCAAGTGGTTGAATTCCTTCCAAATTTTTTCTTGTGATTGAGTTCCAGTTTCAAAGCATTGTGGTCTGAAACTATGCAGGGAATAATCTCAATCTTTTGGTATCGGTTGAGACCTGATTTGTGACCCAGTATGTGGTCTATTCTGGACAGAGTTCCATGTGTGCTCAAGAAGAATGAGTATTCTGTTGTTCTAGGGTGGAATGTTCTGTAAATATCTATGAAGTCCATCTGGTCAGTGTGTCATTCAAAGCTCTTGTTTCTTTGTTGATCTTCTGCTTAAATGATCTGTCTATTGCTGAGAGTGGAGTGTTGAGGTCTCCTATTATTAAAGTATTATTATCAATATTCTCTTTATTTTGGTTAACAGTTGGCTTATGTAGTTGGTTTATATAAAGTTCATTTACAATCTATTTGTCTATGTATTTCTTTTTAAAGATTTTATTTATTTATTTAGAGTGCACAAATGCAGGGGGGAGGAACAAAGGGAGAGAGAGAATCTCAAGCAGACTCCCCACTGAGTACAGAGCCCAACTTGGGGCTTGATCTCAGGACCCTGAGATCACGACCTGAGACCAAATCACTAGTAGGATCCTTAACTGGCTGAGCCACCCAGGCATCCCATTTACGGTCCATTTATGTTAGTCCATTTGCCACTACAACCATATCTTGTCTTTTGAATTTAAAGCAAGGTGCGAATTTCACAGAATTTAGCATTGAGAGCCCTTGTTATGCAAGATGTTTAAACCAGCCTCACCATGCATGTAAAACTATCTCACCTTTAAATTCTCAAAAAAAGGAAAATGAACATACAGGATGAAGATACACACCCTGGTTACGAGCAGCAGTTCCAATTGCTCTATCCATAAGATAGAGAGACATGGATCACAATAATTTTTCTTAGGTTTAAGAATAAAAGGCCTACCAGAGTCATGTGATCACCAAACTCCATAGTCCCTTGGTGAGGAGCATACATAGCAGTCTTGGCCAACACTTCATCCTGTATGTTCCTGCCAATTGTAATAGACGTACTTGCCATTCTCCTACCTCCTACTCTTGGTCTCACAAGAGAGAGAGACAGTGGAGAAGGTGTGAAAGTGCTTCTCCTCTTGGCTAAGGAAACCAAACTTTAGACATTGTTTCCTCTTCCAAGGTCACTGCTATTATTATTCCTTGCTATTCCTGACTTGGAAGATTAAAATTATATTGTTTTTCCAATTTGGGTGCCAGTAAAGTGTGTGGCCTCTGTAACCCAAAAATAAATTTTCTAAAAACGTTTTCTTTACTTATCTATTTTCTACATTATGACTCTTCATTTTTTTATCTAAAGGAAGTGACTTTAGATTTAACATAATTGCATTTAACTCATATTGATCATGTAATGTAAGCCTAGCACTTTCTTATTTCTTCAGGAGATGAAGAAAATTGTTAAAAAAACAAATTCTAGTCTCATGGAGAATTATGTTAAGTCCCACATTAAAAAAAAAAACTAATAGGGGTGCCTGGGTGGCTCACTCGTTAAGCGTCTGCCTTCGGCTCAGGTCGTGATCCCGGGGTCCTGGGATCGAGCCCCGCATCGGGCTCCCTGCTCAGCGGGGAGCCTGCTTCTCCCTCTCCCACTCCCCCTGCTTGTGCTCCTGCTCTCGCTGTGTCTCTCTGTCAAATAAATAAAATCTTAAAAAAAAAAAATTAATAGGGGACACCTGGGTGGCTCAGTCGGTTAAGCATCTGCCTTCGGCTCAGGTCATGATCTTGGGATCGGGACAAGTCCAGGATTAGGACTAGTCCCGCATCAGGCTCCTTGCTCAGTGCGGAGCCTGCTTCTCCCTCTGCCTGTTACTCTCCCTTCTTGTGCGCTCCCCCTCTCTCTCTCTGACAAATAAAATCTTTAAAAAAAAATTAATATCTTTTTTTAAAGCAGTTATAGGTTTAGAGAAAAAAGTGGAGTAAAAATTACAGAGAGTTCCTATATAGCCCCTCACATACAGCCCACCCCACACCCCCACTAGTTTTTGCTATTACTAACATCTTGCATTATCCTGGTGCAGTTGTTATAACTGATGAACCAATATGAATGCATTATTATTAATTGAAATCCATAGTTTACATTAGGGTTCACTTTTGGGGTTGTACATTCTATGGGTTTTGACAAACATATAATGTCATATTTTCACCATTACTATATCCAACAGAATAGTTTCACTGCCCCCCAAGCCCCCTGTGTTGCTCCCATTCATCCCTTCCTCCCTCAGCCCAGATCCTTGGCAACCACTGATTTTTTCACTGTCTCATCCATAGTCTTGCTAGTCCCTCCTTTTTATTACTTGATTTTTCCATCCCCTTTTCCCACTCCCCCTTGAGATCTTCATTTACTTACTTATTCCATTTAAATTCCTTAGCCAAATCTCATCATCAGTTCCTGCGCACACACCCTCGATCATGTTATCTGCACTCACTGCATCGCGCTTACATGGGAAAATGGCACCCTCTGCCCAGCATCACTGACTTCACGTGGCTGACTGCATCCACCGTCCTGCTGTGAATTCATGATCGTGAACTTCAGGTGAGCGATCATGCAGCCGCACTGGCACAGAATATGGCCTGGCCCAGTCACTTGGTCACTCTCTAACTGGATTATTTCAGACTATTTCCTCTTTCTTCAGTCTCCCAAATGTCATCCTCTATTCCCTCCCTAGACTGGTACTGTTGCTCTTCCTTCATTAGAAATCACCGAAGCAAATGGAACCGCTGCCCCTAACCAGCGTGCGTATCTTCATACTCTACGTTCCTGCCCGTTGTGATAGATGGACTCGCCATTCTCCTACCTAAGCTCCCTCCGTTGTGCACGAATTACCAGCCTTCTCACCCGTTCAGGGAGGCATAACCTCCTAGGTGTATATGGGCAAGGCAGGTCCATTGGCTGCCGGACAGTGCTCTTGAGAAGGGTGCAGCCAGCACTCAAAGCAACTGGGGGGTGTGTATGTAATGGCCCAGTAGAGAGACTCTGGGTCCTCACCTACTCTACTTCCTCCTACGCTACTTTTTTTTCTTTTCTTTCTTCCCCATGGTCCTTATCACCCTTATGTACTATGTTTAATTGTGCATCACATTTTATCTCTATTGACTGTCTCTTCCCACTAGCCTATAACGTTCCAAATTCCAATCAGGGCTTGTTCAGATCGTTCCCAAGCGGATGTCCCCCATGTCACCTCATGGGCACATTAGGTTATCATATAAACTCTTTCAGACTTTTACAGTCTCTTGGGTTGCTTCTACAGTTGAAGAATGGAGGCCATTCTATTTCCTTCCTTTATATTCAGATAATAACTTCTCCATCACCCCCAGGCACCTATCTTGTGTCCTAATCGTTCACGCACGTGCCTGTGAATCTCCCTGGCACCTGATCAGAACCTTCACACAAAGTAGGTCTGCAACAAATATGGTTAAATATTTAATGCATGAGTCAATCAAGAAAGCCTGAAAGTGTTTTGGGTTGTGTGTGTGTGTGTGTGTGTGTGCGCGTGTTGTGGGGTTTTTTGTTTGTTTGTTCATTTTTTGCCTTACGCAGGCAGGAATTGGCTTCAGAAGTGTTTTTCTGCGGATCACATGACCACGCCAGAAGTAGGATGACTCCTGAGGCGTTCCATTCTGTGGTCCCAGAGCGGCTGCTTTCTCATCACCTATGCGCTATGCCATCCCATCTCTCACCAGCTTCAAATCAATGGGCACTGCATGGGAACAAACAGCAAGCCCAAAGAGACTGGGCACTGTCTCTCCTTGAGAAAGAGAGCTCTTGTTTATTCACCCAGGCACTTTTGTTTTGCATTCAGAAGACAAAGCAGCAGGCAGGGACTTGTTGGGAGAAGAATAAGAGCTGCCGGAAGTAAGGGGGTGGTGGGGTTCATTCTGTTGTCACTTGCGGCCCATCCCCAGTCTGAAGCATCTTTAGACTCCTAATTGTCTCCCTCCCCTTTCTGTGTCTGCCTTGCAGACACAGAACACTCCCAGACAGCTTTACAAATTGGCTCTGGAAATGTTAGGCAGTAAAAATTCCATTGAGTCTGAAAAAGACACACTTCTCCTCCCCATGTTTATTAATCAGTTGCTATTTTCTGCCCTGTCCTCATCTACCTTATTATGTTTCACGCTGCCCTGGGCAATATAGAGAAGTAGGCAAAGTTCATCTTCATCCTTTGCCCTCCATATCCCAGTTCTGGAGTCCTTCCCTCATTTTAAAAGCTTCCTCCTGCTGTCCGTCTCTGGGGTCTCTGTTCTCCAGAGTTCCTATCCGATTTATATCCTCATTCGAACTAGGTTATGATTGACATAGTATATCATCCTCCCTGGGAGTGTTTGCATTTTAAAATACCTTGCCTAGAGAGGGCAAGATTCAACCTAAAGGAATAAAATCTTCAGTTGTATAATTTTAGATTCTACAGAAGGCGAATGAGTATGGTGTTTCAGGGCAAAGGGATTCCTCGGAAGCCCTCAAATCATACTCAGAAGAAACTCTTCATTATAGATCTTGGAAATATTAGCCCTAACGATTCTCCTCCTCTTGCCACTGAACTGAGAGAACTTTATTTCTTTCTGTGGCAAACACCGAACATCCACTACCAACGCAGTTGGCCCAGGGAGTGCAAATGGAAAGTTAGCAGGAAGAATATTCAGGCTATTTTAAGTTGTCCTCCTGGTTTTCAAGATTCTGGTTTTGTGAACTTTTGCTTATTTTTGACAGCTTCTCAAGAGAAAAGTCACAGCCTTCAAGGACTGATGTACTTGCAGCTCCCCATTGCTCCCTGTGAGTTAGCAGGAAAACCTGCCTATCCCCTATGCTGTAATTGTTCCATGGCTCTCATGTCTTACAAAATAAAATCTTAACACTAGCGTGGAGCACCAGACTTTCCCACCTGCAAAGCCTCCTTTTCTTTCCTCCCCTCCCTGTGCACATACACTAGTCCTGCAGTGACACTCAAATGCTCAAGAGACCCTCTTACATCCCCTTAACCTATGGTCTCAACTGCCCTTATGTCCATTACAGGATCAAATATATCATATTATAGTTGTTCGCCCTTCTGTCCAAAGACTCACAAGACTGCGAGTTCCTTGGGTTTTTTATGCTTCCACATTGTCTGGCACATAGCGGGTATTAAACATTCAGTAGGTGTTGAAATTTGATGAGTTACTGAATAAATGAAGTTAAAACTGGGAACACCATGTGCCTACTTTCATCTTATAAGTACAATGGGAACTTCCTTTTTAGATCTCTAGAACAGGGGTCAGCAAACTGCAGCCTGTGGACCAAATCTGGTCCACCACCTGTTTTTATAAATAAAGTTTTATTGGAACACAGCCACACATATTCATTCATGTATAGTATATGGCTGTTTTTGCGCTACAACAGCAGAGTTGTGAGGGAGATCTTATGGACCACAAAGCCTAAAATATTTACTATCTGTACTATCTGACCTTTTAAAGACAAAGTTTCACAATCTCTGCCCTAAGGGAAAGGAGCAAAAGAGACTCGGAGAGTAGTACATGAAATGGAGGAAGGGAAGAGGGATTCGGGAGAGGAGACAAGCAATAAAGTATGCTTCTATCCTTCAATTCACAGTGCTTGGAAGAGAGGTCCAATTTTTAAATGCCCTCGCAGAGTGGAAGCCCAGGACTCCTGAGCAAAGACGGGAAAAGTGAGAACAAATCCTCCACAGGAGTCTGGAACACAAAGGCATTGTTGCCAACTGTTTACCAAGGCAGAAAGAAGGGTAAAGCTGATCCCAAGAAGTTAGGAAAAGCACTAATGCCTAATAATGATTGCAGCAGAGAGCATTTCAGGTGCCCCATTAAAAAGAGTGCTTTGTCCTAATAAATACCAGAATAAGAGTCTGTTCTCAGAGCCCCCTTCCTGCACTTTATTCTTAATGAGCCTTCTAATGAGTGCTCCGTATTTATTTCCTTGAGAGACTCATCACTCCCCATCTCAGCCTGTTATTTAAATATATGGCATGGTGTGAAAAGCTGGGGAAAAAAGTCTAAGGAGTCTTCTCTGTGCCTTTTCCAACGGCCTACATCACCCATGCAGGACAGAGGAGAGGGTATGAACTGGATTAATAAAATATTGGGTCCCTGTACTTTTAACAAGGCAAAAATGACAAAAGCTGAGAAGTTCGGCCAAACTCAGGGTTGTTTGGTAGATATATTTGTAAAAGGAAAGGGAAGGGAATGGGAGGGGAGGGGAGGGGAAAGGAGAGGAGAGGAGAGAAAAAAGAAAAGGAAAGGAAAGGAAAGAAAAGAAAAGAAAAGAAAAGAAAGAAAAGAAAAGAAAAGAAAAAGGGTTTAGAGAATCATGGCTTCCTTGCTCTGTTACTTAACTCTGAAAAAGACAACGGCTCTTTGCCCCTCAAAACAGAAAGAATCTGGAGTTGGTAGGTTTACCTTTGAATTCAGGATTTGTTTATTTTATTTTATTTCACTTTTGTAACATTTTCTCTTTTTGTTATTCAAAAAATAAAAATTGCCACAGGAAGAAGGGAGTTACTCAGAACTCCTAAGTTATGTGTCATTCTGAGTTATCAGTTTCCAGATAGATAAGATTTACTCTTGTTTTTTATGGCAAACTATTAAAAAAAATTCTTCCAATAATCATAATACCATTATCTTAGCTGCTTAAAGACACAAAGAGAAAGGAAAGAACAAAAAAAAATAGTAATTCTTGGGGGGGGCGGAGCAAGATGGTGGAGGAGTAGGAGACCTAGATTTCGTCTGGTCTCAGGAATTCAGCTGAATGGGGATCAAACCATTCTGAACACCTACGAACTCAACAGGAGATCGAAGAGGAGAGTAGCAACAACTCTCTGAACAGAGAAGCGACCACTTTCTGGAAGGTAGGACGTGCGGAGAAGTGAATCCGAGGCGATATTCGGGAGGATAGACGGTGGGGGAGGGGGCCTCCGCCGGCCGCTTCTGGCAAGTGCTAGAGCCGCGGAGCACAAAATCGGACCTTTTAGAAGTCGGCTCTGCTGAGGGACGTCGCTGCAGTGGCTAAGCGGGGGGTGGAATCCTCCCGGGACAGTGTGGTCTCAGGACCCTCGGGGTCACAGAAAGACCGGGGGTGCCTGAGTGCAGCAGAGCTCCCAGGTATCGGAGCGGGGAAGCCGGCTGCAGAGACGGAGCCGAGGCGTGGGCTCTCAGCTCGGGGTGGCCATAAACTGTGATCCGCGGCCCACTCGGGCCACTGCTCCTCCAGCAGGGACCCAACAAGCGGCAGAGCCGGGGAGACTCCTCTTCCTTCCCGGGGAGGAGCGGCGCAGGAGCGCACCGCAGGGATCTGCTGGGTTTGGAGACTCCACACGGGGTCGGGTGTCAGAGATAGAAACGCTCGGTCACAGGCCGGGTGAGCACGCAGTGCGGCCGGAGACCGGGGACACGGGAGTGACTGCTTTTCTCTGGGGGAGCACTGAGGAGCGGGGCCCCGAGTTCTCAGCTCCTCCGGGCGGAGATTGGGAGGCCACCATTTTTGCCCTGGTCCTCCAAAGCTGTACCGAGAGCTTGCAGGGAACAAAAGCTCCTGAGAGCAAACCGGAGCAGCTTGCTTAGCCCGGACCGACAAGGGCGGGGCAATTCCGCCTCCGGCAAAGACATTTGGGAACCACGGCAACAGGCCCCTCCCCCAGAAGATCAGCACGAACAGCCAGCAAGCCAAGACCAAGTTTACCGATCAAGGAGAATGGGAGAACTCCAGCGCTAGGGGAATATTGCACATAGAATTCATGGCTTTTTTTTACCATGATTCATTAGTTCATCAAAGTTAATTTTTGTTAACTGTTTTTTTTTTTATTTTTCTTTTCCCTTTTTCAACCAACATCTTATCAATCTCTTTTTAAAAAAAAAAAAACATTTTTTATTTTTCATTTTTAGAGTCATATTTTATCCCTTCATAGTAGTTACCCTTATTTTTGGCATATATATGTAAGTTGTTCTCTCTTTAAAATTTTGAGATACAGTTTCTTCTAACAGATCAAAATATACCCTAAATCACTAGTGTATGGCTCTGTTCTAGTCTCCTGCCTGATCACATTCTCTCCCTTTTTCCTTCTTTTTTTTTTTTCTTAAATCTTCTTTCTTTTTTCAAACAACTTCTTATCAAGTCCTTTTATAAAATCTTCTATAATTTTCATCTTTACAGTCATCTTCCATCCCTTCATTGTATCAACCCTTATTTTGTACATATATGTCTTTCTTCCTTTAAAATTTTAGGAGGCACTTTTTTCTAACAGACCAAAATACACCCAAAATCTAGTGTGTGGCACTGATCTATGCACTAGCCTGATCATATTTGATCATATTCTGCTTTTTTGTATTGTTCTGTTGTTTTTATCTTTTTTTCTTTTTTTTTTCTTTCTCTTTCTTTTTTCTTTCTTTCCCTTTCTTTTCCCCTGGCTTCAGGTCTTTTCTGATTTGTATACAGTATATTTGCTGGGGACGTTGTAAACCTGTTAGCATTTTGTTCTCTCATTCATCTATTCTCCTCTGGACAAAATGACAAGATGAAAAAAATCACCTCAGCAAAAAGAACAAGAGGTAGTACCGTCAGCCAGGGACCTACTCAATATGGACATTAGTACGATGTCGGACCTAGAGTTCAAAATCATGACTTTAAAGATACTAGCTGGGCTTGAAAAAAGCGTGGAAGTTATTAGAGAAACCCTTTCTGGAGAAATAAAAGAACTAAAATCTAACCAAGTTGAAATCAAAAAGGCTATTAATGAGGTGCAATCAAAAATGGGGGCACTAACTGCTAAGATAAATGAGGCAGAAGAGAGAATCAGCGATACAGAAGACCAAATGATGGAAAATAAAGAGGCTGAGAAAAAGAGAGAGAAACAACTACAGGATCACGAGGGCAGAATTCGAGAGACGACACAACATTAGAATAATTGGGATCCCAGAAGAAGAAGAAAGAGAGAGAGGGGCAGAAGGTATATTGGAGCAAATAATAGCAGAGAACTTCCCTAATGTGAGGAAGGAAACAGGCATCAAAATCCAGGGGGCACAGAGAACCCCTCTCAAAATCAATAATAATAGGTCAACACCCCGACATCTAATAGTAAAACTTACGAGTCTCAGAGACAAAGAGAAAATCCTGAAAGCAGCTCAGGAGAAGAGATATGTAACCTACAATGGTAGAAACATTAGATTGGCAACAGACCTATCCACAGAGACCTGGCAGGCCAGAAAGGACTGGCATGCGATCTTCAGAGCACTAAACGAGAAAAATATGCAGCCAAGAGTACTATAACCAGCTAGGCTCTCATTGAAAATTGAAGGAGAGATAAAAAGCTTCCAGGACAAACAAAAACTAAAGGAATTTGCAAACACGAAACCAGCCCTCCAAGAAATATTGAAAGGGGTCCTCTAAGCAAAGAGAGAGCCTAAAGGCAGCAAAGATCAGAAAGGAACACAGACAATATACAGTAACAGTCACCTTACAGGCAATACAATGGCACTAAACTCATACCTTTCAATAGTTACCCTGAATGTAAATGGGCTAAATACCCCAAACAAAAGACACAGGCTATCAGATTGGATTAAAAAACAAGGGCGCCTGGGTGGCTCAGTTGGTTAAGCGACTGCCTTCGGGTCAGGTCATGATCCTGGAGTCCCAGGATCGAGTCCCGCATCATCGGGCTCCCTGCTCAGCGGGGAGTCTGCTTCTCCCTCTGACCCTCCCCCCCTCATGCTCTCTCTCTCTATCTCATTCTCTCTGTCAAATAAATAAATAAATCTTTAAAAAAAAAAAAAAACAAGACCCATCAATATGCTGTCTGCAAGAGACTCATTTTAGACCCAAAGATACCCCCAGATTGAAAGTGAGGGGGTGAAAAACCATTTACCATGCTAATGGACACCAAAAGAAAGCTGGGGTGGCAATCCTTATATCAGACAAACTAGATTTTAAAACAAAGACTGTAATAAGAGATGAGGAAGGACACTATATCCTACTTAAAGGGTCTATCCAACAAGAAGATCTAACAATTGTAAATATCTATGCCCCGAACATGGGAGCAGCCAATTATATAAGGCAATTAATAACAAAAGCGAAGAAACAATTTGACAACAATATAATAATAGTGGGGGACTTTAAAACCCCCCTGACTGAAATGGACAGATCATCTAAGCAAAAGATCAACAAGGAAATAAAGACTTTAAATGACACACTGGACCAAATGGACTTCACAGACATATTCAGAACATTCCATCCCAAAGCAACGGAATACACATTCTTCTCAAGTGCCCATGGAACATTCTCCAGAACTGATCACATCCTAGGTCACAAATCAGGTCTCAACCGGTACAAAAAGATTGGGATGATTCCCTGCATATTTTCAGACCACAATGCTTTGAAACTAGAACTCAATCACAAGAGGAAAATCGGAAAGAACTCAAATACATGGAGGCTAAAGAGCATCCTACTAAAGAATGAATGGGTCAACCAGGAAATTAAAGAAGAATTAAAAAAATTCATGGAAACCAATGAAAATGAAAACACAACTGTTCAAAATCTTTGGGATACAGCAAAGGCAGTCCTGAGAGGAAAGTATATAGCAATACAAGCCTTTCTCAAGAAACAAGAAAGGTCTCAAATACACAACCTAACCCTACACCTAAAGGAGCTGGAGAAAGAACAGCAAATAAAGCCTAAACCCAGCAGGAGAAGAGAAATCATAAAGATCAGAGCAGAAATCAATGAACTAGAAACCAAAAGAACAGTAGAACAGATCAACGAAACTAGGAGCTGGTTCTTTGAAAGAATTAACAAGATTGATAAACCCCTGGCCAGACTGATCAAGAAGAAAAGAGAAATGACCCAAATCCACAAAATCATGAATGAAAGAGGAGAGATCACAACCAACACCAAAAAAATACAAACAATTATAAGAACATATTATGAGCAACCCTATGCCAGCAAATTAGATAACCTGGAAGAAATGGGTGCATTCCTAGAGATGTATCAACTACCAAAACTGAACCAGGAAGAAATAGAAAACCTGAACAGACCTATAACCACTAAGGAAATTGAAACAGTCATCAAAAATCTCCCAAGAAACAAAAGCCCAGGGCCAGATGGCTTCCCAGGGGAATTCTATCAGACATTTCAAGAAGAATTAATACCTATTCTCCTGAAACTGTTCCAAAAAATAGAAATGGAAGGAAAACTTCCAAACTCATTTTATGAGGCCAGCATTACCTTGATCCCAAAACCAGACAAAGACCCCATCAAAAAGGAGAATTACAGACCAATATCCTTGATGAACACGGATGCAAAAATTCTCACCAAAATACTAGCCAGTAGGATCCAACAGTACATTAAAAGGATTATTCACCATGACCAAGTGGGATTTATCCCTGGGCTGCAAGGCTGGTTCAACATCCGCAAATCAATCAACGTGATACAATACATTAACAAAAGAAAGAACAAGAATCATATGATCCTCTCAATAGATGCAGAAAAAGCATTTGACAAAGTACAGCATCCTTTCTTGATCAAAACTCTTCAGAGTATAGGGATAGAGGGTACATACCTCAATATCATAAAAGCCATCTATGAAAAACCTACAGCGAATATCATTCTCAATGGGGAAAAGCTGAGAGCTTTTCCCCTAAGGTCAGGAACGCGGCAGGGATGTCCACTCTCACCACTGCTAGTCAACATAGTATTAGAAGTCCTAGCCACAGCAATCAGACAACAAAAAGAAATCAAAGGCATCCAAATCGGCAAAGAGGAAGTCAAACTCTCACTCTTTGCAGATGATATGATACTTTATGTGGAAAACCCAAAAGACTCCACCCCAAAACTGCTAGAACTCCTACAGGAATTCAGTCAAGTAGCAGGCTATAAAATCAATGCACAGAAATCAGTGGCATTCCTATACACCAACAACAAGACAGAAGAGAGACAAATCAAGGAGTCAATCCCATTCACAATTGCACTCAAAACCATAAGATACCTAGGAATAAATTTAACCAAAGAGGCAAAGGATCTGTACTCAGAAAACTATAAAATACTCAGGAAAGAAATTGAAGAAGACACAAAGAAATTGAAAAACATTCCATGCTCATGAATTGGGAGAACCAACATTGTGAAGATGTCAATGCTACCTAGAGCAATCTCCACATTCAAGGCAATCTCCATCAAAATACCATCCACTTTTTTCAAAGAAATGGAACAAATAATCCTAAAATTTGTATGGAACCAGAAGAGACCCCGAATAGCCAGAGGAATATTGAAAAAGAAAAGCAAAGCTGGCAGCATCACAATTCTGGACTTCCAGCTCTATTACAAAGCTGTCATCATCAAGACAGTATGGTACTGGCACAAAAACAGACACATAGATCAACGGAACAGAATAGAGAGCCCAGAAATGGACCCTCAACTCTATGGTCAACTCATCTTTGACAAGGCAGGAAAGAATGTCCAATGGAAAAAAGACAGTCTCTTCAACAAATGGTGTTGGGAAAATTGGACAGCCACATGCAGAAGAATGAAACTGGACCATTTCCTTACACCACACACAAAAATAGACTCCAAATGCTTGAAAGACCTAAACGTGAGACAGGAGTCCATCCAGATCCTAAAGGAGAACACAGGTAGCAACCTCTTCGACCTCAGCCACAGCAACTTCTTCCTAGAAACATCGCCAAAGGCACGGGAAGCCAGGGCAAAAATGAACTATTGGGATTTCATCAAGATAAAAAGCTTTTGCACAGCAAAAGAAACAGTCCACAAAGCCAAAAGACAACCGACAGAATGGGAGAAAATATTTGCAAATGACATATCAGATAAAGGGCTAGTATCCAAAATCTATAAAGAACTTATCAAACTCAACACCCAAAGAACAAATAATCCAATCAAGAAATGGGCAGAAGACATGAACAGACATTTCTCCAAAGAAGACATCCAAATGGCCAACAGGCACATGAAAAAGTGCTCAACATCGCTCGGCATCAGGGAAATCCAAATCAAAACCTCAATGAGATACCACTTCACACCCGTCAGAATGGCTAAAATTAACAAGTCAGGGAACGACAGATGTTGGCGGGGATGTGGAGAAAGGGGAACCCTCCTACACTGTTGGTGGGAATGCAAGCTGGTGCAACCACTCTGGAAAACAGTATGGAGGTTCCTCAAACAGTTGAAATTAGAGCTACCATTCGATCCAGCAATTGCACTACTGGGTATTTACCCCAAAGATACAAATGTAGGGACCCGAAGGGGTACGTGCACCCCAATGTTTATAGCAGCAATGTCCACAATAGCCAAACTGTGGAAAGAGCCAAGATGTCCCTTGACAGATGAATGGATAAAGAAGATGTGGTATATATACACAATGGAATATTATGCAGCCATCAAAAGGAATGAGATCTTGCCATTTGCCACGACGTGGATGGAACTGGAGGGTGTTATGCTGAGTGAAATAAGTCAATCAGAGAAAGACATGTATCATATGACCTCACTGATATGAGGAATTCTTAATCTCAGGAAACAAACTGAGTGTTACTGGAGTGGTTGGGGGTGGGAGTGATGGGGTGGCTGGGTGATAGACATTGGGGAGGGTATGTGCTACGGTGAGCGCTGTGAATTGTGCAAGACTGTTGAATCACAGGTCTGTACTTCTGAAACAAATAACACAACATATTTTAAGAAAAAAGAAAAAGAAGAAGATAGCAGGAGAGGAAGAATGAAGGGGAGTAAGTCAGAGGGGGAGACGAACCATGAGAGATGATGGACTCTGAAAAACAAACTGAGGGTTCTAGAGGGGAGGAGGGTAGGGGGATGGGTTAGCCTGGTGATGGGTATTAAAGAGGGCACATTCTGCATGGAGCACTGGGTGTTATGAACAAACAATGAATCATGGAACACTACATCAAAAACAAATGATGTAATATATGGTGATTAACATAACAATAAAAAATTTTAAAAAATAGTAATTCTTTAATATCACTTAATATCATCAGATATCAACATAGTGTTTTAAATTTCCCCAATTGTCTCCTAATTGTTAGTTAGAATCAATGTGTGTCTTAGTCTTTCTCAATTTATAAGTTATCCATAAATCCTATTTTATCCTTTGCAATTTATTTGTTAAGAAAACAGTGTTTATCCAGTAGAGTTTCCAACATTCAGAATTTTGCCAGTGATACCTGTGTGGCATCCATTAATACACTATCCTATATTTTCTGTAGTCACAGTAGAAGCTCATGATGTTAAAAACAGTGTCCTTATTATTTAAAGGTGCATTCTGATGAAATATAATGTCTGAGATTTGCATCAAATGAGTATAGGGAGGGGTAGGAATGTAGAGGGAAAGACTATAGATGAAACAAGATTAGGTCCATGGATCATTGTTGAAGTTGGGTGGTGGGTACACATATATCTCATTCTCTACTTTACTATATGTTCAAAATGTCCTATAATTAAAAAGTTAATTATATGTTTTAATAGTTTTGATGAAAAATGTCAAACACATCTCATACTTTCTATCTTTCCTAAACATTTGATCTTTTCTTGACAACACTCGGTCCTCAACTCTAAACAGTACAGTATGATGGAGTAAATCTCTCAATAATCGAGAACCTTCTCATTATTGTTCAGTATATGGAAGAAATTGTGCTAAGTTCTTCGATTTCACTTGAAATCCAGGCTTCTATATATTGAAGATAATTTTTCATGTCTACATTTTTGACAAGAATAAAAATATTAAACCACCAATCTAGAAAAGTATTTCTCAAGTAGGAACCACAACCCCTAAGAGGGGTATGAGATTTGTATGAAAATCCACAAGAAGAGGATCTTCTTCCTCTAGCCCCAACTTTACACTTGAGATTGGCTAGATCTACTTATGTATGTATGTATGTATGTATGTATGTATGTATGTATGTATGTATTTTGCTTTGTTTTTATTAGCAACATGGTAAATGCAAGGCCAGTGAAAAGTAGTGGAAAAAAAGTCTATTAATGAAATGAAATTGTGAAATTGTGAATTTCATTTCACAATTCTAGAATTGTCTAGGCATAGAGTATTCCAACTCTAATTTTGATTTGGAAAAGGGGAAGAGATCAGAGTTGGAGCAAGAAATAGGGTTTATGTTGATTTAGGGGACAAAAGCTCACAATTCTAGCTACCTCTCCTTGTAGGAATACATTAACAGTGCTTCCAATAGAGTGGAACCTCTTTATAAATAAGTCTGAGAATTAGCCATTGTTTCCATTCAACCACGGCAGCTCTGAGAAAGCCAGGAGAACCCATTTGATGAGAGTCACATGATGCCTGCGGCCAGGCTAGGAACACTTCTCAGAGACGGGCTCTTACATTCACTACCTACTTCTCTAGGATGATGCTTTTCCTGATTCTCTCCTTGCCTACCACTGTCCAGACAGCCTTCATTGAGACCTCACTGGGCCCCAGCTCAATGAAGCTGCTGGTGCTTCTACTGAAGGGACACTTGGTGTGGGGTATGTAGCTATGATTTGGGCAGTCAACCAGACCTCCCATGACAAACAAGCATTCTGTCTTGAATCCCATACCCATTTATGATGTAAGAGAGTGTGTCTTAAAATCAAAATCTAATCAAATCTTATAATTTTGTTTTTGTCTGGATTAATTTAGGATTGTTACTAAATACCCGTGTTGCTCATATTTTTATTTTTTATTTATTTTTTTAAAGATTTATTTGTTTATTTTAGAGAGAGAGAGAGCAAGTGGGAAGAGGGACAGAGGGAGAGAGAGAATCTCAAGCAGACTCCCTGCTGAGCATGGAGCCCAACAAGGGGCTCGATTCCAGAATGCTGAGATCGTGACTTGAGCCGAAACCAAGAGTCAGACGCTTAACCAATTGAGCCACCCAGGTGCCCCACTCATACTTTTATTTTTAAATTCTGACTATAACATTATTTCTCTCTGTTATCAGTAAATCTTCTCAAGCTCACATAAAATTACTTAAGCCCTTGTAAATATTACTGAAGTTACTGTGAAAATGTATCACTAACTCAATTTGCAACTGGACAATATTTTGCTTTCTTCCATAATTTCTTTTTTAGTTCAGGCTTGTCTTTTTGAGACTCTGGCATAATTTGTGTATCTAAATTAACCTTTCATTTACAACTTCCTTAGGCTCATGTCCTGCTTCGTCTCCTCTGTCACTAGCAATGCCCCTGCTGACCAACATCAGTACTAATTTTCACTTACTTTACAAATGATTTGTGGAAACACACAAGCCATGAATCCTCTACAACAGCAATGGCCAATAGATCATTCTCTGGGGATGGGAACATCCAGTATAGTACCCACTAGTCACATATGGCTACTGAGCACTTAAATACTTAAATGTAAGTGTGATTGAAGAAGTGAACTCTAAATTTAAATTTTAGTTAACTTCATTCTCTTGTAATTAATTCAAATTAAAATTTAAGTAGCCACATGTGGCTAGTGGTCACAGTTTTGGACCAGGCAGCTGTAGAATCTTCTACCCAACTCACAACCATTAAGATATTATGTCATTGTCACTGCTACAACACCACCAAACACTGTGTCTGAAACTGGGGTTCTAGTGGCTAATAGTTGCTTGAGTTTTGAGAATTTATACACACACACACACATACACACACACACACACACACATATACATAGTTATGAGATAGAATATTAAAATAAATATGTATATATACACAGCACGGGATCCTGGAGAAAGCACTGATTTTGACATCATTGGATATCAGTTCTTATTAGTTAAATGACCTTGGATTATTTATGTAACCTTTACAAGCCTCAATTTCCCCTTCTGGAAAACAGGGAAGATACCATCTTTCTAAATTGTTGTAAAAATTAAGTTAAGTACATTAATTACATGGAATTAAATAGCATCCAGGAAGTTCCTAACATCCTGGCTCCTATAAGTGGTAGATATTCAACCAGGGGAGGCAATTATAGACTGAGATGAGACACCACAAGTTCATGTAAAGTTAGTCAGTTTAATTCCTTTACTGAAAGGTCTGGAAGGTACGCAGAAGACTTAAATTTCAGGGAGGGAGTGTTCAGGACATTTACTGTATTAACGGACTACCAGGAGAGGCTGTGAAAACTCTCACCAGGAATTTAAAATGGCATTAAAATCATCTTTCTTGGATGGATTTTGATCGGTTTCCCTACAGGCACAGAATGTGGCTCCTTTTTGAAACCAATCCTAAAAATGTAAGTCAAAAGTACCTGTGGGGGGCACCTGGGTGGCTCAGATGGTTAAGCATCTGCCTTCGGCTCAGGTCATGATCCCAGGGTCCTGGGATCGAGTCCCACATCGGGCTCCCTGCTCAGCGGGAAGCCTGCTTCTCCCTCTCCTTCTCCTGCTCGCCCTGCTTGTGCTCTCTCACTCTCTCTGTCAATAAATAAAATCTTAAAAAAAAAAAGTACCTGTGGAGGTACCCATATTTGGTAATTCTGTTTTTCTTGTACTTGGACCATGTACAATTTTCCACATAAGACATAAGAAAAAGGTAGTTAGAAATCACACATGGGAGATGAGCTTAATCAATCAAGTCCATGGTGATACAATTTCCTTACATGGGAAAATCTCTTCTTAGGAAGAGGTTAGGTCATGACAAGTGACTAGAAGAAAGAAAGAGATTTTAGGCATGTTAAGCAGGAATTGTCTACTATGCGTCCATGTGGATTTAAAAAGGAAACAACTGGATATATAAATGTGGGCCTCTTTTGGAACAGAGACATAAACGTGCTAGTCGTCAGCATATTTGTTACACCTAGAAGGCTGGGATTAAATTATTTTCTAAGGAGAAGCTATAGTAGCAAGAGAAAAGGAATGGACATAGACATTGAACACTCCTACATCTAGAAGTTGAGTAGGGGAAGAAAAGCCAAGAAGAAAAAGGGAAGACACAGAGATGAGAGAAGACGAGGAGAATGGGGCACCATGGGAGTCAAGAGAAGAATGTTCCAGAAAGGAGCAAATTGTTAGGTGTACAGAATGATTAGTTTTCAAGAGAGATGGAGCCTGAGCAGCACCCACTGCATTAAAACTATGGAGACCATTTGTGGTCTACACAACTCTCCCTGAAGTAAGGGGTCGGGGGCGGGGGGAGAATACCTTTTTGGAATGGGTTAAATGGTAAATAAGAGAGAGCATATCCAAAGTCAGAGAAGGCCAAATGACCCCCCTCCTGTTTGTTGTCCTTCATAAACTTTTCTGTATCATTCTCCTTGGAGGCCTAATGAACTAAAGTCAAACTTAATCTTTTTGTCTTTAAAGAAACACACTTGATACCGAAAAAGAGATGAGTGCAATGTGTTGCTTTTGCTGCTGACTATGAATGTTTAAAATATTTTAAAGAACAAGAACATATTATTTTGGGAACACAGAAAACTATTCCCAAGGGCAGTCTTTAAATTTCATGTTTTTAAGAATAGATCTTGTTCCAAAATCAAGGAGCATAGTTCTGCCCCAACTTGAAAATATATGACTAACAATAAATGGTGAGACCCCAGTAGGAAAAGGTAGGCTCACCCACAGTTTTCTGACAGAACTTTCATTGAATGTGTCTTTCTATTAATAGCATATTCCAAAAATGGGCTAACTTTCAAAGCATTTATAAGCATTTCAAAAATTTTCCAAGATTACAGACACCATTGGAATCAACCCTCATAGGAATAGTTTTATCTTTAGCCTCATAATATCACTCAATTCTTTCTGAAAGAATTCATAGTGAAATTGAGTAAGAGAGTAGAGAAAATCACCAACCAGTTCAATCCCATTACTTGTTAAGACAAACCTTCAACAAGCATGTCAGTTGGGAATCTCCCTGTCAATTCCCTATCAAGCCACAGGCCACCCACTGACTCCATGATAAACTGCACATTGTTAACTCAAGTTTATTGAAGCAAAATGAATAGATAATAAAATGCTCCCATTTGAAGTGTAGACATCTGTCTCAACAAATACATATGCCTAAGTAACCAAAACTGATCAAAATATAGGACATTTCCATCACCCCCAAAACTTCCCTTCTGCCCCTTCCCAACTACCCTGACCGTAAGCAAATCTATCATGGTAAATTTGCTCTGTCTATTCTAGAATTTTCTATGAATGCAATCTGTGTCTGAATTCTTTCACTCTGCGTTTATGGTTGTTATTGTTTTTGCTGTGTTTTTTTATTTTTAAAATTTTATTTTATTTTATTATGTCATGTTAGTCCCCATACAATACATCATTAGTTTTTGATGTAGTTATCCATGACTCATTGTTTTCATACAACACCCAGTGCTCCATGCAGTACTTGCCTTCCTTAATACCCACCACTGGGCTAACCCATCCCCCTACCCTGCTCCCCTCTAAAACCCTCAGTTTGTTTCTCGGAGTCCATAGTCTCTCATGGTTCGTCTCCCCCTCCAATTTCCCCTCCTTCATTTTCCCTTCCTTCTCCTAATGTCCTCCATGCTATTCCTTATGTTCTACAAATATGATAATTGACTTTCTCTGCCTGACTTATTTCACTTAGCATAATCTCCTCCAGTCCCATCCATGTTGTAAAAGTTGGGTATTCATCCTTTCTGATGGCTGAGTAATATTCCATTGTATATATGGACCACATCTTCTTCATCCATTCATCTGTTGAAGGGCATCTCGGCTCTTTCCACAGTTTGGCTATTGCGGACATTGCTGCTATGAACACTGGGGTGCATATGGCCCTTCTTTTCACTCCATCTGTGTCTTTGGGGTAAATACCCAGTATTGCAATTGCTGAGTCAAAGGGTAACTCTATTTTTAACTTTTTGAGGCACCTCCACACTGTTTCCCAAAGTGGCTGTAACAGCTTGCATTCCCACCAACAGTGTAAGAGGGTTCCCCTTTCTCCACAACCTCTCCAACGTTTGTTGTCTCTTGCCTTATCAGTTTTTGCCATTCTAACTGGTGTAAGGTGGTATCTCAATGTGGTTTTAATTTGAATTTCCCTGATGGCTAATGATGATGAACATTTTTTCATGTGCCTGTTGGCCATTTGTATGTCTTCTTTGGAGAAGTGTCTGTTCATGTCTTCTGCCCGTTTTTTGACTTATTTGTTTTTTGGGTGTTGAGTTTGAGAAGCTCCTTATAGATCTTGGAAATCAGCGCTTTGTCCGTAGTGTCATTTGCAAATATCTTCTCCCAATCTGTGGGTTGCCTCTTTATTTTGTTAACTGTTTCCTTTGCTGTGCAGAAGCTTTTTATCTTGATGAAGTCCCAAAAGGTCATTTTTGCTTTTGTTTTCACTAGCCTTTGGAGATGTATCTTGAAAGAAGTTGCTATGGCCGATGTCGAAGAAGTTACTGCCTATGTTCTCCTCTAGGATTTAACATGCATATCACTAACTAATTTCAATACATTTCATAGTTTTTATTTTGGTATAATATATACATGCAAAGAAATGCACAAATCTTAAGTGTACCTGCACTGAGTTCAGACACATGCATGTATCTGTTTTACTAAAACACCTGTCAAGATGTAGAACATTACCCTTGATCCACAACAATCCCTCATACCCTTCTGCAATATGTTCCTCCCCTGCCCCTGAGAAGCAACCACCTTTCTCCTTTTCTTTTCTTTTCTCTTTCATTTTCTTTCTTTTCTTTTCTTTGTTTTTTTTTCTTTTCTTTTCTTTCCTTTCCTTTTCTTTCACACTGTAAAGAACTTTAGGATGTTCTACAATTTCATATAAATGCAATCAAATAGTTTGACTCATTTTTGTAGGACTTCTTTTACTCAGCAGAGTAATTTTGAGATCATCCTGTTGTTCTGTGTAATAGCAAATTTTTTCCTTTTGGGGGTGAATAGCACTTCACTGTATGAACCTAAAACTGTAAGCTTGATGTTTTTAGGCTATCCTACAAGTTGTCGAGGCTGTGTTCAAGTTTAGTTTCAATTTTTTTTTTTTCTGTTCTTCCCAGAGAAAGTTTCTATTTATCTATCTTCGTTTACATGGACTCTCTTCTGGCATCTCTACTCTGCTATAAAGCCCATCAATTTTTTTTTATTTTAGATATTATATTGTTCAGTTCTAGCATTTTTATTACATCCTTTTTCATAGCTTTTGTTTCATTTTGTTTTGTTTTAGCAGATAAGTAACTTAGCTGTTGAGCAAAAGCTTAACACTCCATTCAATTCTTTTATCCGTAGCTCCTTTGAGTCTGTCCTACGCATGCATGTTTCAAGGGTTAGTCAGAAATCTGGACAAACTTCACACACAGATATTGGTCTTCCTTTCTGTGACTCTGTCTCGTTTCAGAAACCGCCCCCCCCTTCACTTCAGAGTGGTTGTGTTCGCCCTGAACACTGTCTCCTTGTTTTTCAGATCAGAAAGACTGCTGGTTTTCTTTGGCATTTTAGCTTGTTGGCAGGCTGGTGATGGCAACCTATCATCAGGCTAAAAGCCATAAAAATGGGAAGCTCACTCTGTGTTTTCTTCTTCTGAGTGTTGACTTTTCTCCACGCTTGTTTACTTCCCAGCACCTTTGGGTAGATGGTTTTTCTGTACGTTGTCCCATGTCCCATGTATAGAATTGTCCTTTGTGGGAGAATCAGTCTGGCTGTAGCTTATTCAGCCAGACCAGAAATGGAACTGCCACAGTTGATTTTTGCATATTGACTGTGTGTCCTGCAACCTTGCTAAATTCACTTAGTCTAGCAGTTTTTATAGATATCTTAGGATTTTCTAAGTACATGAATTGAATCATCTGTGAATAAGGAGAATTTTAGTTCTTCTCTTACAGTCTATATGCCTTTCATTTATTATCTCACTCATACTGATTTTCTAGTTAGGACTGTTCACAGAAAGTTAATAAAAGTGCTGAGAGCAGATACCCCTACCTTGGTTCTGATAGTAAGGGAAATACACTCAGTTTTTCACCAGTAAGTATGTGGTCAGCTACAGTTTTTCCTACATGCCCTTTATCAGGTTTAGAGAGTTCCTTTCTATTTCTAGTTGGCTAACAGTTTATTGTGAATCGGTATTCATTTCTGTCAAATAATGTTAACTATTTCTGCATATATTGAGATACGTATGGGCTTTATCCTTTATTCTGTTAATATGGTTAATGCTGTGACTGATTTTAAAATGTTAAATCAATCCTGCCTTCCTGAAGTAAACTCCACCTGGTCATCGTGTTTTATCTGCTTTATATAGTGCTGGATTCAACTGGCTAATATTTTGTTAAGAGTTTTACTTCTACAGTGAATAAAGATTAACAACCCATAGTTTTTCCTTGAAATCTCTTTTTCTGACTTTAGTCTCAGGGTAATCCCAGGTTTATGAGTTTGTAATTATTCCCTCTTTCTATATTATCCCAAAGAATTTGCTTAAGATTGCCATCATTCTCTTACTTAAATGTTTAATAGAATTTGCAAGTGAAGCCAGATGGTTCTGGAGCTTTCTTTGTGGGAAGGTTTGAAAATATGACTTCAGTTACCTTAATAGACACATGAATATTAAGATTTTTTTTGTCTTTCTTCATATGTCAGTTTTGGTAATTTTTTGAGTTTCAAGACATTTGTCTATTCAAATTGTCATAAATAAAGAAAACTTGTTGTTTCTTGTTGTCATAAAGAAAAGTTGTCATAGGGTGCCTGGGTGGCTCAGATGGTTAAGCGTCTGCCTTCGGCTCAGGTCATGATCCCAGGGTCCAGGGATTGAATCCCACATTGGGCTCCCTGCTCCTTGGGAGCCTGCTTTTCCCTCTGCCTCTCTCTCTCTCTCTCTCTCTCTGTCTGTCTCTCATGAATAAATAAATAAAATCTTTAAAAAAAAAAAAGAAAAGTTGTCATAAATATGTTTAAAATATACTCTTAGTGGGGTGCCTGGGTGGCTCAGTGGGTTAAGTGTCTGCTTTCACTCAGGTCATGATCTCGGGGTCCTGGGATGGAGCCCCGAGTTGGGCTCCATCTGCTTCTCCCTCTATCTCTGCCCCTCCTCCCCCACTCGTGCTCTCTCTCTCTCTCTGCTCTCTCTCTCTCTCTCTCAAATAATCTTTAAAAAATATTCTCTTATCATGTTAATGTCTGTAGGAAGTGTTTTCCTCCTTTCAAACTCCTAATATGGGTAAAGTGTGTCTTCTTTTTTTCTTGAAAATTCTACCTAGAGTTTTATCAATTTGAATGATCCTTCCAAAGAATCAACTTTGGATTCCATTTCTCTTGTGATTTCTTCTTTGACCTATGGATTATTTAAAGAGTGTTATTTAATGTGAAGTGTTTGGAATTTTTTCAGGTATCTTTCTATTATTGATTTGTAATTTAATTTATTGTGATAAGAGAACATACTTTGATTATTTCAATCATTTTAAATTTATTGAACCACTACATGGTCTCTCTTGGTGAATGTTTCATATACACTTGAAAAGAATTTGTTTTCTGCTGGTTTTGGTGGGATGTTCTGTATCTGTCAACAGGTCCGGTTAATTGGCAGTGTTGTTTGAGTCTTCCATATACTTTTAGATCTGTTTACCTGTTATACACAATACTGAGGAAAGAGTATTGATATTTCTAACTCTGTGACTTTGTCTATTTCTCCTTTATGTTCTATCGGTTTGTTTCATATTCTCTTAACTTCACTTATAAAGTGCATAAACATTTAGGAATTTTATGTCTTCTTGATGAGGTGATTCCTTTGTCATTATAAAGTTCCCCCTTTATTCCTGGTTATACTCCTTTGCAAAAGTCTACTACACCTGGCATTTTTAAAAAATATTTATTTATTTTAAAGAGAGCGTGCAGGAGAGGGAAGGAGAAGAGGGACAGGGATCGAGAGAAGGAGAGAAGCTGACTCCCTGCTGAGCGCAGAGCCAACCTGCGGGACTCGATCCCACGACCCTGAGATCATGACCTGAGCTGAAATCAAGAATCAGACGCTTAACCGACTGAGCCACCCAGGCGCCCCTACCTGCCATTTTAAGAGCTACCCCAGCCTCCAGCATATGTTAATATTTAGAGATTGAATGATATATTTTCCTATTATTCTACTTTGGACTTATCTGTATATTTATATTTAATGTGCATTTTTATAAGTAGTGTAGAGTTGGGTCTGATTTTTTATCCAATATGACAACTTCTGCCTTTAAAGATACATTCTCACCTATTCCTTCACACTTTACGGTGTATTTGCTGATCATGGTGGAACTAAAAAAAATAAAAAGAAAGAAAGCTGAATTCTGATGAATAGTTTGTCTCTTGAAATGCTCTGTAGTATAAAGGCATTAGTAGGCCAGAAGCTTTCAGACCACCAATGTGCTAGTCTTTCCAGCTATGCAACTTTCTAGATGATTGAACTATGGCAATTCCACAGAAGTCATGCCATTTTCTGAACTTTTTACATGTGTATGAGAATGGCAATGAAAACTATTAAGTTACAGAGCTATAAGGGAACATTAGAGCCCCTCTGGCCCAAGCCCTTTAGTTTTATAGACGGTAAGACCAGAGAGGTTAAGCAACTTACCTGGGAACACAAAGGAAGCAATATTTCTGGGCCAAGATGAGAGTGATAACTATACCATCATCTCAATATATGAGGTATATTGAGGGAGGTCAAGATCCCAGCATTAGCAGTTCACACACAGAAGCTGCACCATCAGGAGGCCAGCAGAGGTGACTCTGTCTGTGTTGTGACAATGGCCCTGTTCCATCTGTCTGATCACTCCCGGGTTTTGCTAATTTTTCATGCCTTATTCTCTAGGCTTCCCATAGATTCCCCAAATTTCCAATACAGCTCCCAAGACTATCTTCACCAGATGTTATCTCTGTTGCTTGTAACCAAAAGAAGAGAGTGGAAACTGGGACGACCTTTCTTTGGACATTTGAAGATGTGGCAACATCACTGTAAAAAAGGCTGACTTTTACCTTAAAGATGTGGTGGGGATATTTTTAGTCTGCACGGCCAATTTTACAAAATGAAATAGTCACTTATATTCAAAAATAGATAGAGCGCATTTCAAAGCCTGATCTCTGGCTTATCTTGAAGCAGGATACATGGCGTCCCACGTGGCATGGCAACAGTCCAGCTAGAAATGAGCAGCCCTCCCCCTCTATGGATAACACAGCTGACAGGTCACCAGATCTCCACGCAGACTACGTACTTCCCTTACACTACATGCTGAGCTGGAGACTCCTGTCCTAGCCATACTGGACTCCATTGAGTTCTTTATACACACCCTGCAATTTCTTATCTTCATGCCTTTATACACCATGTACTTTTGTCTCAGTCACCTTCTGTGTCTTGCAAATAATCCTCATCATCCTTCCGGTGACGAAACGTCTTGTCCCCTTAAATTTCTTCCTGATTTCCCCAAGCAGGGGGTGACATTCTTCTCCCTCGAATCAGGGCTGCATCTGGTACATATCTTCTATTTTATTGTAATGATCTCTTTTATTGCTTCTTGGCCTTTTGGCTAAGATCAAGTGTTGTAATGATCTCTTTACACACATGCTTCTTTCCATCCGGTGGCTTCAGAGAAGTCAGAGCCCACAGGGGGTGTGTGTTTTCACACATATGCACGTTTTCATCCCAGAATCTCAGGCACCAACAAACACATGACTGCGAACTTGGTAAATCCCTCATCTATTACCTTCTTTATAAAACATTAGTAACAATTTTCACCTGCCTCACAAGGGTGTCTTAAGATTTGATTCACGTTTACAAAGCACTTGGAAATCCTTGGATTTGAGATGCTATAGAAGTGAACATATTATTATTATTATCAACTTGAGGAGGATAAATTGTAAAGAAAAAGCAGAGGACTGGGATTGCTTGATATTTACAATAATATAGGTCTCTTTGCAGGGAATGCTGCCTCCTCGGAAATGCATATTATGAATTACATTTTCTTTCCCTAGAAAATAGTTCTTTAACTCAAGCCAGACCTCTGTGCTTGGTTATATTTTGCTTCATCTTTGGATTTATAAAGCTCAGAGCAACAAATTATACAGCCTGCTCAGAAACACTCTAGATACCCTCAAGGTATATATAAGCATAGACAAATAGGAAAGGTAATTTCCTATTTTTATGAAGTAGCTCAATGAAATGTCATCCTTTTATACTAAATCATATAAAGCAAGCCTTCTGGATATTTAAAGCGAGAAATCAGAATTTGTTACACAGGTTTTGTTTTTTATCACAGTCAAGTTGTAGAGAGAAATGTGTCTGTGTCTTTAGCACTTGCCCAGCCCTCTTTGAAGCTGCCCGACTTAAAGGGATATTAGCTCCTCACCCCACGTATCTCTTTTCAGCAACACCCCAGAACTTTTCTCCTCCAGGATTTTTCTGATGCCTCCCCACTGCCTCTGGCTCCAAGATCACGTTCTGGTAAACTCACGTGCAGGAAATCCTCTGCTTGTAGTTGCCCATCTATCACTTGCACTCCCTACATGGACAGTCTTCTTGAAATGCATCTCTATTTTCTGACCTCCGCACTCATGTGTCATTTCAATTGAATCAGGCCTCAGTCCCCTCAACTCCATTAAAACTGCTCTGGCAAGTGTTGCCGGTGACTTCTGAATGAGCCGGGCTGTCAGGCTTCTGAACCTTTGCTTATTCTGTTCTCTCCACCCTTCCTTGATAAACCCTGGCTCTCCTCAAAAGTCATTATAAGGGGCACTTTCTTATAATGATGACAGTAACAGCTTAGGCCACCATTTTCCTCCCAGACCTGGCCAAACATCCCTTGTGTCTCCATTGTGTTCCATATATAATTTCATCGGAATACTTTATTGTTCTTATAGTTTATACTTTGGTCTCCCATACCATAAGCTCCTTTAGCTAAAGTATTACTAATTTCATCTTTGTATCTATAGACTCTAATGTATTATATACATTATATAATGTATATTATATATATTATATATATAGAAAGAGTATATATATATATATATATATATATATATATACTTTCTATAGAGGAAAATAAACATAAGGCTAATAATTGGCATTGTTAACATGTTACCTCTGCTGGTATATTTTGATAATAACAGTGCTATATTGGTGGATATTACACAGTAATAATAATCCTGGAAGGTTTTGCACTGGGACGGATTTTGCCAATTGATTGCCCCTAACTTTCTCTGTTGGAATCCTAGTATTAAAAGACACTAACACATTTTCTTTTTTTTTTTTAAGATTTAATTATCTATTTTAGAGAGAGAGAGAGCACGAGCAAGAGGGGCAGAGGGAGAGGGAGAGAGAATCTCAAGCAGACTCCCCACTGAGCGCAGAGCCCAATGTGGGGCTTAATCTCACAACCCTCAGATCATGATCTGAGCTGATATCAAGAGTTGGATGCTTAACCAACTGCACCACCCAGGCATCCCAGGAAGAAAGCTTCTAATAACTCCTAATTCTTAGGTCAACTTCTGGTGCTCTAAAATCCAAAATGCCTAAACCAAGAGTCAGACGCTTAAACAACTGAGCCACTCAGGCACCCCCTAACACATTTTCTTTAAAGAGAGTTTCATTGTCTAAAAATGTAAAGAAATTATACATAAAAATCTAATTCATATTTGTATTACTTTGAACTTTAGGATTTCTGGAGACTTCTCCATATAACATTGATCTCTAAGAGGGATAGTTGAGTATTCCTTAAATTTGTTTGAGGGTAAAACCATTTTATTTGCAGAGCATCCCGCAGAACTAGTGTTCTTCAGAACACACTTTGGACAAAACCAGTGAGGCCAATTTCTCACATTAGACAGAGGAAGAAACTGATGATCAGAGAGACCTAAGGCAAAACCCAGTGTATTATCAACGTTAGAACTGGGTCTTCCAATTTCTTGCCTAGGATTCATTCCATTAAAATATGACGGTAGAATTCTCAACTCTTTGGGTGACCATTTGTTCCTGTAGATGTAAAAAAAAACAAAAACAAAAACAAAAAAAGGAGAATTTAAGAGAATTCATGGTTTAACGGACAAAATATAAGTGATACGGACAATGTGATAAGTGTTATAATAGAGAGAGATGATGATTGCAGTGAGGTCCTGAAGGTGATGGGAGGGGACAAGCCATGGAGCACAGGTGACCAACTATCTACAGTACTGTGAGGTGCTGCCCAACTGAAGTAGTGGACTCCTGGGAGCAAAACTTGGGAACAGGAAGACTCCCTCAACCCACACCGAAAAGCCCCTATTGACTCCACCTCTGAGTAAGGGTGCCTCGTTATCTATTTAATGAGAAACCACAGCATATTCAGCCCAGTGAGATTTAGAAGATTTGGAAACTCCCTTAGAGCTGTTTTAAAATTAAGAGGGAAAACTGAGGAAAACGGACATATATACAGAGTCTATGTTTAGACAATAAGAAATTTACGATGGAATCCCAAACCCCCAACTCATCACAGCTTTCTATTGCTCACTGATTTAAGAGTCTGACCAGTAGTGTTGAAATACCCATTTTGAATAGTGGGTTCTACATATTTTTAAATATGATGGGTTGTAAGATTTAGTTTCCCAAAGTTGGCCTATATACATGTTTAGTTTTCTTGTTCCATTCCTACTCAGCTTGGACTCATCTTAGAATCTTTCGGATAAAATCGCTGCTTCCTACACCAGCTGTTAGTTTTCCTTCCTTGAGTGTAATTCAGAAAGAATGGGAGGGCAGAGTCCAGGTGAAACTAATTTAGGTATTAACTAGAGGGAACTACTTGTAGATCAATTTTACTCTGACAGATAAATTTGCCTTAGAGATCCAATTATATACAATATTAAGACTAGCATGAATCACCTATCACACTTGGAAACAGCTGTTAATTAAAGCACAGAAATACTAGAACGTTCAGAGTTTTTAAGGATTCAAAATGAAAAAAAAAAAAGAGAGATTATTTATTTCCAGAAGATCAATTCCAATAGCCATGTTTTTAAGAAACTATTTGCAGGTTCATTGAGCCACAGTGAAATTCATTTTTACAATTTTTGTTTTCTCTTTGATTTTTATTTCATTCTCATCCTTGCCATACAATATGAAAATTGTAATCTTCTAGCCAAAGAGCCCATGAAAGTGTTATTTTCCTAAAACAAAGAGAATATAGGGGTGATGTGGGTGGTTCAGTCGATTAAGTGTCCAACTCTTATTTCGACTCAGGTCACAATCTCAGGGTCATGAGATCCAGCCCCATGGTGGGTTCTGCGCTCAGCAGGGAGTCTTCTTGGGATTCTCTCTCCCTCTACCTCTGCCCCTCCTGCTCGTGCTCTTTCTCTCTCTAAAATAAATAAATAAATCTTAAAAAAAAGAGAGAGAGAGAGAGAGAGAGAGAGACAGAGAGAGTGTAGTAGAGTAGCTGAAAGCTTGGGTCCTAGAATCAGACTGTTTGGTTTAAAAAACTCAGCTCTACCCCTGACCGGTTATATGGTTTTATATAAGTTACTTAAACAATCACAGTCTCAGGTTTCTGTAAAAACCTGTAAAATGGAAGTAAAGACAGTAACTGCCTCACAGTGTCATGGAGAACATTATATGAGTTATGTTTGTAAAATACTCAACACAGTGTTTGAAAGAGAGTGCACACATGCACAAACACACCAAAAATACACAATTTGTTTTATTTCTTCTTTTTCACTTGGCTTTTGGGGAAGAAATTAGGACTTTCCACTGCATTTTATATGTTGCCTTGTGAGCCATCAAAAATTACACTATTTGCTTAGAGGTATCTGCAAATCATCAATTTCAATGGCATTTAAAATCACAAGAATAATATGGATGGCAGTATTTTATTTTTAGGAAGAGCAAGGAAGAGGTAAGAATCTAAAAGAATGCAAACATATCTGCACTGATTCTAACTTCCTTGCTGTGTCTGGAATCCTTCACAATGCTGTTCATCAACACCATACATATGAATCTTTGGGGCAAATATTCATTCATCTGTTCACCCAACAAGCACTGAATGCTTTCTAGGAGTCGGCACTTACCTAGGCACCGGGTTTTAAAAATAAATAAAATATGATTCCTTCTTTGAGAATATATATCTTGTGATTTATACATACAACCTGCCATTTTCCCCACATTCTAATTGTACTAACAGTTCTGTGACTTCTCAGTTCAAAGCAATGCTTGTCCTTCTCTCTTTTCTAATTGGACAGTAATTAATTGAACAGATTTTCTCCCTTCAGCTCACTAGGAGCACCTAATATGCATCTTTGCAGACCAGAGTTTTCATGGAAATGTAAATTATCAAGAGATGGGATCACAGGGGCTTGCTTCATAGGAAGGTACAAAGTGCCAAGTAAGTAATCTAAAGGAGACATTCTTGATGCAGTTTGTGGTAGTTCTGGGGTCAGAGGAGAATGTGAAGGAGAAGATATTTTCTTTCTGGGGAAACTATGAAAAGAAATGACAATATTTTTACATATCTCATGACAAATAAATTTGAATTAAATTATTTGGGCATACGATTTAGGAAGAACTATATAAATTTGCAACATGTATGAAGGTTCAATGTCCTCCTCATTGTTAAAAGAAACCATCAGGATGACTGGGCTTAACAGAAACATCAAGCCTGAACTTCTATTTTAGCTCCCAAGTTAGAAACTGTAGCTGTCTTGGGGAGGGGGGCAGTTGTCTGTGACTCAGGTGGTTGAATCTTCATTAAAAATGGGATCACAATCAGGCATTGGTATTTACATTGCTCTTCATGAATGAAATGAACCTTACTCGAGGGTTAGGACATGATCATGCATGGTTCTTAGACACTGGTGAGAAGGTTTTATCACAGATGCTTTTGAAAATCTGCTGAAACAAGCCCATATATAACAAAGTTTTGCACAGGAGCTTCATGGGATCTCTTCAAACCACATCCAGAGAAACCAAGAAGACCCATGGATACTTACAGAAGAAAAGCTATTCAGACTTTTTTGTGAGTGTGTATGGTTGCAATTACTTAGCTTACAGTCCATTTTTGTGTTGAAAAATTCAATTTTGGTGTGTGTGTCAACATCATGAATTGGTCAAAAAGCCTGGGCTGGGAGGCAGAAAGACAAATACTGTATGATCTCACTTATTATATGTAGAATCTAAAAAAGTCAAACTCATAGAACCAGAGTAGAACAGTTATTGCCAGGAGCTGGGGGTTTGGGGGAAATGGGGAGATGTTGGTTAACAGGTACAAACTTTTAGTTACAAGATGAATATGTTCTGGGGAGCTAATGTACGACATGGTGATTATAGTTAATAATACTATATTGTAGACTTGAAACTGACTAAGGGACTAGATTTTTCAGCATTCTCAGCACACACACACACCTAAATGATAACTATGTGAAGTGATGGATGTGTTCATTACCTTGATTGTGTTAATTTCATGTATTCATGTATTAAATCATCACATTGCACAACTTAAAAATCATGTTGTACAACCTAAATATACACAATTTTTATTTGTTAATTGTTTTTCAATAGAGCCAAAAAAATTAACATCTTAATAAGAAACCAACCAAATAATAAACAGCTTGGGTTAACCTCTTAACTCTGCTACTGCAACCATCTTGCACTAATGCAGCTCCTGTCTAAAACCTAGTCTTCCCTCAGATACAAACAAGCGAACTGAGTCCTATACCTCTTAGGGGAGCCAGCACAGCCAACCACTGCTCAGCTGCTAGGCTAGTAATTCATCAAGGTCTCTCAGGGCTGTAGCCTCAGGGTAATGGTTGGGGTTGGGAGCCATGAAAAGGGTACAAGCAGCAGTGGTACTCCCCTACACCACATTCACTATGTACCAGAGCTATTTGGAATCCAGGAAGACTTAAATGGAGAGTGGCTCAGGGAAGCTCAGGAGGGAGGGAGAGACACTGTCCCAAACTTAGGTATGTTCACCTCCGACCTATCAGTCCAGTGGGGAATTTCTTCTAGGATCAGTGTCTGACATTAGGGTTGGAGTCAGTCAGTCCCATAGCATGGTTGGCACAGAGTAGATGGCAATAGAGTGTGGCTATTATTTTTATTTTCTAAAGGGGCACCTGGGTGGCTCAGTTGGTTAAGCATCCGACTCTTGATTTCAGTTCAGGTCATAATCTCAGGGTTGTGAGATCAACCCCCATGTGGGGCTCCACGCTGGGCATGGAGCCTGCTTGAGATTCTCTCTCTCTCCCTCTCCCTCTGTCCCTCCCCTGTTCTTTCCAAGAAAAAAAAATTTAAATTACACTATAATGGGGTGATTCATAGACTTCATAACAATTATCTTAAATTGCCTAATATCCCATATTATTCATTTATTATTTGTTTTTTATATATTTGGGTGATACCTCCATTTCTTTGAAATAGATAATGCTGAAATAAATCTATGGTGCTCTTTACACAAATCACCTTTTTTTGTCCAATTCATAAAACAGTGATTTCTTACAAACTGCAGTGTAGGTACGAACAAAAATGTAAGATTGGCATTCTTTCTACAAATAGCCCATTCAAACCAATCCCCTAAAACAAAACAAAACAAAAGTCAAATAGAAAAAACAAGATAATTTCTTCTATGAATTGATTATGGATATAACATGAAATCAAAAAGTTCATATACCATACGTTTTCCTCCTTGACACTACTTGGTCACCACATCAAGTATATTTTTGTACATAATATATATTGGTTAGAAAATGTAGATTGTCTATTCAAAGAGCTCTATGTCTGCAATAGATAATATTTACCCTATTCTGTTGATACCACTGTTAATTTTTTAAAAGAGATAGAACTCTATTTTTGGAATTTGCAAGGAACTGCATTCAAGGCTTCCAATTGTAAATATGCTTAAGGGTATTTTAATAAATCTTGGTTTCAAGTAAAAAAAAAAAATTCAATGTATGGATGGGAGACCAGACCTAGAAAAATGTGCCAGTATGAAGCATGAATACTTTTTAAAGCCACCTGGTTACTTAAGTATTTTGCCAACACTTAAGATATAAAAATTAGACTTCCATGATGTAAGTGTTTATTTGAAAACTAGAGAGACAGTCTGTAGAACAGAAAACTTCTGTGGGGATCTGCCAGAGGAGCTCACAAAGTCAACAGTGATCTTGCAGAAAAATGGAAGAACCGGGAATTTATGACAAATAACTTATTTAGGTTAATAGATGCTTTCTAGAATGTTTACTCATGTAATTTTGAGAATGATCTATATAATGAATGCTATATGATCTTTATTCCTCCTCCATTAATTTTAATCATGACCTTATCAAAGTAGTTTTTTGGGGTGGCAGCCAACCACACTGCCTTTCTTGAACGTTACCAGAGATGATTGATCGGGGATAACTGTTTCTTTGAGTTAGGTTCCCAGAGGTGGCATTAGTGAGGTTATAAGCATTTTTATGACTCTTGACATATTGGTAGCAATACTGTACTTGCAAAGCTTTTGATACATTTTGCTGGATTTTTTTCCCAAAGAACTGTACCAATTTATAATGCTGCCAGAAATGCATGAGTGATTTCCTTTCACCTTCAAATGTTCGGACTTTGCCTTTAATTTTTTTACATTTAAAGGTAGATGAAAATATGCATAAAAAAACTATTAAGAAGTGTCCTTCTCAGCCTGAAGCAGCAAAGTCTCAAAACTTCCTATTTCAAATTCTATCACATTAAATTTTTAAATGTCTAGAGCCCTCATCCCAAAGACATGTCTAATTTGTGCCACCTTGGCCTGTCATACCCACCCAGGAAACTTTAGAGTCTTTTCTGGCTCAATATTAATGTATGCTTAGATAATGTAAGGTTGTTTCATTTAAGAAAATGATATTTAAAAGGTCACTGTCATGTAGACATTTTAGTTATATATATAAAATAATTAATATTTTAATTAAAGGCAAAGATAAATATTTTTATTATCTGATTGCTCTTATTACATTTATTTTTGTTCTTCTTTGAACAAAGGCTGTACATCATACACCCACAATAAAATCCCCAATAATGTTGAACTATCTACATCTGCAAACATCTAATAAGACCGAGCAGAAGCTCTGCGTTCATCAAATTCCATTTCCTATTCCTCCTTCCTGGCTTATGGAAAACCATACTTCCCAGTCCCTTTGCAGGTAGGCAAGGCCATGTTACCAGTTCTGGTCAGTGGAATTTGGAAAGGAATGACACACATCATTCCCAAGCTATGGTAATGATAATTCTCTTTGTGCCTCTCTGGGTTCTTTCTTTTCTTGCCCTAGCAAACATCACGTGGCAATGTCGGTGCCTGCATCAGCCTGGATCCTGAGTGACCACGTGGAAGAGAGTCCCCGTGCCTCCCCAAGTCCTGTACCCCCACAACCTGCCTTAGCCTGTGTGAGCAAGAAAGAAACACTGGACGTATTATGAGATCTGGCAGTTAACATGATTTTGTAGCACAATATCCCCTGAACAATGCCTCAGACGTGGTCACAGACCCTCCTGTTAAATCTGTTCCCCCAGCCGCATGGCTTGAATAGGTAGAGTGAGGATTTCTGGGGGAACCTAACAAGAGAAGGTTATACTACCTTGACACACCCAGTTCTAAGGGGACCCTCTGGCTGGTCCCTTGCACTTCATAAACACCAAATACAAATAGAGATATTAAAATGTATATAGAAGAAAAGAATCCTCAGAATAACAGTTTAGATTTATAATAACAAACTTCAGAAAACTCATAAAAGCCCATCTGTTCTGCGAAGCATTCCAACAAAATGACCACTTCGCGCTCACTCTTCTGTGCCGTTGCTTGTCTCGTATCCGTGTGTGGCTCTCGTAGCCCCTGGTGTGCCTCAAATTCAGGGCCCGGCAGGGCACGGTAGTTTATTGTGTTTTTTTGCATGGTGGTTCACCTCAGATAAGCGAATGGGGGGGTGGGGGGGGGGGGGGGCGTGAAGAAAACAAATTAAAAAAAAAAAGATCCTTTTCTACAGCTGTGTGTACTGGAATTTGAAGTTTGCGAACAAATCAAAAGCAGAAGAGTACGTTTTCTTTGTCCTACCAAATTGCCATCTTATAGAGCTTCTTGCCCTTTCTATACAAAGAAACGCTCTCTGATGGCCAACTACCCTCCCCTTCTAGCCCAGAAATGTACAGCTCCACCAACTGTTCTGCCCTAGGGGCTGTGGTTTAAAGTGGAAAGAGTCTGTTTTGAGGAGTTAGAAAGGATTGTTGATGGAGACTAGACATATTACCTAGAGAAAGACAAAGGGAATTCAGGGCCACCTACCACGTTCCAGCCTCTTGCTGAGACACTTCATATAAATTACTTCATTTAGCCCTCCCTAAATCCCTAAATTTTTCTCATCTATAATGTGGAAATGATAACAGAATTTGGGAGGATTAAATGAGATCAGGCATGTGGGAATGCTTTGTAAACTGTACAGGAGCACCACAGAAATAAAAATTATTATTTTCCAAAAGTTGGCTGTTTTTCCAAAAGATTACCCATTTTCTTTTGGGCACAGGAAAAGTGTTCTTGCCATGAGATGCTTAGTCAGTAGCAACTACAGGTAAAATAATATTCCTTTTCAAATGTTGCCAGACAGAAGATATTTAAATGGCATCTTTATGTGCTAAGAGAGAGGGAGGAAGAGAAACATGTGAGAGAGAGAGAGACAGAAACAGAACAGACAGACAGACAAGCACAGAGGAACAGGGGAAGGAAAGAAGGAAGGAAGGAAAGGAAGGAAGGAAGGAAGGAAGGAAGGAAGGAAGGAAGGAAGGAAGGAAGGAAGGAAGGAAGGAGGAAGGGAGGGAGGGAGAAAGAAAAGGAGGGAGTAAATGAAACCTCTTAGAGGAAAAGCTAGTATATATATTTTGCCTATGTTAGTTTGAAAGATCCTGGCTATCACCTTCCATTAAACCTCGAGAGTCTGAGTTGTCCTACTTAAGAAGCGACAAACAATACTCCTTTATGTCCATTGGGAGGAATAAATCCAGACCCTCTGGCTGGTCTCGGATTCGTCTGATCTGTATGTACCTTTACGTCTGGCAGCTTTCTCTTTCGCGCAGTGAATGGACAGTGTGATACCGAAAGGCTCACAGCAGCACCACCTTCTAGCACCCTCTGAGCACTGCGGTTCCCCCTCACAGGTGCCTTGATGAATTCGTGCCACAATTCTGTGTCCTGAGAGCCGCGCTCTGGTCTGGCCACGTTGCACATCTACAGAAGCCCTTGCCCACAAAAAGACCTTGGAGCATGCAGCTCGAAATCGGTTGCATTCCCAGGATCCAGCTACTCTGAGCTTCCTTTGAAACCTATGAAATTGCTTCACTAAGAAGCCAAGGCTTCTGTTGGACCTGGTCGTGTGCAAGGTCAACAATGCAGGGAATACAGGGATGCAAGGTAAAAACACCACCTGTTGTGGGTCAGATCCTCTCCTCTATGCTCTCCAGGTGTTTTCTCATCTATTCTTCCCAAGCGCCCCAGGAGGCAAGTGCAATTACCCTTACTTTTCAGATGAAAAAGCTAAGCTCAGAGAGCTTACCTTCCACCAGGCTACAGACCTGGTTAGAGGCAGAATCCTGAAGCCAAAGCAGACACTCACTGCCGTTGGATGCCATAGTTGGGGGAGGTGAGGGAGAGACCATTCTTGTTCTTACCTTGCTGCACATTCATGATCATGGTAACATGGTGTGTATGTGCTCTTATTTGCTGGTCTGTATTTCATGATCTGGCTTCAAAAGAAAAAGGGAACACTTTCGGGGCACCTGGGTGCCTCAGATTTTTGGGCATCTGACTCTTAGTTTCAGCTCAGGTCATGATCTCAGGGTCGTGAGAGAGAGCCCCACATCCGGCTCCATGCTCAGCAAGGAGTCTGCTTGAGATTCTCTCTCCCCCTCTCCTCCCCCCACTTTCTCTCATTCTCTCTCTGTCTCTCTCTCTCTAAAATAAATAAATAAATCTTTTAAAAAAAGGGAACACTTTCAAAAATATGTTTTTCAGGGGAAAAAACACCAATAACCACTGTTTTTCTGAATTTAGATAAGTGTTTTAAATGCCCCCTCCTTTTTAAGTCATTAAAAATGTCTCTGGCAACAAGTTCTCAGGGCCCAGGATGAAAATGAAAGATTAAATGAAGACAGACTGTAACAGGGAAGGGACAAGAGAGGCCAAATACATGATGCCTCCATTTTCACAGTGCAGATATGAGCCTCAAGACAGAAGGCTCGTATTGAGTGACAAGTTGAGTCATGGAGAAGTTTCTACTTTCCGTGCCAACAGAGACTGGACAGAGGCAGCAGAGGATGTTGAGGAAGCCGCAGGCATAGGAGCCCAGCTTTGGGAAGTCTCCACTGAAGGGAGGTGTGTCCATGAACAAGCCACTAGAACTCTCTGCATCCTCCTCCGACACCTGCCTCCAAGGGAAGGAAAAAGTTGGTGGTGGCTAAGACAGCTTTGTCCAAACACTTGTCCTCAAAATTTGACTCTTTTACAATATTTAACCGATGTTTAAAAGAAAGAGAGCTCCTGATCTACTACATTTAGAAAATCTTTCCCATAACATCCCCTCACCAGGATATTCATGACAAGAATTAGCATATTAATGACTATGAGAAGTCCTAACATAAGTATATACTTATCAACTTTATTTAATCTGGTATTCTGCAAATACTTTTATCTAGAGAGTCTTTTTCTTTTTTTTTTTCCATTTAATCTTTCCCAGAATAGTTTCTTCAATGGAAATGTCGTGTAATGGAAAGGTAGTGGAATATTCCTTCCTTCCATGGTTGCAAGGCTCCTGGGACCAATTGGAACAGCTGTCCCTTTGCCATCCAGGCTTCTACATGGAGCTTTTCAATAGCCACAAATTCTTGTAGTCTGAGGGGAGTGACATCCCCCACCCAGGGGGCCAGCAGAAGTCCCAGCACACCTTTACAAACAAGATAAAGGTGATGGTAAAGTTCTCTGAATCATTATCTAAGAAGGGTACTTGTTTCACCCAAGTATTATTCTATACCTGTTCTACTTTTATGTAATCAAAGAGGAAAAAAAGACTTCAATGCAGTATTTTGGAAGAAAAAAGAAAAGAAAGAGAAAGAGAAAGCAAAAGTGAGAGAGAGAAGGAAGGAAGGAAGGAAGGAAGGAAGGAAGGAAGGAAGGAAGGAAGGAAGAAAGAAAGAAAGAAAGAAAGAAAGAAAGAAAGAAAGAAAGAAAG
>NW_027397088.1:18494028-18661803 GCF_003265705.2 Callorhinus ursinus | reverse complement strand
AAAGAAAGAAAGAAAGAAAGAAAGAAAGAAAGAAAGAAAGAAAGAAAAAGAAAGAAAAAAAATTAGCAATGAGAAAATTAGATTTAAATCTCAGATTTCTTTTATCCCATAGAAAAAGGAACCTTCTGGGAATACAGTTTTGAGACCACAGAAATTAGATGGCTCCTGAACCACAGTCCCTATAAATAAGTACTTCTTAGAACTTAGTGAAGGTGACCAGATTTTTACAGACTGCAACTCTAAAGCATAAATAATTCTAAGTAGAGATTGCTCAAACATTTTAGGTGATTGTGCCTATCTCATTTACATATTTTCAGATGTATTTAAAGTAAGAATAGGACACTAGGAATTCCTACCCTAGTGTTTAAATTTAGAACATAAAAAGACCCAAAGGATTGGAAAGCCTTGTAACCATAGTCAGTATGTCATCCAAGCTACCTGAAAAACATAACGTCCTTCATAGCTTATAGGGCATCGAGTTTTACTCTCCATAACATTCTTTGAACTGTGGAGTCAGGTTCAAATATTCATCTGCATTTACAAGTAAGGAAATCATACCTCTAGTTTCTCATCATTATCCACATCCCAAGCCTTAATTGAAATATCAGTATCAAAAGTACCAGGACCCTCATGCTCTGACTTTAAATTGAACTAGAACAACTAAAAAGCTGTAGGGTGAAAACATTTTACATGATAGGATATCATGTAAGCCAAATAATTAAAATTTCTTAAGAAGTAAAATGGTCTATTATAATTTGTCCCACATATTTCCACTTGGCAAAATTAAATTAGGCATTTCTCTACCAAATGAAAAAGTAGTTCTAACACGCAAATATTTTTCATGGGTCACTTGGGATTCTATCCATTAGGCATGAACTAGATTAAGTTTCTGAGCATAACTAGTCATTTCCCATTGCAAAATTTAATATCACTTATGAATAAAAACCCAAACATTGTCATGGTTTTTTAGGCATTTTTACCATATAAATAATATAATTAGCATTTATTTTGCAAAATCAAAATGACAGTTATGTTATTCAATAATAATAAATGCTTACAATGCTTACAATATACTGAGCCTCCTTCATTTGATTTCCATTTTTTTTGAAGAAAAGGACCATTTCTGTGTTTCCCATATAGCCTAAAACACTACCTTACATATAATAGCAAGGGGTCAATGCGTTAGAGTGAAAACAATTGTTGATATACCTGGTCAAATACATATGAAATGCAGCAGAGGATGGATGGAATGAATCTTATAAACTGGGTCCCTACCAGACTCCAGAGAAAAGGTCCTAACTCAACCTGACAGCCCTAGCTCCCTACCATGACACAACAAACTTACCCCGAATTATCAAGGAGTCATAATCACCTATTAATTCCTCTGCCAACATAAGGTAGAATCTAGTGGAGCCCAAGCTCCTCCTAGGTAGCTAGAAGCTGCAGGAAAAAGATAGCTTTCTCCTGGAACAGGTTTTGTTACTCATGTGACAACTACGACCTTACATAAATCCTCTCCTCCCATCTGTGTTCTAGCTGACTCAACTTCCAAATCCAGGCGGTGCTGCCACCCTGCACATCAGTCTCCCAACGACATGACAGAGAGCTGTGTTCTGGTAGCCAGCTTGAATTAGGCACTGTAGGAACCAAATGACGCAAATGTTCCTAACAATAGATTTCTGAAACTAAGATCTCTCTGATTTATTCATAGAATCTAGAATCATAGAATACTGAATGTGAAGGATTTGTATAGATCACTAATTTAACTCACTCCATTCAAAAAGGGAGAAAACAGGGGCGCCTGGGTGGCTCAGTCAGTTAAGCATCCGACTCTTGATTTCAGCTCAGGTCATGATCCCAGGATTGTGAGATCAAGCCCCACGTTGGGCTCCATGCTGAGCGTGGAGCCTGCTTAAGATTCTCTTTCTCCCTCTGCCCCTCCCCCCTTCTCGCTAAGGAAAAAAAGAAAAAGGAAGTAATCAAAGTCCTTCAAACTGAAGGGACTCATCTGGGGTCTCAGAGGTAATTCAAGGCACAGTTAAGAAACCAGGGCTCCATCCTTTAAAACTCTGAGGTCTTTCTACCACCACAACAAAATTTCCTACAAAGCTTGCACTGTTGCATATCAAAGAATTATTCTAAGATTGAAAAGGAGGCATTGATAAAAATGTAACTAATGCCATATACTGACTTAGGCTTTTTTTAATCCATCAACCCATTTATAGATCTTTGGTTTTTGTTTTTTGTGTCCACTGAAAGGTACACACATCCAGAAGAGACCCACACCCACATTCAGACATTCCTATCTGGGGCTTGCACATGTGGGTGGCTGGTTGCCTGAGCATGAAGAATTTCTTCAATTGGAAAGAGATATCTCTGAAGAAACCTGACAAACCCATCCCTTCTCTCATGTCAGACTAAAAGCTAGTGCATCAGTGAACATTAAGATCGCACAGTCTGCCCAACCAAGAATCCATTCTCTACACAGTGGTAAGACTATGCCACCAGACACTCAGAAGGGAAGTCACTCATTCAGGAATCCAAGGTTATTTATTCAGACATTTCTTGGGAAGAGTCTAAGAGCTATAGAATCTATTTCAAAATACAAACTGAGATTTCCTCTCTGAATTTATGTTTAGAGGAAATAAACCCCATGTGTCTTCTTCTCTAGTACCATGGCCTATTATATAGTTTACCTCTTGTTGTTTCATAGGGAGGTATGTTGTAGTGGAGAAGGTAGTTCTATATGTATTTCTGTTCAAGTACGTTGCTGTTTTTAAAAAAACAACCAATGGTACCAAAATACTGTGTAAAATGGAAATGGCGTGGCAATTACAAGCCCAGTTTGGGCTGACTTAGCCCTATCTTCCCATTTTCAGAGCCACTGAGAAGGTTATGACTTCCTGTTGCCCCAAGTGTTCTAGAGCCCCCCGGCCTGGCCCCACAGAGACTGCGCGCGTAAGCAGGGACTAAGGCAGTGTTAGCATAGGTCAGGTTTTACAACTTTTCACCTTCAAACTCCACAACAAATATTACTCAACTCCCTTTCTTACATTATCTTCCCTTCCCACTCTAAACAAGAGGGAATTCTCCCTTCTCTAAGTGCCTACTAAGTAGATGTTTCTTATTTACCCTATACTGCTTTGTACTATTTTTTGGTGGTGTTTACCCCCAACAGTTTTCCTCTGCCTTTTTTTAAAGGCTTTCCTGACGTCCCCCAGTAAGGGAGCTGGTGCACTCCTCAGAATCCCGCCCCCTCCCAACTTAAACAAGATGGACTTGTATGACAATGTGCATAATACTTTCATTCATCTGCATATTTTGATCTGCCTCTCTGCCAGTCCCTTGAAGGTAAAGACAGCACCTTAACATCTTTGGGTCTTTCAATCTTATAATCCTTCCCTGCACAAAATAAATATTTGTTTAATTAATTGATCCGATAGATTCCTGCAGAGGTAGCCCTCACTCATTGGCTATTATTCTATTTTGTTGCTTTTTGCCTATTGTCCTAAGGGTGACTGTCCCCTTTTCTCTCTGTCATCATCCTGTATCAGCTACAGTCAATGAGAACAGGTAGGCTCGATTCATTTGATTGGTACTTGGGTGTGAACATTGCTGTGAGTGCAGATGAAGTCAGGGATGTGGTCTTACAAGAAGCAGAAATGCTAAGCTAATATATGGAGCGGTCACTTCGATTATCCAAGAGAGGATATGGGAAGCTTACATTCTTTGTCCCCTCACACAAAGAACAATGCTTATCTGCCTGGGCTGGCCACATATCCAGAACAAAATGGTACAATGACTGTTCAGCTGTCTCGCTTGCTGGAACATTTCAGCAGCCCAATGGTCTGACGTTTGAGGAGTAAGCTGGAGATGCAAAGCATCCTTTTTTACTGAGGACCCTGGCTCATTGGAGAGGGATTTGTTGGAGAATCTGTTCCCCAGACAGCTTGTTTTGTTTGGCTTCCTATGTTTGTAGGCTGATTGTCTTAAGCTGCCAAAGTAGGAAATAAATGGCATTAAAAATGTGTTCCTATGAAGAAGCAAATTATCTCTTTTACCCTAATATTCATCAGAGATTTCCTGAAATTTTGAAAACAACACAAAACCATCAGTGACTTTCTGGTGATTCTTCCCTTGGACTGCATCTAATTTCATGTTCTTTCTCTCTGCACTTTAAAGTTGCTAATGTCTGTAGCAGTATGCGATATCACGCCAGCTTTAATTCAGGTGAAGCTAAAATTAGAGGTAAACTTGCTGGTTAAGTGGTCTCGTATCACATATCACACCGAAGCTCAAAGTAGACACTTAGGGCTAAATTTTTAAAAGGGCTCTCCAAATTTGCATCGACAAAACTCTCATTGGTATGCATGAGCAGCTGTCTGGTTACCCACCCCACCCAACCGCAAGCTGGTGACTTCCTTATCAAAGGCTATACAAATCTGGGGCTAAGACTATAATTGTAAATTGATAAAACATTGCAACACTGAAGACAAAACCCACAACCAGCATGCCCTGATCCATTGTGCTAGAATGAGCGATATCGACTATCAACCCTTCACACGATATGTGAACTTTTCTGGGATGCCTGCCTTTATTCTGACTCAGTGGTGAGATGTATGCTCTCATTCGATCAAGTATCATCACCAGACCATAACAGAAGCAACTCTTCTGACACCAAGCCCAGCAGCTGGGGAATAAAGCACAAACAACCTAAATCTTCAGAGGCTGATTTGTAAACCAAATGATCTAACAAAATAGATATAATTTTTTCCCTCATTCACTCACTCTCCAGATGAAGACTGTTATGGGCTGAATGTTCGTTCCCCTCCCTGCAAATTCATATGTTGAAGGCCTAACCTCCAATATGAGGGCATTTGGAGGTGGGGGGTCTTTGGGCCCTAATTAGGGTTAGATGGGGTCATGAGAGTGGGCCCTCATGATGGGATTAGCACTCTTCTGTAAGAAGACACAACGGAGAGCTCGCTTGCTCTCTCTCTCTCCCTGCCAGGAAAGGACACAGTGAGAAGGGCAGCCATCTGCAACCCAGGAAGAGAGCTCTTCCAGGAAATCAAACTGGCTAGCACCTTGATCTTGGACTTCCTAGCCTCCGTGACTGTGAGAAAATAAATTCCTGTTGCATAAGTTATTCAGCCTACGGTATTTTGTTATGGCAGCCCGAGTTGACCGAGACAAAGAAATCATTGTGGAAGTGACCATCGATACAAATACATAAGTAAATACTAAGGTTATAGCTACTGTGGGCTAGGTATCGCCGAATGGCTCCACGCGGATTTATATCCAGCTGTACACCAGTAAGTACACTTGCGGTGTAAGTCTTCAGCTGGCAAAATTTCTCTCTCTATTTAGCCCATTTGGAAAAGGTATTCCCTTTGGGGGACTGTTTAATAAGTCAAAGACATAACAGAAACAGCGTTGACCTCATTAACATAAGCTCCCTTCTCCTGTTTATAACTTGGTCATAAACCTTCATAACTGCTCAGTAAGAAAACCGTCTGGATGATAATAGTACTCAGAGGGGGTGTTGTTTGCAGATCAGTGAAGCCAGGCCACATGTCCCTCCACCGAAGGAGCTTTAAAAGTGCTACTCTTGGTGAAAACAAAGCTTACTTTAAAAATTATTAACATATCAAGACCACAAGATAGAGGAGAATGTGAGTATACAGAATATAGAAGAGATTTTCTTTATAACATCTTCATGCAGGCTAACACATGCCTGTGATTCTAAAATGCAATCAATTGCAAGGCTCACCTTATATTCAAATTTGCTTTTGAATACACACACACACACACACACACACACACACGTGCACAAAGAAATATGCATGGATAGTGATACCTATCCTAATGATAATGATCCTAATAAATCAGTGAAAAATGTGTCATAAAACTGAGTAAATGAGTGACATTTATTTCTCAATTCTCTTTCTCGCTATATGTATATATGTGTGTGTCTGTGTGTGTTGGAAAGTAAGGATGAGGAGGGAAACACTTAATCTTTAAATTTGCTCTTACGATCTCCAAAACGTTGGTAAGGTATGCTGCACATACATAGTGCTCAGGGAATACGGTGAGAAAAAAAAATAAAAGTCACTGAGGGAAAAAAAAAAAAAAAAAAAAAATGAATCAAAAGGGAATAGTCTTGATGTGGCCGTTTCTTCTTGAATCCACAATGTCTCATTAGCAAATAATACTGACTTCAGTTTAATTTCAAAGATACATTGAACACATTCTCCCGAGCATCTCATATCTTTTCATATTGGTTAAATACCTACATTCAGTATCCTATGGAATCTAAGCAATTCAGTGTGTATACATGTCCAAGTTAGAGTCCAGAATTAATTGAAATTATGAAGTATGAAAAGTACTGCAAAAAATATATAGTCTTTTACTTTTTGTTATTTTTTATGTTAGTCACCATACAGTATATCATTAGTTTTTGATGCAGTGTTCCATGATTCATTGTTTTCGTATAACACCCAGTGCTCCATGCAGTACGTGCCCTCCTTGATACCCATCACCGGGCTAACCCATCCCCCTACCCCCTCCCCTCCAAAACCCTCAGTCTATTTCTAGGAGTCCAGAGTCTCTCATGGTTCGTCTCTCCCTCCAATTTCCCCCCCTTCATTTTCCCCTTCCTTCTCCTAATGTCCTCCACGCTCTTCCCTATGTTCCACAAATAAGTGAAACCATATGATAATTGACTTTCTCTTTGACTTATTTCACTTAGCATCATCTCCTCCAGTCCCATCCATGTTGATGTAAAAGTTGGGTATTCATCCTTTCTGATGGCTGAGTAATATTCCATTGTATATATGGACCACGTCTTCTTTATCCATTCATCTGTTGAAGGGCATCTCGGCTCTTTCCACAGTTTGGCTATTGCAGACATTGCTGCTATGAACACTGGGGTGCATATGGCCCTTCTCTTCACTCCATCTGTGTCTTTGGGGTAAATACCCAGTAGTGCAATTGCTGTGTCGTAAGGTAGCTCTACTTTTAACTTTTTGAGGCACCTCCACACTGTTTTCCAAAGTGGCTGTACCAACTTGCATTCCCACCAACAGTGTAAGAGGGTTCCCCTTTCTCCACAACCTCTCCAACATTTTATTTACAGTCTTTTAGATGTGAGGATCACCTCCACATAGAATCAACGTCAGCATCACTAAGTGTGGGTCAACTGGACATGCTTCCTGTGTCTCACCCCCGAAACAGTCTCTCTAAAAACGACTGATGTGAGCCTAATGGAAATAGATCTAATTTTCAGTGAACAGAAGCAGCACCCATGAGAGGAACAAGTTAAGCAAGGAAGCAATCTGAGAAATCCAGCCAGTGGAACTTTCTACAGGATAACCAGCTGGCTCTACTCAACAGGTACATGGGAGGAAGAAGGAGCAAAAGGAAGGTGCACCTAGTCTTCAAGCAAAGCTAAGAGACAACAACCCGGTGTGGTGTGTGGACCTGAACTTGATCCTACCTTGAACACACCAACATTAAAAAGTATTAAAGGCTAATGTAGGAAATTTGAATATGAACTGGATGTTAGTAAGGATGTCAGTGTGATGATGTAATGGTTAAGTAGGTGGTTAATTAGGAAAAATGTCTGTGTTTTTGGAGAATGCCTTCGAAAGTATTTAGGGATGAAATATCATAAAGCCTATAATTTATTTTAGATTTTTCAGCAAAAAAAATGTATAAAGCAAATATAGTGAAAGGTACACAATCATTAAATTTAGCTCATGAATACATAGTTGTTCATTACACTATTCTCTACTTTCCTACAGGTTTGAAAGTTTCCTAAAAATTAAAGCAAATGAATCTCCATTAACAACGAACTGAGTCTTAATGGAGATGACATTATTTTAGTCTTTTTAAAATATTAAATAAAAGAATGTTCACAAATGCACCTAAAGATCTATTAGTAGAGAATTGATCTACCAAAAAATATTATCATAAAATGTGAATCCCAGCTTTATTTCTTGGTTGATTTACCTCGTGAAAGTAACTTAACAGCTGGATTCACTAGTAAATTAGGAGGAACATAACTCTTCCCTCAAAACATGATTGTGAGGATCAAAAGAAGCAATCATGTTTTATAAACTATATGTTGCTCTTTATAATCATAACTTATACAAATTCCACTTGTAATCATAACTCTCATTCTGACTTGGTTCTTACCCGGCAGTCAATTTCCTAATTGCAATGAACATGTTAGTCCTTGACTCAGAAGAAGAAATGTACCCCTGGATTCAGAATTCTCAACATTCATGCCTTCAAATAGATTTCCTATATTTTCTATCATCTGGCAAAGACAGAAAGCATATAGTACCTTACTCCCAATAAAAGCTACCATATGCATGCACACATATAAAGTATTTTATGGTTACTGAAGACAGTTCTCTCAGTATATATTTTAATTTCTCCTCAATTCACCGTACATCCTTCCTGAACATTGTTATGATCAGAGACCAACATTATCAAATCAAAAGAGATCATTGTCTCTGCAGCTTATCGGGGGTATCTGGCAAAAGATGTAAGAGTCCAGATACGAAACCCTATGTTTTGCAGGTTTGGGGACACTGAGCAGTTGCTCAACTTCTAAAAATGCTACATCTCTTCATCTCTCTGCTTTAGTTATTTGAACCACATCTTTTTTCATTATATTACTATTTTTATTACTATATTACTATTACTATGAGATGAATTCTTTTATATAACTGATCATGTGGGAAATGACTTAATACAAGTAACTAAGTTTATCAGAAATTAATTTTTCTTCTAGAATACACACACACACACACAAACACACACACACACACACACACACACACGGCCTTTAAATGTTATTTCTGTTATTTTAAAAAAAAAGGCAAATTACCAAATCATAGATAACTGAAATGCATTATAAGGGAAAAATAAGCATTTAATGTTAAAGTGAACCACCAAGGGATATTAGGAACTTAGAGTTCTTGAATTTAAGGTGGGATGTTGATCTAGAGGATTCAGGAAATACGATGATTATAATGTATAAGGATACATGGGTAAGGATAGGGAACTTTGTGTTTGAGAAAGTTTCAGGTACTCTTACTCCTCTTATGCTCATTCCGAGTAGGCCCTTCCCAATTCCCATGGAGCCAAACAAAGTAGCTGCTTTCTGGTAACTAGAGCACAGCAAGCCCTCACTTCTAGCAGGAGCCTAGCCCTGCCTTGAGCAAGCAGCTTCGATGTTGATTAGAAGGCAGGTGTCATCAAAGAAGGCCTGAAACAGCCACCTACCTACCTCTCCTAGGTCTCCCATAATACCAGCAAGGCAAGGAGAAGATTCTATTCCCCACTCCACCCACCTGCCCAAGATGGGTAGAGAATTAGCTAAGAATTTGGAGTGTGATTCTTGCCAGACATTTGCCACAGCAAAGGGCAGAAGGAGCTCATAACAGAGGATGCAGGATGATCAGTGCAAATCCAGGAGCCAAGTGGATAATATCATTGAACTTCAAAGAATACATGAGAACTGACACAGGGCAACTGCCTGGTTACCAGGTGGCCCAGGAGGGAGCCCAGAGTAGTCATGGTGCATTGGGTAAGAGCAATAATGCGCTCCATCAGCTGGGGATGCATACGAGCCAGAGCCTGGGAACCACAGCCTCAGAGAGAGGAGGAGTCTCAGCAGAAGGCAATTAAGGACACAAATGAGATAGTCTGCAAAGCAGATATTTCCTCCTTATTGCCATGGGACTTCTGACTCCCTAACCACACGCTATCCCAGAACAAGAGGAGGGGACAGTATCAGAGCGAGGAAAATGCCCTGATTGGGATTTTAAACTGACTTAGCAGTTTGGGAGAAAATGGTCTCCAGTTTTGGAGAAACATGGCCACCTTCCTGAGAAACATGGCCACCTTCCTACACATTTCAGTTTTGCCTATAAATTTCAATCCCACTGCCACCCCTTAGAACACAGGGCCTAATTCTCTGCTTCCGACTCAGGGAGGCATGCTTTCTCAGCTCCTCAAGGCAAGAGCATTCAAAACTGCCAATAAAGAGCTGGATTCTTTCCCCTGTTCTTCAGCAAGATTTTCACAGGGTAAACCCTCTTCTGATCCAACTTCCCCGGCTTTCAGGACTATGTAAAATTGTCGGCGCCTGCCATTGTAATGTGTTTTAACCCAGCAGGCTCATGAAAGGTGGTAGCTGGAAGCAGATGTAACTTGGGGGCTGGGTTGGCCAGCTTCTAAGGAAAACCAAGGTCTTCCCGGTGAGGAATTTAAAAACAAAAATGTACACTGCCACCTCCAGACTGCAACAAAACCAGGACACCTTTTTTGTCTTTACTACTCAGAGCAGAAGAGTAGGGTCAAAGACAATCACAAACGCAAATGCTACAAAAGAATGATATCCCCTGTTCCTGTTCACATCAGTGGTATGGGGAGAAGGGTCTTGCCCATAAGGAAAACTCGGAGATACACAATACTGGCAAGGAGTGTAGCAACACACCCAAGAAGATAGAATTCGAGGCAATTACCTACCTAGACTGAGAGGAAAGGAAGGTGGGGTATTTTGTAAACCTTTTTTTTTTCTTTGTTGCAGACACATTTTGGTTCGTTGACCTCAAAGAGTTTGCTTTGAGTCTCCACTTATGTGGCTCTCCTTAGATGGACATGTGCTTGTGTATATGCGTGCATGATTTAAGCAGTGAATATAATACCCTACATATCCCCAATGGTTAAAAGATATTTTAAAAAGCATTGTGATACATACAATATTCCCTACAAAGTACCCGCAGCAAGATACAGGAGGGCACCTGGATGGCTCAGTTGGTTAAGCATCTGCCTTCTGCTCAGATCATGATCCCAGGGTCCTGGGATCAAGTCCCACATCGGGCTCCCCCCTCATCAAGGAGCCTGCTTCTCCCTCTCACTCTGCCCCTCCCCTGGCTCATGCTCTCTGTCTCTCACGCTCTTTCTCTCTCTTCCTCTTTCTCTTTCTCTCTCTCTCTCTCTCTCTCTCTCTCTCTCTCAGATAAATAAAAAATCTTAAAAAAAAAAAGATACCAGAATTAGGGTGTGATTCTAAATAAGCAGAATCAGATAATAAGATTTTGCTAACATCTGGTGTTGACCACCTACACACAAATTGATTTTTAGAAAAATGATATTAAGAACATTTTCTTCTAAATGTAAATGCAGTTTGCGGAGTAGATTGTCATGACGCCACAGTAAATTCACCAAGATATCTGATCTGTCATTGTAATTGAACCAGGCGACCGGTACCCACATCATGCACCCTTGTTTTGGTTAAGACTTTTTCTCTAAAAGCCCTAGACATTCTTCTCTCACATCAACTTGTGTTTCACTGGCTATTGCGGTTCTGATCTGTTCTGTTCCTGACATCTGCCCTTTCACCCAAACCTTGACCCTACGTCCTGAAGTATTCCTCACAACTTCACTCCAAGGCATGATATATAGTGGCCCCTATAATCACACCATTTCTGACCACTCTGAGTCAGAAGTCTGCTTCAGCCCAGCCTGCAAAATTGAGCATGCATGTCTGAGCACTTGCAAAAGGGAACAGACGTGAGGCTTCTACCAATACTAGCCACCAAGCTGACTTCTCAATTTATCTCTGTGATCCACAAACTTTGGCATCTAAAATTATCTCAAATTAACATTCTTAAAAACATCTCAATTGTCAATAGTTTAAATTTTATAATAAGTGCCAACACAGTTGGCGTTCATTCATTCATGCTTTACTAAAAAAATACAATAAAACAAAACAGCTACAACTAAAATTATATTGACTATCTCTTATGGGTTGGGAGCAGTGATAGGCCCAGGGACATAAGCCTAAATTAAAAGCAAAGTTGACATTTGTTTTTTTTGTTTTTTTTGTTTTAAATATTTTTATTTTTTATTTTTATTTATTTATTTGAGAGAGAGAGAATGAGGGATAGAGAGCACGAGAGGGAAGAGGGTCAGAGGGAGAAGCAGACTCCCTGCTGAGCAGGGAGCCCGATGTGGGACTCGATCCCGGGACTCCAGGATCATGACCTGAGCCGAAGGCAGTCGCTTAACCAACTGAGCCACCCAGGCGCCCCAAAGTTGACATTTGTCTGTACAGTGAAATTGGGAAGCACTCTTTGCCCCAGATATGTCTTTCTTTTTCAATCCTGCTATTGTGCCTGGATTGCCTACATTTAGATGCAAAAGCAAACAGAGTATCTACAAGGAAATATTAATTAGATTTCTCATCAGCAAAAATAGATAAATAGTAATAAAATATGCAGCTGTGAAAATAACTAAAATTATCATTTACTTGTGAAGCATCCAAAGAGTAAGACAGTTTATTATCTATAGTCAAACCTGTCTGAAAAAAATCAGGAGAGGATATAATTCATCAAAAAGACATTTGAACCTGAAGAGACAATGAAGGACGGTGACACAGAAATTTATCAAATATGTCAGTAACTTTAATTAATATTCTGCATTAAAAATAAAATGTAAAAGTAAAAAGTAAAACAAAATTCTAGGTGAAACAAATGTGTTGGGAGAAATATTCAATAGAGAGGCAAAACGTGACGGCATTTGTGTTCAGGAATAGAAAAAAATACAGAAATACCCATACTTGTTAAAGGTGACTCTCAGTGGGGTCCAAATGGGAATATACTTTGGAAGAAATCATTTTGTAAGTAAATACTGAAATTCCTTCCAAAAAAGATTACTATAGATAGGGTAAAAACAATAAACAAAAATAAAAGAAAATCTTCAAAATCTCTTTTGCCCTATTCCAGTCATTTATTTATTTATTTTTTTTAAATAGGCTCCATGCCCAACATGGAGCCTGAACTCACAACCCTCAGATCAAGAGTCACATCCATGCTCTACCAACTGAACCAGCTGGGCACCCCGTATCCTAGTCGCTCTTCCTGCTGTTTCTCTTCAGAACACACTGAGGCTCCATCTCTGAAACCACAATCAGCCTGTAAGAAACCCAACCATTCTCTCCTCCTTAGAGCCAGGTGGCAACGTGCCACGGAATGCAGTTTCATAAAACTGCGCTGTCCAAAGTTTGGTCTCAGGACACCTCTACGTGCGTAAAAATTATCCGGGCCCCAAAGAGTTTTGTTTATGTGGATTATATCTGTCACTATTTACTATATCAGAAGCTAAAACTTAAAAAATTATACTTATTTACTTATTTGTTTAAAAACGAATGACATGAAATCCATTATTTTTAAAATGACACATTTTTATGAAAAATAATTATATGTCCGAAAGAAACAATAGTTTGTGAGGAGAGTGGCCATGTCATTTACATTTTTATAAATTTCTTTAATGTCTGCTTAATAGAAAAAGGTGGATCCTCATATATGGGTCCGTATCCAATCTGTTAAGCTATGTCACTCTTGATGAAGTATATGAAAGATATCTGACTTCACACAGATACATAATTGAGGAAAGGGGGAGTATTTTTAATAGCCCTTTCAGATAAACGTGGATATGATTTTTTGAAACTGAACCAAAACTCAGGAAGTAGAAAGATTTTTTTTTAAGTTTAGTTACAATGTGGAATCTTTAACCATGTAAGTAAAGTTTTTATTTTATTATATTAAAATACATTGGTTTATCTCCCACACTGAATAGTTCTTTTACCACACATGGTTTTGTGACATCATTTATTGATACTTTAGAAAATATTGGTTTACCGAGTATGCTGATCTTCCAAATATTCCACATTTCCATGACACAATACCAAAAATCACATTTTTAATATCACCATTAGGGTCATCAAAAAAAAAAAATCTTTAAGAATTGGGAAGCTCTCAAGCTTATGAGAGTGGATATAAGTTTTCAAAAATTTAAATTTTCACCTGAGATTTAAAATTTTCTCCTTGGAAGCAGGAGGGGAAGAATGAAGGGGAGTAAATCGGAGGGGGAGATGAACCATGAGAGACGATGGACTCTGAAAAACAAACTGAGGGTTCTAGAGGGGAGGGGGGTGGGGAGATGGGTTAGCCTGGCGATGGGTATTAAAGAGGGCACGTTCTGCATGGAGCACTGGGTGTTATGCACAAACAATGAATCATGGAACACTACATCAAAAAGTAATGATGTAATGTATGGTGATTAACATAACAATAAAAAATTAATAAAAAAATAAAATAAAAATTTTCTCCTTGGAAATGACTACTGTAGTTTGTTTGTTTTAGATTTGATGTTTTCAAGGAAATATCTGTGAAATACACAAATCGGAACAATGATAGTTGGTGTGTCAGTGAGTCTTTCAAGGAAAAATGGTATCCCATGCAAAAAGCCAGTATAGTTCAGCTCACGACTTAATTCAACCTCAAGAAAACCTCAGTATAAAGCACAAATGCTTTATGAAGAGTTCCCATTCTGTCATACAAAATATTAAAGAGATGTTTACTGAAGGGTCAAGATTTATTAAAGTTAATAAATTATATTCTTTCATTAAAGACTTTTTTTTAAAAAGACATATTTAAGAGAAACTGGCTTTTTTTTTTTCTTTTTAAATGCAAAGACTACAAGGACCTCTTGAGTTTGGGGCCACCGCCTTGGTTAATGTTCAGACGCTAGACCATTCCTTTTTTCACCATCATTGTAAATGTCAACACCATGTAAAAGTCAAATAATATCTTAGACCTATTATAAAAATAATTTTGATATTGCAAACCTTCTGAACATGCATCAAGGACGACCAAGAATGGATGCATTACTCTTTGAAAACCATTGCCCTTAAAAATATATAAATAAATAAATAAACAGAATGAGAAGTAGGCTCTTAGAGTATTTGCTGAGTGAATAGAGAAGCTGTAAATGTGGGATACTTTAAGTGCATTAAGGACCACTCATCAGTCAAATTTGCTGAATAAGGAATGCTTTCCCACCTGTGAATACCTCCCAGGATCTGTGCAGGAGAGGTCCAAGTTGGACCAGTGAAGGGATAGTGATAGAAAGGAGATGTAAGGAGCCAAGGGGTCTTTTGACAAAAGTGACAGATTGACTTAATTGAATTTTGGAGCGCCTGGGTGACTCAGTCAGTTAAGCATCCAACTCTTGATTGCAGCTCAGGTTATGATCTCAGGGTCATGGGATAGAGCCCCGTGTCAGGCTCCATGCTCAGTGGGGAGTCTGCTTGGGATTCTCTCTCCCCCGCCTTCTGCCCCTCCCCCACTCGTGTGCATGCGTGCTCTCTCTCTCTCTCCAATAAATAAATCAATCTTTAAAAAAATATAAAATAAAAAAAAATTTTAAGAAGACTTTAATGAATTAAAAAATATTTTTTGCTAGGACATTTCAAAGAGGGCTGTGGAACCAAAAGCAAGAGCTCTTAACACTGAAGTTCTCCATAGGATATAATATTATAGTATTCACTCAACAGTTTTATCTTTTCCTGGGGAAATATAGGACTTAGCCATTCATATTCATGGTTGGTGATATGGAAAAGTAAATAAATGTCTCCAAAGTTTCCCATAGTTTAGGGCATGTGATATGATAAGCACTAGCTGTTAAATGCAACTGATGAATTACTGAACTCTACATCTGAAACTAATGATGTTCTATATGCTGGCTAATTGATTTTAAATTTTTAAAAAAATCTCCAAAGTTTAAAAAAATTGCTGTGTTTAAAACTTTATTTCTTGCCTGCTTGCTAACAAGGGTTTTTATGTGTGCCAGAATTCATCTGAAACTTGCCTTTGGACACACACTACCCCGTAGCAACTCTCTCAAGAAAGAGACACCAAATCCTCATTTGTCTCAAACAAACAAAGCTTCTGTTGGCTACCAAAAAAAAAAAAAAAAAGACTCATAACATTTGGGAAAGACCAAAATCATTTCACAATGAAGTGGCGGGTAAAGCTTAATTCGTAAAACAGCTAGATAACCAGACTACATTTTCAGCTGGAAGCATAAGGTATCTAGGAGGCAAAGGATTAATCTTGCCCAAAGATAGGTTTGACTTTCACCCTTGGCTTTTAGAAGGTAATCTCTAAGCTTTTGGAATGTCCAGCCTGATGAGAGTATCTGTTTACAACCTTGGGCCATGCCAGATAGTCTATGCTAAAAATGTGATTTATGGTGAAGGGTCCGCAGGTCATGCAGTATCAGCTCAACCTCTGAAGGGGCTGGAGTCTGAGGTCAGACACACTGGGGGTCAACCATGTCTATACGACCGAGCCCCAGTAAAACCCTGGACACTAAGGCTGGATCGAGCTTCACTGGTTGTCAATAGTCTGTGTATAACAACACACATCATTGCTTTGACAAGTAAACACTGCCTGGATAGCTCCACTGAGCGAGGGTAACTGGAAGATGCTCACTTGCAACTCTTCCAGGCCCTGCCCTATGCCCCTCTCCCCTTGGCTAACTTTAATCTGAATCCCTTCGCCATAAGAAACCCTAACTGTGAGTATAACTGCTTTCAGTGAGTTCTGCAAGTCCTTCTAGCAAACTACTGAACATGAGGGTGGTCTTGGTTATCCCCAAACTGGCAACTGGTGTCAGAAGAGAGGGTGGTTTCGGGGACTCCAAGACTTTGTAGTATAAGTATATATACTTATATAGAGAGTATAAACAGAAAATGATTTTATTCCTCTGGAAGCTAAAATCAGATTAAAGGCAGCCTCAGAGTAGAGAGAGAGAGAAAGTATACTGAACTGACCAGATCTTCCCCTACAGGAACTAGAACCTGAGAGAAGGGTCTAAAGGTTAAAAAGACTAAAAACAGAAAGAACAAACATAACACCTTAAACCCAAACTAAACGTACTGGGTCATATGAGATACTATATTCAATTTGCCTCAACTGCATCTACACAGAATCCTGGATTTCCCTCACATTTTTTGGAACTAGAATTGCTTGTGGGAGCAAAAAGTGTAAAGAGTGGCCCGAGTGGGGAAAGCTGCCAGATGGCAAAGTGAAGGAGTTCCGGAGTCATGGTCCTGGATGGGGACCTCTAGGAGACGGCGGCCTACGGTGAAGTTCAGAGTCACAGTAGAGGAGGAGGGAACTGGCTTCCAACCACTCTGATGACTTGAAGGCTGCCTTTACCCGCCCCCACGTCTCAGACACACGAGCTGCCAAGTTCACACCTCATACAACAGCAGAAGAGAATGAAGTCAGAAAGGAAAGCCAGCGCCTGAAGGGCCTCAGCATGGCCACGGTGTATATTTCAAAGTGAGAAGTGTTTGGGAAACATGATGTTTCTAACATCCTGGATATGAGAGTTATATAATATCTCGAAGCACAAAACATCAATATATTTTCCCTTCAGGATATTCTGTTTCCCTCTCAACAGCTTCTGTGTACTGTACACAACAGCTTAGGAAGGACAGGTAGGTGGGTTTCAGAAACCTGTTTTCTTGAAAGCTGAGCAGACGGCCATATTCAGAGCCGCATCTGTTGTAGGCCGTACAATTGCCAACAATGTTGCTCTGCTTTGGTCACAGGGCAGTCCTCTGAAATGGAAGCATGCCCAGCCATCCAAGGAGTCAATCTCCAATTCCCTATTTTTTTTTTTTTTTTTTTTTTTTAGAGCCTTTTCCCTTTTCCACTAAGACAGGGCCCTGACATACTGTGAATACCTAAGATATCACAGACTATGTTCGAAGAACTGTGTGTTCCAGAGCCAAATAAGAATTTGGGGGAGAATTACTGGTTTGACCCATCTGAGCTTCTGCTCTGTGATATTTTCAGAAGACCCGGCAAGGCTAGTGTCTCTCTGCTTGTTCCTCACATCTGTTTATCTTCAACCTTCCCACCTCCATCAACTCATTCAACAAGTTTCTTTTTAAGTCATGAATAAGCCCCTCAGGAAGATCCATTTTGCAAAGTTCCAAATTTGCAAATCAAAGAAGTAGATTTTTGCTTCATTAAAGAAGCAAGGCTCTGCAATTTATGGATCTGAACATTCTCCCAAACCAGGTGATTCCTTGTCATTTGACAAACTGTGAGTGTTCTAAATGCTTTTCACACGTTGCGAAAACAGGCAAATAAGATGACACTGGGACTTAGGTGGGAAGCAACATGCTCCATGAATCTGTCAAATAACCCTTGATTTTAAGGGGTTTCATTTAGTTTAGAACAATTCATTTTACCAAGAACATTTATAGAAAATGTTTTTTCTATCAAGTAAGGCAAACCTTTCTTTGAGTTCTTGACACCCACTCCTAGCCATTTCTCTCGCTCTCCCTCTCTCTCTTTCTGTGTGTGAGAGAGAGTGAGCGCGAGAGAGAAACCATTCCTTCTAAAAGCCTACGAAGAAAACCAGATATGTTCCCTCATTTTGGATCATAGCTGGATTCTATACTATCTCAGGAATCCAAAATATAATCAGAGGAGAGCTAAGTAAGAGAGATTAATATCCATCTATCCCATCATATTCATATATTCATTCTCATTTAAAAGAATATTGATCATGGGGGATAAAATGGTATAGAAGACTCTTGTTGTCTCAGCTCTCATGAAACTTAGCATCAAATGGGAAAACAGAAATGTAATAAGGCATCCAGAGCCAGTGTGATACTATGTTTGATCGGGCAGGTGTGCGATGCCTTGGGACCATACTGGAAGGTTTATTACCAGGAATTGGGTAGGGGAAGTGATATCTAAGGTGAAACCCAAAGACTGAATATGAGTTAAGCATGTGAAGACAATAGGGAAATCTGTTCCAGGGAGAAGGAACCATAGGTGAAGGAATATAGCCAATTCTAGGAGTGATGAAGATCCTTCTATGACGAGCATCAAGGAAAGAAGCAGGACAGATTGGCATTGGCTGGGTGCTAGGTGTCCTTGCACGCCAAGGAGCTGGGAACTTACCCAATAGCAGTGGGCTTTCACTAAAGTCTTATTGACACAATTAGATTAAAAACCCTAAAGTGGCTTTAGGATCAAACGTAACCCCCTTAACTGGGCTAGCATGGCACGAGGAAGCATAGCATCAGGAATCAGGCACCCCAACAATAGATGCCTAAAGTAACTGGAAAAGAAATCCAGTTTGGGGCACAGCGTTGAACAGAGACCTCATCACAGAAATGTGAGTTACTGGAAAATAAGGCCATCAGGTCAGGTCATAACCAACAAAAGGACTAGCTTGATGCTAAGCTAGATCTCCAGACATGAATCCTTCTACCCCCTATCCTAGATAACAAAGTCTAGCAGGAGGCTCCACCTGGAGTGTGGGAGACTCAGTTCCAAAGATCAGAAGGATTGGAGGAATACAGGGCTATCAGTTCGGTGATTGATTCCTTCCTTCCTGCACTTATTCATTCAATAAGCATTCATAGAGGAGGCCATTCTAGGAAAGTATCCACTTCTGCTCAGTAATTCATTACGTATGTAAGTGAAGTATAAGATTACAGAAAACAGCTAAAAAACTAAATGCATGTACAATTTGTTTCAGGTGCCTCTCAAAGGTCAGACACATGACACAATATCAGCAAGAGACAAATAGAAAACCAAGCACTGTCAACGGTCAAAATACCCTGACTTCACCAGCTGGGAATATTCTAAAATATGATGGCAATGTCACAATCAGCCTAATAACCAATGTATTGACCCAGCATTATTGTATCAGCCTGCCAACAGGGTATTTTATTGAGCGCCTACTATTATAAGGCAAATTCCGAGCTTAATGTTGGAAAATTAAAGAAGACAGAGAAATGCTGGACCTCATTCAAGAGATTATAATCTAATTATAAATTACCTAAACATACAAAAGATAGGAACATGGGCTGAAGGCGAGTCTCCACAATGGGTGCAGTGAGTGGACAATGGGGGAGGTGTGTCAGGAGAGGCAGAGGGACTGGACCCAGGACTGCAGAGATGAGAGGTTGTAGGTTTTCGTGGTGGCGGTCTTACAGAACTGGACGTGGTTGCTGGTAAGATGGTGTCCTATTACTTTGTTCTAACAAAAGCACATTCCAAAGTCAACCATATGCTTGAGCCCTGATCCAAGCGTTCCATTGGCACTGTCACTATCGATCTGTTCCCGGGGCTGTCACATTCTTCAACTCTCTAACCAACTGCCGTGATCAGACCCAGCAAACTAATACTCATTCTTATAAACTTTTTCTAGCTACTCCCCATCTATCCCAATGCATTTTCCTAGACTGAGAAGCAGATACGTGAGTGTTTTCCTTCCTCCCCCAAACAGTGCTCAGAAGCCGCTGAGGTAAAAATTTTTCCTACACTTTCAAGCTCTAGTAACTTTCAAGGAGCCATTTTAGGGGCATTCTCATTGCGTTGGAGACTTCTAGATGATGGGGTAGTTTACTGTTAGCCCGAAATTTATTTGACCCATTCTTGAGAGGATACTTTTCTCACAGGCCAGTGAACCAGGGGTCATTTCCTGAATCACACAACCTCTTGGAGGGTACTTGTGACTCATAATAGTCTTCAGTGATACCTCTATCAGATTCTTTGTCTTCATGTCTGTTAGAAATTCACTCTTCAGTGTCTAACAATTACTAGTATCGAAACCGCCAGTATACTTTATTGATAGGTCCTTATCAATTACTCCTCCCATTCATTCCCTTCGGAAGGCTACATGGGAGAGTGTCCAATTTTCATCCTCTGTTCCTACTAAGATAAAGTCTCCCTGCTATTATGGCTTCTGACTTGACATTTAAAGAGCATATGAACCCTGTTTCAATAGCCTGTTACTTTCTCATGAATATTTCCTGAGCAACACCTCTCCCCCAGAGGGCAGACAGACGTAAGTACTTTTATACACCATGTCTCAGCACTTAGTGTTTACTATTTGACATGGGCAGAGTTCAAGACAAATCTATGAACAACAGCAGCCAGACCTTCTGTGGGGGAAAAAAAATCTATAGAAGGGGCAGCATTTCTATATTTCAGAAAACTGGTAGCAGATCTCCTTAAAGAATATATTTTGGGTCATTAAGAACTCCAGGAGAAGAAAATGTATAATGCCACTTTGGAGATAGAGTACAAAGAGGATAAATTGTAATGAACCTTCATTTTATGTAAATACAACAAAACTTTGGATTTATAGAACTGACAACATCAGGGAACTCATTTAATTTTATATAACCCAAGGTCCCAAACTTAAGGAATTCATCTGTTAAAAGTTATTACTATGTTAGTCTAAGGGCCAGTAACTTCCTGAAATATGTATGCCAAGACACCAACTTTGAGTGGCAGAAAGCAGATCAAAGTTTCACCTGATACAAGAAAGGAAGGAATGGTTTTTCTCATAAATGGAAGAAGGGGGGACTCACTTGCAACAATGTCCCTGTTGTAAATAAGAAAAGGGACACAAGAGTTGTTCATTCTTCCTGCCGTTGGAGCTTGTTGGAAAGCTATCTTCTGGGGCTGGTCCCATGAAGGAGGCAGGCTTAGACTCGGGGCAATGTCCTCCAGGAACACAGGGAAGGGAAGGGAAATTCCAAACATGACTGAACCCAGGGGCAGAGGCTAACTTTGCACCAGACCCTGGAGCTGAGGGTAACATAAAAAAAGTTGGGAAACCAAGATGTAAAGACGGGGTTAAAAAGGAGAGGAACCGGAAGAGCAAATCAGAGGGTTGAGAAAGAGAGCAACAAAGGGGGACAAAGACGCAGGGCGGGGATTCCAGCTGCTTCATACTTTTTACTTATGTGTTAGTGTGGTGCTAATTAGTCAGGCACTGGGGCCAAGATGAGGCAGCTGACACACTCACACTGGGGTAATTTGGGGAGGGCATAATAAAGGAAATATTTGCAAAGATGTGGGTGGGATGTAGGAAAACTACAAGAAATATCACAGTGCTGTGCCAGAGGTAACAGCAGAGCCACTAGGACTTGAGGGCCCACCGGAGTGAGACAAGGGAGCAGTCATTGGTACTTAGAAGCAGGGAAGAGTGGTTAGAAGGCCACCTTGAGCCCTTATGTTGAGGACAGCAGACAACCTTGAAGCAACTCGTCAAGGAGGAAGCTAGAGAAATAAATAACCAGACCTCCATCCCGTCCTCCTAGTCTTCCACCAGGGCTCCCCATTGACTGAACCCGACCAGAAGCCAGAGGGCATGGGAGCGCCTCTGTGCAGGTCACACGAATCCACCTCCCCATTGCACAGGGTGGAGAAGGGAGGAGAGGGAAGGCGGGGAATCCAACAGAAACTACTTCCCTTTAAGTATCAGACCCCCATTTAAAAACCTACAGCATACTAAGTAAAATCATTCCCCAATACATCAGCCTGGGGAAGAAGGCTGGAATCTCCAATAGCATGCAGGAGCAACGTTGGAGTCAGTCAGTCCAACAGTCCTCTTCAAATAGTTAACAAAATTTAGGGGCATTTGGGTGGCTCCGTTGTTTAAGTATCCAACTCTGTGTTTTGGCTCAGGTCATGATCTCATGGGTCATGGGGTCCAGCCCCTCACTGGGCTCCACACTCACTGGGGAGTCTGCTTGAAGGATCCTCTCCCTCTGCCCCTCCCCCCACTCGCTCTTTTCTGCATGTTCTCTCTCTCTAAAATAAATTATTCTTTAAAAAAATAATTAATAAAATGTATTCTGCACTCAGTGCTAGAAACTAAAGAGACTGGCATACTTCCTGTTTCCAAGAATCTTCCAATCTAGTTTGTTCAAATGATGAGACAAATATTTGTCGAATTTCTTATATATGTTAAGGGCAGAGATATAGGGCATCTATGCTTTCAAAGGTATTACCTAATAGTAAGAGATCCACTTGAAAATCTTAAAGAGCAATAAAAAAATGTGACTATTAAATGATGTAGTACCAACTCTAAGAACATTATGAGTTCATAGAAGAGGAATAAGACACACACAGGAAGGAAGCATCACAATTCCCAGACACCTGACCCAATCCCCCATCTGTCACTGGGTAATGCCACTCCCACTGTAGCACTTTGAAAGGCTTCTTAGCAGGGTATGGAGCTCTCGGTCCCTTTCATCTAGGCTTCCTACATTTCTTCAGGGCTGCAGCTAGTGCATATAGTGCCTTTGTGCAAATTAGGAAAGATAGGTAGACCAGTTAGAAAATTACACCTCTTCCAGGGCGGGGAGGCAGCCATCTGCCAGAGTCCCTGGTTAGGTAACCACTGGGCAAGATGGACTTCAGCATCCACTCCTGCCCCTTGGCCGGGCCTCTTGGGTAGGGTGCAACCTGCATCATCATAAAAGGCGGCTCTGCATTTGTTCATTCTATCAAGAGATATTTATTAAGCACTTATTATACACCAAGATCAGCAATGACTCTGTAATATTTTAGTTTTCCATTTCAGCTAGTGGTGCCAATAAATGGCTATGGTTTGTGTAAGCCATAAACTAAACTCTGAGCTAATCCTGATGCAAACCCTTTCAACATAAAACTCTTGGCTGCCAGGCAAGGAAGCTCAACAGGACAACTCAATGAACAGTGCCCTACAGCACTGCTCCTTAGCAAAGCCTCCTTCTCCTCTCTGTGGTTAACTGCACTTTCCCACAAAGGTATTTCCAAATTCGGAAGCCCTGGGCTGCTTTGTGCCCTTATTCCCTTTTACTCTCTCTCTTTCTCTTTGTGAGCGTGCCATGATCCTCTTTTTAAAAACATACTTTGGACCTCTCCCTGATGTGAGGTCAGGGTCATGAAACAGCCTGAGGTGAGCCATCAGGGAACCAGCTGAGGAAAGCATGTGGGAGACAAGAAATGCTGCCTTATAGATTTCTGAAAAATCCAATGGAATAGCAGACAGCAGGCTTGGATGTTACATGTGCCCACCCCTCACTAACTTAAACCACACTGAGGCAGGACGTCTCATTCCTCAGTTTCCTCGCCTGGACAGTGCACCTTAAATCAGAAAGGTTTCCTTCAGCTCTAATGTTCTGGGGTTCTCATATGATTAGGAAAAAGCAATTGTGTTTTTTACAGAGAAGGTGCCAGAATTTCTATTTTAAGTATCCTCTTAGGATATTGGTACAATGTTAGCATTACTGCTTTAAGCTCTGTACCCAGTCTCCAAAATCAGGCACCCCAATGTCATTTCTTCTGTTTTTCCTATAGCTGAACTTCTACTTCTGTGACTTCTCTAATCCCCATGGTGTAGGAGTTTTCCCTCTTGCCCTGTAAGCCACCTGCTAATTGGCGTGTGATGGAGCATCCCACCTGTACGATACCTCTCTCTTGCTAATAAATGACACAAATTAAAATGATCACACTTATCGTATATTCCACTTGAGATTAAATAAGGGAATGTTTTATTCCGTGTAAGTATCTTCCAGCTGTAGGAAGAAAATGTTAATCAGACATTAAAGATGCCAAGAAAAATAAATTCAATATGTAAATAGCTACTTTGAGTAATTAGCTATTTACTATTTAATAAATGCTAAATAAGATCTCCCAGTTCACCACAACACTGGAGGAAAAACTACTTCGAAGGGCACCATAACAGGTTAGTGTTGACAAGAGCCTGCAGCCCCAATGAAAGGTCTAAAAGTTTAATCAAGTTCTTGTGGCAGTAAAGGAGCCCAGTAACTGAGCTTGATGCAAATAGGATTGGTCTGGGTGGTAAGGGAGGATAATGAGGCAGCTCTCACACTGACAGAGCGAGGTCGTCAAAAATGTGATGATCACAGGAACCCTTTCAATGACAACTCACTGCTGAAGGAGCAATGAATGGATTCGAACCATGACAAGGGATCATTACGCGGGTGTGAAAGGCAAGCTTTGCTCAGGTTGGTTAGTACTTAACTGCTTACTGCCATCTTACTGTTAGGACTCTGACATTTACCGGGTGTGATGGTTAATTTGACGTGTCAGCTTCAACCTGACCGGGCTAAGGAATGCCCAGATTGCTGGTAAGACATTATTTCTGGCCCTGTCTGTGAGGGTGTCTCTGGAAGAGATTAGATTTGAATCAGAAGATTTAGTAGAGAAGAGAGCCCTCCCCAACGCACCTGAGCATCATCCAATCCATTGAGGGTCCGCGTAGATAAAATGGCAGAGGAAGGGCAGGTTTGCTCTCGCTCTGTTTGAGCTGTGACATCCGTCTTCTGCCCTCAGGCATCAGCACTCCTGCTTTTCCAGCTCTGACTCAGATCAGAATTTCCACCAGCCGTCCCCCAAGTCTCAGGCCTTCAGACTGGGACCGAATTACACATCCCACTTTTCCAACTTGCTGATGACAGATCATGGGACTTCCTGGTCTCCATAACTGTGTGAGCCTATCCCTCTAGTAAATCTCCTCTTACATATATCCTATTGGTTCTGTTTCTCTGGAGAACCCTGGCTAACAATCTCGGGTTTCACATCACCAAATTGCAAATAAAGGAAGCAAAACCATGAGAACAATAGCTTAACTAGAGATGTTTACAAATAGAAGTGGGCTAGAAGGATGGGAGGCATAGTCTCACTGGTCCATCTCGATGCCAGTATCTCATTGGAGATGAAGACCATTGCCTGCGGGTCACCCCAGTGGTGAAGGGCTCCCCATTCAGCCATGTCTCCAAATTAAGACCCCCACTGAGCACTGCCTTCAAGAACCACTCTCCACGCATATAGCAAAGCATACAACCCCGCAGAGGTCTGTGTGGCTAACCATGGAGCTGATAGAAATCTCTTTTGTTCCACATATTCTCTTCTCAGAGGAAGAGTGCAAAACAAAACTGTGAAGTAAGTAAACTAACGATTTTCTCTCCTTCGGGCAACTGTCCACGTTACTGGGCTGCAGAACTGAGGGGACTCTTTTGAAAAGGTTTTTCTCTCTTTCAGGTTCTTGCTTCCCATTTCCTTCATTAGTCCCCTCACCTGGTACAACTGGATCCTCGCTGGTCCCCAAGCTGTTATTAAGAAACCATGTTACATTGTGAAGTGCCATTAAGCCTTATTTCCAGGTGTGGAATAAGGAAACTGGGGAGACAGTATGTATAGTTGTTATTCTCTGACTCCAGAGCCAAAGTGCTGCTGAGTAACCTGCTCAATTTCTGTCTCCGGGACCTCCAAGCACAAGAGAAATAGATGCAATTATGGTAGCTACTTCACAGATTTGCTGTGAGGATACAAAGAGTTTGTAGACATGAAGCATGGACAAGGGTGCCTAGCACACAGTAAGGAATTAGTAAGTACTCACTACTATTGTTTCTTTATTTTTATCATTTGTAAAAGAATTGCTATTGATGATAAAACTCTGGAGAAATAGACAAGACAGTGGAAACCGTATCCAGTCCTAGCATCCAAAGATATCCATTATTAATATTTTGAAATAGTTAACAATTTACAGATCTTTGGTGTCTACACAAGTAGCTTAAATTGTTAAAACAGAAATGGCACCATACTATATAATTTTGTTTGCTACTCTTTTCACTCAATATTATGAATATTTTCTTATGCCCTTAGTAGTCTTCCAAAGCATGATTATAATGAGTGTATTAGATACTACTGTATGGTGTAATAGGATCTGTTTTGCCATTGCCTGACCACTGAGCCTTAAGATAACTTTCTGTTTTCTACTATTACAAATAATGCTGCAGCAAAGAGAACTGTTACTTGTTTTTGGTTTGCTTCATGATCGCATGTGGTATAGAAAGTGGGATCTGAGATTACTTCTGGTCATCTCTAGCACCAGGCCCTTTGTGATGTAGGGATAGTGGCCCAGTGTTCTGCTCAATATACACGCTGGTCTTTCAGCTAGAAGCCAGGGGTGGGGGGCAGGGTTGGAGAGACAGGTCAAAACACCTTCCTAACTGCCATCGGGGGAATGGGGATGCCCTGCCCCATGAAGCCAAACATGACCAGGCCATAATCCAGGCATGCTTCACCTTCTTTGGCCTGAGAGTTAGTAGAAATTCTTTCCAGATTCTGGCAACAGGTTTTCTGCATTGTTTTTGTCTTTTTCTTTGCCCATATGAGTATCGTATTGGAAAATTGGGAGATGCCATGTCAAAAAATGCTAGTTGATCTCTGTTTGATTTATATTTTGAACGTAATTTATAACGTGTAATCATATGTTTGTGATCCACAGATCACGGCAACCACACCTCTCAACCTTAGCTACCATTGGTTGATGCAGCGCCTCCTCCCCCTTCTTCTTCTTCCTCTTCTCTCTCCTCCCTCTTCCTCCTCTTCCTTTGCGGCATGCTCTTTTGTCAAATCCCATTCCCTTCCCCGAAGACACCCTTTCTCAAGTATTTAAGGTATGCTGACTCTGTAAATTTCAGGCCCATGTTTCTTATAGGAGTAGGTATGAAAATATATAACATTATAGTCTGTATGTTTTTTAATGTAAATTTTATTTTGCTACTCAATTTGTATTTCTTATCTTTTATGATGGCAGCATGTGTCTGAAATTGGTTCATGTTTCCATACCTAGATTTAGTTCATTCCGCCTATTATTCCTTTTTGTGCACATGCCGTATTTTACTACTCTATTCCTCACAAGGTGGTTGCCTACATTGTCTTCAACTCTTAGCTACTATCGATAGCATTTCTAACAAACTATTTCATCTTTGTGCAGTTCTCGTGGCAGAAAACTGTTTGTACAAATCTTCCCTGTCGAAAAATCCAGAACTGTTGAAGCACAGGGCATTTTTATGTTATTTTCACAAAATTGCTCTCCAAAAGGGCCACGCCAGCCCTCATGACGATTAGCAGCTATTGAGAATATGAGTCTCTCTACAAGCTCGCCAGCACTTGATATTGTCCAAATTTCTTTTTTGCCAATCACATAGATGCCAGCTGGTATTTTATCTTTATTTTTGTTGGTCTCTTTGTCAATGAAGCTGAACATTTCACATATTTCTCAGCCATTCGGGTCCCTCTTTTGTAAACTGAATTGCCCACTTATAGGGTTTTCTTGTTTTGTATATTTTATAACTATTTCTTACATATTGCCGATTAATCCTTTATCAGAGATGTTGAAACTAGCTCCTTGAAACCAAGCACCCAGCCAAACTCTATTTTAAATAATTCATACTTGTCTACCATTGAAGAAATTCTAGTCCATGGAAGACATGGTGTTGGATGTAACAGACATGAGGCTCCCCTATTTCCTTGCCTTTTCAGGACCTCTAAAACACTCTATTCTTGTATTTCTAGATTTTATTTTTCAAGCAGAAAATAACCTTTTTACTGTTTTATGTTGTAACTCATAGAGTTAGCAGTAATGGTAATAGTAGTCATAACAGGGCCTTTATTATAACCACTCTGCATAAGAAAAATTCCACAAATGGGCAACTACCATAGGTGCATCCTTGGCATATTACGGCTTTTAGGTGATAGAAAAATGAAAGATTATCTGGGTTTTTCTATATCATTTATGTTGTGAAATACTAATTGTTTCTTCTCATACCTATTATTTTATGTACATGTTGATTTTTTTTTTCTATTCCTACTATCCTTATTCTTTAAGGCCTTGGTGTTTTGAAAGATGGTCAGCTGACAAGAGTACACCAAGCCTTCATTCACCACGGCCTCTCACAATTCTTGGAGAAGATTAGAGCAGGTGCTCCAGCAACCAGGAGGATAATGACACGCAATCCTAGCTCCGGCCCACAGTAGCTCTATTGCACTAGCTCTACCTTTACTTGCACATGCAACCATTTCCAGCATAGAGTGTCATTCAGCCTGTGTTAGGGGTAGGCTGTACACTTCCTGGAGGGTTCCTAAACAGAAACGTAGACTCCAGACCAGTGAGTCTTAAAAAGTACATGCATGGGAATTTCTCAGGATGTGAGGTGGTGGTACTAGATGTGTTCTCTCACAATGAGGTTCCCTTTCACGTGGAGGGCTATAGATTAGAGTGGTATTCCCGGCTGGCCTCCCTACCCTTTGCTTATCAGCGGGAAACGAAGTCGCTTACTAGTGATTTGGAAAGGAGGAAAAGAAATGTGGCATGCTAGCCCAAATGATGATGCCACTTCCTCGTGGGATTGAGATGGCCTTAGAGAACTTACATTCTCCCCTCCTCCATTCCAGAAGTCTGCAGCCCTGTGGTGAGGTCTAACTTGTCCAGCACTGCCTATGACTGAGGGGATGCTTTTCTAATTCTGGGGCTCAGTGTTAAAAAGAAGGCTTAGTCACAGATAAAAGCTACCTCCTCCAGCTTAAATCTTCTTTTTAAGATTTTTATTTATTTGAGAGAGAGAGAGAGAGAGCACAAGCAGGGAAAGGGGAGAGAAGAGGGAGAAGCAGACTCCCCGCTGAGCAGGGAGCCCAATACCAGGCTTGATCCCAGGGCCCTGGGATCATGACCCGAGCTGAAGGCAGATGCTTTAACCAACTGAGCCACCCAGACACCCCTTGAATCTTAAAAGTAATCAATGCAGTATGCTGAGTCCTTTTTTCTTATTTCTCAATTTAGAACTCAGAAGGTGAAGAGGGTCATTGAGGCTCCCAATGAGAACAAAGTTTGTTAAACAATACAGGTAATTAAATTTCATTCCCACATATTTTGATTTAGCAGACTGAAAGGGGAGGACAGCTCCTGGAAATACTCATTTTTAACACTATTCCCAAGTAGGAATGCAGTAGGCTCCCATGATGACCCTGGAAACATTGTTTTAAATGTATTTAGGAGTGGCTGTTATAACCCGGAATCAGGATGATTCAAAAAGCATAGCTCTATAAATCTATGTAATAGGAATTTTATTTTTCATTCAATTATATGTAAAATTTTTATAGCAAAAGTGATATTCATTGAGTAGCTATTTTTAGTGGTCCCATTGTCATGAGCTTAAGAGACATTATTCCAACTTTTATAAAGGCATGAATTTATTACTGCAAATTTTTCCAGATGAGGAATCCAAGTTCCAAAGAAATTTCATGATTTTCCTAAAGCTTTGAAGGTAACTAAATGACAGATGAGGCTTGGACCTACATCTGTTTGGGTCAATGTTTTTTCCGCTATTCTGCTTTCTTATTTATACCTACATGTACTCATAAAGTGAACCATTAATCGGTACATCCAAAAAGCAAGAGGTGCCCCCCCCACCTTCCAAAATGTGACCAAAAAAATATCTGCTTTATTCCAATATCCAGTTGTTGTCTCTAGATCATGTTTGGCACTTACAATTCTCTCCAAATAATATCATATGCTTTCATTGAGAAGGTACATATGAATGAAAAGGAAATAAGTATGTGTGAGTTGACCCCATTTTCTCTTCCCATTAGTGTATAATGGCTACTTGGTCATTACCTTATTTTCTACAAAATCATCAAAAGTAGGGGCGCCTGGGTGGCTCAGTCGGTTAAGCATCCGACTCTTGGGTTCGGCTCAGGGCGTGATTTCAGGGTGGTGAGATCAAGCCCCATGTTGGGCTCTGGGCTGGGCATGGAGCCTACTTAAGATTCTCTCTCTTCCTCTCCCTCTGCCCCTCCCCTCCACCCGGTTCATGCTCGCTTGTTCTCTTAAAAAAAAAAAAAAGTAAAAGCTATTGGTTGGAGAGTGCAATAAAAAGAACACAGAAATTGGAGTAAGTCTCCCCAGTTCTAATTTTTATCTCTTTTACTTCCTGGCAATCTGAGGTTTTCTCAACTATAAAATAATAGAGTTGGTCAAGATCAAGGTCGTACATCACCATTTCTCCCATTTCCTACTGTAAAAAAACTATGCTAACTGATCATGACATTTTTATTCTCAATTGACCTGCAGGTAGAGCTGCAAAGGCTTCTCATACCGGGCTCTTGAAAGCTGCAACCAGTTGATCAGAGTTGGCATGCCATCGAAACCTTCTTTACCATTGCTATACTAGATCAGACCTAAAAATCTTTCCACCTTCACGTCTAAGATTGCTGTCAGTGGGGACCAAAGAGACAGTAGCAATTAGGTGAGAAACCGTAAGCCAGAACTTCACACCTTAATGAGCCTGAGGAAAACTGGCTTGTGTTGGATATAATCTCTTTCATATAGCAATCTCCACAACCAGTGGTTTTTCTCCTCTCTGAAAATATAGAGCTTGACCTCTGGGTGAGAAAAAGAGTCGACATCTCCTTCCCTGATGTCTCTCCATGAGGTGGCATGAACCAATATAAGTGATGCCCGCAGAGTATTGGTTATGAAATCCAGAAGAAGAAAAGCCATGCAAGAAATGTAATCTCATGTCTCTTTCAAAGCCCCTGGGGAAGGAAGGAATCAACAGCTATGCTTCTGCGTTAGGGCAGAGTAGGGACTACCCTGCTGTTAGGGGTAACCACGGCAAGGCCACCAGGGCCTCGTTAGTGACAGAACGTCAAGCTGTTACCCAGTAATACATCGCCTTTTTCCTCCTCTCCCAGTAAGTAGCCCCTTCTAGAAATCACACCTGCTTAGTCAGGACTTTTGAGTGGAGAAACCTCAAAACTCAAGAACAACCTCTAGATAAGTGAGCTCTCAGGAAGTATTTGTCCACCAGGCAGATACCCCAAAAAACTACTGTCCTCCAGGAATCAAGAATCCCTGTGCCCAGGTCTCCACCACCCCCACTTTAAACCTAGCTGATGACATGAATGATGGAGGTTTCTAAATTATATTACTTGTGTTCGCATCCATAGGCACTTCTGTGAGTCTGATCAAGATTGGAGTTAACCCGTTCATCACGTGCAGGGAACGATGTACATCTTCTCAATTCTCTTGGACCTTCTCTACCCACCCTTATCAACCTGAGAAACGGTATCATGTGTTCCACTTCTGAGGGTTCCCCAGGTGATACATAGTTTCCCCTTGCTGATAACAGATGCTTCCTGCCACCTGTGACCCAATAGGTTTAAAGTGTTTGTTTGTTAATCGACTCCAAGCCCTCTTCTAGTTAGCCCTGGACTTGACCCTCCACTGCCTCAGATGCTAGCATCTAATAATTTCCCCTGAGCTCTAGTTACAGCATGCACCTGGTGTTTCCTTTATTACCAGAAGCTTTCCTCGCAGCACAACCCTGTGCTACATCCAAGAGCAGAGACACACGTGCTTTAAGGATGAAAGTCAGGACAGTTGCCAAATACAGAATTCAAGAACTCCCTGTCCTTCCCTGCCATACGTATCCACATAGAACGCCTTGTGTGTGCTTTTCCTGACAGTTTGGAAGGGCCTTTGAGGTTTAATCAGTAGATAGTGGCAAAAGGATAGCACAGTGTTCATAGTGGGAATTCTTATCTTAATGCTCCTGCCGGCAGAACACTGAAGACTGCATGCTTTGCAGTTTATTTAGCTGTAAGGAATAGGGGTCAGGGTGATTCTTGGGTTACTATATATAAAAATACTACTTTCTCAACTCAAAAGTGATCCCTAGGCAATATGTAACAGCAACCTGTAAGAAGTTCAAGGTAAAATATTTCTTTGAAGGGAGTACATTCCTTTCCCCTATAGTTCAGACTGTAATAATTCCTGAATTACTAAACGTGGTCCTTTTTTTAATTCTTTTTTACTTTTATTTTAGCAAATGATCATTCCTAATTAAGTCAATGATGGAAAATTAAAAAGTTAATCTCTATTGATGTACCAGAAAAAGAAAAAAAATCCATGACTTGCAATGACTAAGCAAACATCGAACTTTTAGAGCAGTTAAGACCTCGGATCACAACGATAATTCAGAAATTCTGTGAAAACACCTGAGTTTTTAAATATAACAATTGTAAATACTTAGCATATTTACTTCATATGTTTTATGTAATTTTTGCTTAGGGTTCTAATGCTATTTAGCATTCCAGTTGTTTTATTAATTCAATTTTCCTACATTTCAACTGCTTTTTGCTCCTAATGTGGTCCTTGGACCTGCGGCTCTGGTGTCACCTCAGAGGTTTTAGACAATGCAGTATTTTGTACTCTGCCCTGATTCAGAATGTGAGTTTTTCACAAGACCCCTAGGTGGTTCAGATGTACGTGAAAATGTAAAATGTAAAAAGATTTCAGATAAAGAAATGAGCCTGGCTTTTTAGAAAAGCTCTCAGATCCAAGTTGCATGATTTTTGAATTTAGACACATTTTCAAATTTCTTTAAATATCATAGTCTTCTCTTGTAGGAGTATAGTAATATATACATTATAGGATTGTCACAAGGTTGAAGCTAGCTAATTCACAATAAAGAAGTTAATTAGCACAGGATTTAGCATCCAGAGGTTTTCAGCAAATGTTCATTGTCACCTTTCCAAAGGTTACGGGCTCTCAAATAGAATAACACAGGGTAGGCCCCTTGCCCTACACAGGCAACCCAGGCAATCCAGCTCCTCCCCTCACGTTTCTACTCAGAATTACTACTGTGACATTTTAACGGATACTCTGGTTTCCTATAGTAGACCATCTTCATCTTGATAAAGGAGGACCAGATTAAATACAGGAAAGCCAACCTTTTAGATAAGGGGAAAAAATCTTTATAAGAAGTAGAAAAAAGGGGTGGGCTAACCAATGTTTGCACAAAAGTGCTCTAGATTAAGTCACTGAGTATTAATTGCTCACCATGTATGCATTCATTCATTTACAGTACATTTATTTATTGGCTACTCTATTTCCTACACTATGCCAGATACTGAAACCACTGTAAATTTTTAAAATATGCACTTGTCTTTTTCTTTTCTAAACAGGGTTCCGCTGGAGCCCACAGGGTGCCCTACATGACTTCAGGGGTAAGGAGAAATCAGCGCTGGTCCTAGGGGAGGGGCTGGGAAATGACGGGCTGGGATGCCCTGAAGGGTAGCTCAGAAAGGGGCACGTGGGTGGCTGAGTAGAGCATCTGACTCTTGATGTTGGCTCAGGTCTTGATCTTAGGGTCATGAGTTTGAGCCCTGTGTTGGGCTCTATGCTGGGCATGGAGTCTACTTAAAAAAAAGGGGGGGTAGCTTAGAGAATGGAATCAGGCCTGAGGCACAGATCTCTGGAGTTCTCTGGGGCCCAGGCAGAGGAGTCCTGGGATGAAGACCACCTGGATGCCCCAAGTGCTGGTGATCCCTTGTGCCAGCCTCATCCTAAGAGGACTAGCAAACCCCAGTTTACACCCAAACCTCTCTCCCCACCACCTTCCTATTGAGTGCAGCATCACCTCAGCCCAGGGGCCTGGCTGGGGGTAATCCAAGTCTTTAGATTGTTAGAAGGTAATTAAAGAACCATTCAAAAATAAATATTCTTAGATGATAAATTTCATAGAACTCACAGTATTCTTAAAGATCAGAAAATGGAGATCCCTGGGTAAAGAGAAAACAGATACACTGAAGGCATGAGATAGGAGCTACTTTTGGAAGATGAGCAGAGTGTGAATATTCATAGATATGGGGATGAAGGAAACATTCATATAGAGACATAATATGGTATCTAAGGTCTAAAACTGCATATGCAAACATTTTACTATTACATCTAATTTAATTTAATTTGCATTTGAGTAACTCAGCAAATTGGCAAAGACAAAGGCTGGCTTATAAAGTGTATGTATGCTCCCTAAAAATGCCAGATTTCATCCCCAAAGCCTATATAATTAATTTTCTTCTCCCTACTCTTTTCTTAAGCTCTAAGGAGCTAAACCTATATCCAAGGCAATACATCCACATTTTTAAGATTATTTTCAACATTCCTAATAAAAGAAAGAGTGTATAAAATATTTACATTAACCAGCAATACAGATGAGTACAAGTCCTCCTTTGTGTGTATCATTTATGAGAGGCTGTATTATGCTACAGTGATAGCGATAAATAATTTCAAATTTCCAGTGGTTTAACCCAACAGAATTTATCTTTCTGGGTCTGGCCAACAACCCAAAGTAGTTCTCCTTTTCTTAGTATTCTGGCTGCTTTGATCTGTAGATGACTGTATATCAGCACATGATTCCACAAATATCAAAGCAGGGAAAAAGAGATCACAGAAAATATTATAGCAGTTCTGAATTACTTCTAACCAGAACATATGTCACTTCCATTTATATTTCCCTGGACACAGCAAGTCATATGGTCATGGTTGATTTCAAAGGGAGAAGAAATAAGATGTTCTTTGTATGCCAGGGAGGAGAGAAAAACTGTAATTTTGAGTGAAGAAGAGTTTAATGAACAACACAATCATGTAGTAATGAAAGTGTGTCTGCAGGGGTAACTACTATCACTTGCAGACACTTTCCTATGCCCTTCTAAAAGTGTTTGAATACATGTAATTAAATACAGAGTTTACTTTTACGATTATGTTTTATTTTAAATGAACTTTACGTTCCATATGTATTGTTCTGCAACTTGCTTCCATATGTATTGTTCTGCAACTTGCTTCCTTGATCCATTTAACAGATTTTTTTTGTAGATATTGATCTATCTTATTCAACTTTTTTCTTCATACTAACTCTAAAGTATGGAAATGCCAAACTATATCTAACTTGATGAAGATCTACTTCACTTCCAGTTATTTTTTAAAAGATTTATTTATGTGAGAGAGAGAAAGAGTGTGTGTGTGTGTGTGTGTGTGTGTGTGTGTGCATGAGCAAGCAGGGGGAGGGGCAGAGGGAGAGGGTGAGAGAGAATCTCAAGCAGACTCCCCCCTAAGCCTGGAGCCCAATGACTCAGGGCTGGATCTCACAACCCTGAGATCATGACCTGAGCCAAAATCAAGAGCTCAACCAACTGAGCCACCGAGGTGCCCCCCAGTTTTTTTTTATTTATATACATTTTGATGCTACTCTGTAGTATTATTTGGTAGTTGGTAGAATGTAGAACTTCACTGAATATTTTTTTTAAAGATTTTATTTATTTAATTGACAGAGAGAGAGAGAGAGAGAGGGAACACAAGCGGGGGGAGTGGGAGAGGGAGAAGCAGGCTTCCCGTGGAGCAGGGAGCCCGACGCGGGGCTCGATCCCAGGACCCTGGGATCATGACCTGAGCCGAAGGCAGTCGCTTAACCAATTGAGCCACCCAGGCACCCTGAACTTCACTGAATATTTATATTAAACTTGTAAGCCAGAAACTTACTAAATTATTAACTCAAATATTTTAACTGTGAATTATTCGGGACTATCTAAATTCACAATTGTGTTGTCTTCCAATATAACAACTTTATTTATAATCCTGTGTCATTTTCTCCTTGTGTTACTGCACTGACTAGGACTTCCAGACCATAGAGAATGAAAATTAGGATGGTGACATCCTTTCTCATACCAAATCTCAGAAAGGAATGGTCACTATTTCACCATTAAGTAGGATGTTTTCTGTAGATTTTTGAAAGATCTTTTTTACCAAACTAAGGAGATCCTTTTCCATCCCAAGTTTGCTAAATGTTTTATGCTGAATACATGTTGAATTTAATCAGCTGTGTTTTCCTGCATCTTTTAGGTGATCATATGGTTTTCCTATATTTGATGAATGTATTGATAATATTAAATTAACCTTGCATTTCTGAGATAAAATTAACTTTGTAATGATACATTATCTTTTTATTTATAAATTTGAATTGCTACTTTTTTGGTTTTAGACTTTCTGCATCTATGTTCAGGAATGAAAATGACAGTTTAGGTGTAATGGACCTGGATAATGTCTCCTTTTAATTTCTCCTACATGAGGATTATAGAACTTTTTTTTTTTTTTAAGAGGGAGAGAGAGAGAGACAAGGCGGCAGGGGTGGAGGGTTGTGGGCAGAAGGAGAGGGAGAGATCATTTTAAGCAGGCTCCACACCCAGCACAGAGCCTGACAAGGGGCTCCACACAGGGCTCCATCTCATGATCGTGACCCATGCCCTGAGCTGAAATCAAGAGTCCAGTGCTTAACCGACTGAGCCACCCAGGTGCCCCTTCCCTAGAATTTCTAAATCTGCAGCTTGAAGTCTTTAGTCAGTCTTGGAAATTTTTCAGCCATTTGCTTTTTGAGTAGTCTTTTTCTCTCTCCTGGACTCCAATTATTCTTGTTTTGAGCATCTGTCCCATATCTCTCTCATATTCATTTCAGGATTTTCTATCCTTTTTTTCAGAGCTCCAGCTTGGACTCCCCACCTCCCCAGCAGAGTTTCTATAAGGATATTAAATTTTTATTTTTAGTTACTGTAGTCTTAAATTTTTATTATTTCCTTTTGATTTAATACTTTTTAGAGCTTCCAGTTTTCTGCTAATATTCTCCATCTCAAGCTCTATTTTCTTGTACATATGAATCTTAATAATTATAAATCCGTGGTGAACACTCCAGTAACTCGAACTCCCATGTACCAATTTCTGCTGTTTATATTTTTTCTTGCTTTTGTAAATTTTTGATTTCCTGGTATTGTAAATTCATCAATTCTATCCACACTGATCATAGATTAAATGTAATTCATTCAAAATTTCAACAGGATTTTTTGTTACATTGACAATTATATTCTGAAATTAATGAAAGAAAACAAAGTACAAAAAAGGAAAGGACAAAGCAGGAGGACCCAATCGGTAAGATAAGGAGATAATTAGGACAGTTTGATATTGGCATAGAGCACGTACGGACTAGTGAAACAGATTAAAGAATCCAGCCACAGGGCACCTGGGTGGCTCAGTCCGCTAAGCGTCTGACTTGATTTCGGCTCAGGTCATGACCTCAGGGTCATGCGATCGAGCCCCACATAAGCTCCCTGCTCAGCGTAGAGCCTGCTTAGGATTTTCTTTCTCCCTTTCCCTCTGCCCCTCCCCCCTACACCCAGGCTCACTCTCTCTCTCAAAAAAAAGAAAAAAAAAATCCAGCCACAAACCTATATATACATACATACATATACATATATATATATATATATATATATATAGTCACCTGGATTTTATGACAAAGAGGACCATGCAGAGCAGTAGACAATGTATTGTCTTTTTTTTTAAGATTTATTTATTTATTTTAGAGAGAACCGGGGGGAGGAACAGAGGGAGAGGGGGAGAGAATATAAAGCTGACTACCTGCTGACACAGAGCTGACCTCATGACCCTGAGATCGGATCTGAGTGGAAACCAAGAGTTGGATGCTTAACTGACTGCACCACCCAGGTGCCCCAGTATTGTCTTTTTTAATAAATCATGCTAGATTAACTGGATATTAATATAAGGAAAATGTTTTGACCAGTATCTCACTGTACAAACAAAATCAATTCCAGATAGATTATAGGTCTAAATGTGAAAAGTTAAAAAAAGGGATAGGGGTTTAAAAAAAACTTAGGAGAAAATTTCATGATGCTGGTGTAGACTAAAACAAACAGAACCCAAAATCAATAACCTTAAAATTTTAAAAATTAGATTACTATAAAATAAAATATGGCCGTTTATCAAAAGAAACCATTAACAAAAGTGTAAAGGCAAGCCACAAGGTGGAGGAAGAAATTTTCAATACCTTTATCTAAAAAGCAGTAATATGAGAATATATAAAGAAAACCTACAGATCAATAAGAGAATGTCAGGAAGCCAAATAGAAAAATGGGCAAAAGGGGCGCCTGGGTGGCTCAGTCGTTAAGCGTCTGCCTTCGGCTCAGGTCATGGTCCCAGGGTCCTGGGATCGAGCCCCGCGTCGGGCTCCCTGCTCCGCGGGAAGCCTGCTTCTCCCTCTCCCACTCCCCCTGCTTGTGTTCCCTCTCTCGCTGTGTCTCTCTCTGTCAAATAAATAAATAAAATCTTTAAAAAAAAAAAAGAAAAATGAGCAAAAAACTATCATTTTACCAAGGAGGATATGCAAATGGTCAATAAGCACAGAAAACTTGTGTTTAACTTCATTATTCAATAAAAAATTGCAAATTGAACTAAATAGCTTCTTCACAATCACTATAATACCCAAACGAAAGTAACAGATGATACCAAGTCTTAGTGATAATGTAGAGTTATAAGTACACTTAAGTCGTATCCTTATAATTGTTTCACTTTTGTGTATGTACATTACATTTTAATAAAAAGTTAATTAAAAATAATTGCCCAGTCATATAAAACGCTTAGCAAACTGGGGTTGTAGGGGTGGGAGGAAACTCCTTTAACCCAACTAGGGATACCTAATGATAAAAACAATAAGCACCATGTTTAACAGTAAAATATAGAAAAATTTTCCTCTCAGATCTAGATCACTACATCTATTTGACACTTTATTAGAAGTCATAGCTAGTGGAAAAAGTTTTTTTTTTAAGATTTTATTTATTTATTTGACAGAGAGAGAGGGCACAGGCAGGGGGAATGACAGGAGGGGGAGGGGGAGAAGCAGACTCCCTGCTGCTCTAGAAGCCCCACACGGGGCTCGATCCCAGGACCCTGGGGTCATGACCTGAGTGGAAGGCAGATGCTTAACCAACTGAGCTACCCAGGTGCCCCGAAAAAGTTTTCAAAAAGGAAAAAGAAGGAGAGAAGGAAAAAAATAAAACTTATAGAAAATACACAAAAATCTATACACAAACTATTGGTATTAATTTGTAGACAAACTATTGGTATTAATTTGAAAATTTAGAAAGTTTACTAAACAGAATGTAAATTTTAGTTTTTTAATATGTAAAAAAGTCTTCAAATAAATTTTTAAAATTAAGCAACACAATATTTTTAATTATCCAAGTAAAATATTCAAATGGTCAAAAGAGCCAAGAATATGTTCTCAATCTCACAATATATAAGGGAATCAAATTAAAACCTCAAGAAAATACACACAAATCAATCAGAATGAGTGAAGCTAAAAAAGATTGACAAAATACGTGGAAAAGACAGCTCTATAAGTAATAGCCAAAAAGTGGCCATAATCCAAATATCAAACAGATGATAGAAAGAATGGATACATGAATTGTGGCATACCTACTAAGCAATTGGTATACAAAGAGGATTCTAGTAGTAAAGAGGCTTCAACTCTATCAGTTATTTTTTTGTTACTTGGTTTATTAGTGGTTAATGGGTATGTGAGCATTCGTGATGTTTTCTGTTAGACAATTTTGTATTGAAAAAAACCCAGGGGCGCCTGGGTGGCTCAGTTGGTTAAGCGACTGCCTTCGGCTCAGGTCATGATCCTGGAGTCCCGGGATCGAGTCCCGCATCGGGCTCCCTGTTCGGCGGGGAGTCTGCTTCTCCCTCTGACCCTCTTCCCTCTCGTGCTCTCTATCTCTCATTCTCTGTCTCTCAAATAAATAAATAAAATCTTAAAAATAAAATAAAATTTCCAATAATATTTTAGTAAGCCTTATCAAAATATGCAAATAAAAAATATATATATAGCTTCCAAAACAGCAAGCAAAATACAAACTAAGCAAACAAAAAGTGGGTGTTGAAATTAAAACTTCATAATTCCAACAGGAAACAAAACGAGAGAGAGAGAGAGAGAAAGAGAGAGGGAGGGAGAGAGCAAAGGAGGGAGGGAGGAAATTTTGCCTTTTGATGCTGAAAAATACCATAGTTGTATTTTTCTTTTTAATGCTGTATGTAATGATCTATTTATTAACGTGGAAATATAACTGTGGAATACTATTCTGTGAGAAAAGCACATAACCAGACTCTTGGTATTGTAAACAAGGTACAAGTTTTATAGTCAGAAAATCAACAATAAAGATATTGTCATTGAGAATACAGATCAACACCTATGGCTTCAAAAACCTTCCTGCCCCGGTGCCTGGGTGGATCAGTTAATAAGCATCTGCTTTCAGCTCAGGTCATGATCCCAGGGTCCTGGGATCAAGCCCCACATCAGGCTCCTTGTTCAGTGTGGAGCCTGCTTCTCCCTCTCCCTCTGCTTCTCCCTCGGCTTGCTTCTCTCTCTCTAATAAATAAATAAAAATCTTTAAAAAAGCAAAACAAGACAAAACCCTCCTGCCCAGCCTCACTTTAATCCATCCAGAGCAAAGAACAGGATCAGATACCACAGTCCAATCTGCTAGTCCTGGTTACAGACTGCTTGCTCTTCCCTGAATCTTGCAATTTTTTGGATTTTCCATATTTTCTTCATATTAGGCCTTATGACAGTTGTTGCTTCTCTCTTTTTTGCTGGGTTTCTGTGTTTGAACTCGAGCATGTGTAGACATTTGGCACTCACTAGACCTCCCTAGTTTAGGCAGATTCCAGGTCCTCTCTGTCCTGAATCTCTAAGACATATGTAGACAGTTTTTCGCAGCTCTCATTTCCACCCCCTTGCCACCACCAGCCCCCTTAAAGTCACTTAAAAGACACTGAATATTTATTTCTTCTCTTTCAGAGACACAATAGCCAACCATGTGGTGTATTTATGATTTCCAATTTTTTTCACTGATATACACCACATATATGTGTAGTTATATAAGAAAAAAAATCTGTGAAAAATGTTGATAAGAAAGAATTGAATTTGAACTCTGTTTCTTTTGTGATCTGAGCTAATATTACCTCGGTAGAAATACGGCATTATCTGGCAGAGGTCTTTTGGGGTTCTGATTATGGGTCCAAATAAATCACAATGCAATCCATCACATTCACACACAGTCAGCTTTGGGTTGACTCACTCGATTGTCCTTGAAGGTGCTGTTGCATACTTTTATTTTTATTCCAGCCATTATGGAAAAGGTGCATTGTATGGTGTAGGCAATCACATTTACTAGAAAATGCCCTTGGCTTGCTTGCTTATTATGTGCACAGAGGTGAGGGAAGGAAAAAAAAAAAAATCTCACTAGTTATTTCCCTCAACCTTGAAAAGGAAAACAAAATTAACCCATAGAAACTTCTTTCAGTAGATTTCCCTGTACAAAATTCAGTGTCACATATTTGGCTACTAAGAGGGAGAAGTCTGACCAGGAATGAGCATGTGGAATGCACCCATAGTAAAGTCAAGTTGAGTTAAAATCTTAGGAGCTGTGTCTAGCCCAAATTTCAAATATGCTTATTATGGCTTGCTCAAATCCCATGTGCTGTGGGGTATGATAATTCCTGAAAAAGCAGTTCTCCTGGCAGATTAAGAGAACAGTTTGCTTTTGCCTCAGGCCATTAACATTTTAATAAAACGGTCGTCAACTGTGATAACAATTCATCTTTAGGGGACTTTATCTATTATTAACCTTATTAAATAACAAGTTTATTACTGCTGACATGTAGATTTTCCAGCCTTCATCAAGCATGCTTCTCACTCCAGCTCTCTTTCAGTCTCTCTCTTTAAAAATTTAGTTCAATTAAGCTGAATTTCTGTGCCAAGTGCATATTTACAAGTTTGTTGGTTTGTTTTCCTTTGGAGCAATTTGAAAATTATTCTCATTTCCAATAATAGTTGATTAAGCTAAACACATTTTATGTGCTTTGTTGAGGACCACAATCTGTTAAGCAGGAATAATTTACTACTTTGATTTTGGTGAAAGATGCAGTTGTCAGTCTTAAGAAAATCTTATTTTAGGAAAGAACGAGCGGTCAAAAGATACAAGCTAAATTTTATTGTCATGTAGCACGAAGGTGTTATAATCTACAACTATGTTCCCTACCAACAGCATCATGTCCAATACACTTTATTCAAATAATAATAAACACCTTATTTAATCTATGATTGACAAAGGAAAATAAATCCAGCACTAATGTTCTAAAATGCACGAAGAACAAAACAGAAGTACAGGAATGTGATAGTCTAGGATGTGTCTGGGGAACTCAAAATGATCCACTCTAATAACAGTCAGGGACTAGACAAAGAGAGGGAACAAAGTATAGGATTAAAAAAAAAAATGTTTGGGATTCCTGGGTGGCTCAGTCAGTTGAGCATCTGCCTTCGGCTCAGGTCATGATCCCGGGGTCCTGGGATGGAGTCCCTCATCGGGCTCGCTGCTCAGCAGGGAGCCTGCTTCTCCCTCTGCCTGCCGCTCCCCCTGTTTGTGTGCTCTCTCTCTCTCCCAAATAAATAAATGAATAAAGTCTTTTAAAAAATGTTTGGAATCAATTTTAAAGTATAAAAAGTCATAAATGTTTTAAAGCAAAAAGAAGTCAGGAAGGATGCTCTGATCGGTTTATGTCAAACATGGAAAAACCTCATTAGATCGGGGTTTTAAACAACTCTGCGCAGTGTGGAGAAGCAGTTTGGGTTGTGGAGGCAAGTAGATTCTATTGACGGCAGTTGCAAGAGGTTACCCAAAAGATGGTGAGGACCTCAACTTCGTAGAGAAGGTGGCAAGAAGACACGTGTGATATACAATAGTCATTTCTGAAGAATGTTCAATAGAACTGGATGAAGGGCAAAAGATGCTTATGAGAAAAACAAATCTGAGATTTCCAGTTTGAACAGCTAATTGGCGATGTCCTCAACCATCAATCAGAACAGAAAAGTACAGAGATAAATATTATAGTGAAAAGATACTGAGTTCTACTGGCATGTGTATACTTTTGAAGTCTGAATGACATCGAGGTGCAGCAACAAGGGTTTCCAGTGAGCTAGAAAAACAAAACAAACCTGCCTTGTACATTCACATTTGTAGAACTAAGCAAACCTCAGCTTTTGGGTTAAAAAATAAATATATATACCGGAGTCTCTATAGGACAAAACATTTTCCCAACTCCCACTCACTTTGCATTTGTACTTTCCTAAAGTATCTGGGATACAGCTCTTTCTTTATTCCCATACTCACTGACTTGTTCAGAACTTTGTTTTGCATGGTCTCTTACAACAATCACTCAACTAGTCATCCTGCTTTCAGGATGCTTATCAGAAACATAGATATGTTTGCTGCACGGATATCAGAATCATTTTTATGGAATATGTACATTACAACAATGAGTTCAATCAGTGGCACAATGGGACATAACACCTCCTTTACATGAGATTGATTTTGTAATGTATCTGTACTGTCCTGAAGTAAAATTGACCAATATTTTAGCTCATCAATACATTTAATTTCAAAACAAATCAGTAAAAATAATAAAGATGAAATAAAAGTAAGCTGTGGTAAAACAAGGCAGATTCCAATATGGAAATGTTCAGGAACTGTTCAGTATCACGCACCAACCGGAAGACATAATGAAGTAAACTACTGCTTATCTTTATGTAGAGTCTCAGTGGATAAACAAATGGGGTCCAGTGCAGTTATGCGGGCTGGTGTAGCACTGCCATTGATGATATAATTTCCTTAATACATATAAGACTTTTGGTAATGTTGCCAATGCAATGAAAAGTCTTTTATTTGCATTGTAGTTGTATTCCTGGAAAATATGAGGTATGTTACAGCAAACAGTCTGGCACAGAAGTATAAAATAGATTTAAGGTGCTGGTTCCAAGCATTATAATTCAGCTATAACTTATTTTTTTTAAGATTTATTTATTTATTTGAGAGAGAGAGAAAGAGAGAGAGTGCTCATGCACACAGAGGGAGAGGGAAAGGGGGAAGCAGGCTCCCCACTGAGCAGGGAGCCCAACAGAGGGCTGGATCCCAGAACCCTGGGATCATGACCTGAGCTGAAGGCAGATGCTTAACCCACTGAACAACCCAGGCGCCCCAGTTCAGCTATAATTTAAATGAATGTCCAACATGACATTTCAAAGTTGCGTGAAGGGAAGAGAAAATTCATTATATAGAAAAGTCCCATGTATTGCAGGGGAGTAAAATCTCCTACTAGATACCAGTAGTGCCTCCTAGGTGATATAATAATCTAAAAATTGCTCTCTGAAGGGTCGTACAGCCCTTTCAAATGTTCTACATGTTGTAGGACTAGATTGGTAAGTAATGAGATTTGAAGAAATGGATGGTGGGAAACTTTCCAAATTTGATGAAAGATATAACTTTACAATTCAAGGAGCTCAGCAAATCTAATTTCAAAGAAACCCATGCCTAGATACATCATGATCAAACTATTAAATATCAAAATTAAGTATGGAAACCAGCTTGAAAAAATATGATATATTACATACAGGGAAACAGTGATTAAAATAATTACAGATTTATCATCAGAAGACAGTGAAGCATGCCTTTAAAGGATTATATGTAAAGGAGTCAAAGCATAATTCTATACCCATATAAAGTATCTTTTAGGAATGAAATCAAAAGAAAGATATTTTCAAAGTAAAACCAAGGGAACTTGTCACCAGCTGACCTGCTTTATAAAAACTGATAAAAAGAATTTTCATAGACTGAAGGAAAAGGATCCCAGAGACAATCTAGGATTTTCAGAATTTAAGAAAGATCAAAAATGGTAAATATCTGGGCAAATATAAAAGACTAATAACTCTTTAGTTTTTAAAATTCTATATAAGTATTTAAAGGAAGATTATACCATTAATCTGGTTGAGTTGCCAAAATACATGGAGTTAATCAATATAAAAATTTTAACACAAAGGTGAGTGGGTATGGGCCTTTTTGCTAGGTTTCTATATTTATATGATGTGGTACAAATTTAATTTTAAGTAGACTATGAAAGATTAGACATGTATATTATATTGCCTAGACCAATCAATAGAAACTAATGCAAAGAAATAGAACCCCAAAAGTCAACAGGTAAATTAAAATATTTTAAAATAGTCAAATAATCCAAAAGAAAGAAGGAAAATGGGAAATGAAAGGAAGAAAAACAGAAGAGAAAAACAAAACATTAAAATAGTACATTTGAATAGAAGCAAGTAATTGCTACCTATCGGGAAAATTTCAGAAAATTAAAAATAGAATCTAGTATTAGATGATTCAGTGATTCCACCTTTGGCATATACTAAAACAGTTGAAAGTGGGGACTCTAACAGATGTGTGTACACTCATGTTCACAGCAGCCTTATTCACAAGAGCCAAAAAAAGTGGAAGCAATCCAAGTGTCCATAGGTGGATGCATGGATAAGCCAACTGTGGTATACACGCACCATGTCGTATTATCGGCCTTAAAAGGAAGGAAATTCTGATGCATGCCACAGCATGGATGAATTCAGAGGACACTATACTAAGTGAAATAAGGCAATCATAAAAAGATAAATACTGTACGATTCCACTTATATGAAGTACTTGGAATAGTCAAATTCATAGAGACAGGAAGTAGAAGGGCAGGGGCCAGGGGCAGAGGCTGGGGGAAGGAGAAGTTGCTACTCAATGGGTTTTGCACGATAGAAAGGGTTCTGGTTGTACAACAATGTGAATGCACTTACTACTGAACTGCACACTTAAAAATGATGAAAATGGTAAGTTTTACGTTATGTGTATTTTACCACAATTTCAAAAAAATCTCTTCCAACTCATAATAAGGATACAAACAACCCAATAGAAAATGGTGAAAATCGTTGAATAGAGATTTCACAGATGAAGACACATACATGGCCAAAGAATATCCACAACATCAATAGTCATCAGAAAAATGCAAATTCAAGCCATATAAAATATCACCACATCCCATTATAATGGCCAAAATTAAAATTACTTACCATACCACGTACTGGAGAGAATGTGGAACTCCCATGAAAACACAAAATGATATAAATAACTTAGAAAACTTTTTTTTCTTAAAAAGTTAAAGATACATCTGCTACTCTTCTTTGAGATATTTCCAAAATATATGTTTGCCCAAACAAAGACCATGCCATTGAAATTTATGTACTTTGTGTGTATTGTTAAAAGCAATAAATATTTAGATTTAAAATAAATATGCATCTTTATACATCCACACATATTTTGTTGTTAATTTTCCTCTTAGCACTTAAAATACTGTTTTAGGTGAAATAATTATACTGTACTACACTCATATTAAGCTTTTAAATGGTACCTCGTTGTATAACATTAGAGTTGCAAAAAATTAATACCATTTATTGAAGGCCTGCTATGCACCAGATCTCTTCTATAGGTTGTATCATTTAATCCCTGCATTACACTCTATTTGGCTAAAACTAATTGAGTTACTATTTGCTAAACACTTTAAGTAGGAAATTTGATGTAGATATTTCCATTGTCCTCATTTTACTTGTCCTATATATAAAGAACCAATTACACACTTAAAAGGTGACAGTCCAAAATAAAGTTGCTCAGAAGCCTTCAGACCAGTGGTTCTCACTTGGGGACAGTTTTGTGCCCCAGGGGACCCATGGCAACCTCTGGAGACATTCTCTGGTTATCACAGTTGGTGGAATACTACTGGCATCTAGTGGGTAGAGGCCAGGAATGCTGCTGAACATCCTACATCACACAGAACTGTCTCCTACAGCAGAGAATTAACCAGCTCAAAATGCCAATCGTGCCACCAAGTTTGAAAAATCCTACATTGGACCCATAATCTAAAACCCTCATCTCACAGTAGATTAAAACCTACTCACTTTTTCTGCCCAGGTCCCATCCTCCTGTGCATGATTGTATGGACATGGCACAAAGAAGAAAGAGAAAGGAAGACGGGGTCTCCCTATACCTTCCCTATTTCAGGAGGCTGCCCTCACACACACACCCCTGCCCCCCAGAATCTTCCTGCTTTAGTCCTTTCTCCCATTGATGGTGCGGCATTTTGGCACTTCTCCTATGATGGCCAAATACCCACTTCTACACATCTCCCTTTTCTGTGTGAATATTGGGATTTGGGCAAACAGCAAGGAGAGGCTGTCTGACCCCTTTAACATCTTATGATGCCCCTGCTTGCTTTGCAGACCCCACTCCTCTTTGGGATTTGACCATCCTGCAAGTGGCCTCTATCACACCCTCTCTTTGTGCCCTGACCATTAAAAAAGCTGATAAAATGTATAGTCCCAAAGAGCGTAAGAATAGGAAATGGGAGGTTGGTTACAAATTTAAATCTAGACAGTTCAGTCTGAACCATTAACCTATATTCCATTTTCTCTCCTGTCCAGTCAAAATAGCCTTGATATCCTTTTGACTTTACTTTTTGTCTCGGTTACAGCAGCAACAATGGACTTGAAAGTGGAACAGAATATTTTATGTCAAGGTGCCGCTTACTTCAAGTCTTTGTATCAACAAGTCCTCAGGATAGGAAGATAATTTTCTTGAATGAACTAGTATAAAGTCCGTATTCCAAGCAGTTCTTGGCTTTCTCCAGAACTTCAAAACCACAGAATAAAACAGCAATCTTTTGTAGTAGAACACTGACTCCACCTGCAGTTAGAAAGACATTCATGACAAGAACCCCACTCCTAAAAAAAAAAAAAAAAAAAAAAAAATAGTTCTTTCTAGCAAAGAACTTGGAAGAGAATGGTTTATTTAGAAGATGGCAATGAATTCTGAGTTGAATTTATGCATCTCCATGCTCCAGTATGACTTCTAGAAACAGATAATAAGAGCTAGATTTCTATACTGGAATTGATGGATCATTCGTAAGTGTATTATTGCTCAGATTAGAAATTGAAGTGAAGTTCCTAGGTCTCATCTGAAATATCCCTGCCTCTGTTCATTCCATATTATCCTCCTGAAATTATCTTTACTACATTTCTCCTTACATTTCTCAGTGACTGACCTGCAAGTCTTATTGGAGTTGTTTCCATGGCTTGGTCTTTGGTCTCTCACGTCATTGTAGGTACGAGACCTGTGAGAAGGTAGCATGAACTTTTGAATGGCACTTTTTTATTCAATTCAAATTCCTCTCAAATGTTTATGCTTTTAGTACTCCTGGGTTGTCAAAAACTGGACATTAGTGAATTCACAAAGAGTAAGTCTCAAAAATGAAGGAAAGAAACCTGAAATCCCAGGAAAGACTCAAGGCAAAATAACAGAAGTTTTTACTCATTTTGAAATGTTTTCTTTTCTTCTGACTTGAAATTTGCCCTTTGAGAATGGTACAACTTCGATGTGATAGTGGGAATAACCTTAAGTGAGACAGAAAAAATAAATTCCCTATCTGGCTACACTCATGTCTTACTGGCAACTGAAAAGCCAGAAAGCAAAGATGAAGGATTTCTAAGATGGGCACAGAGTGATCACAATGGGGTGTGTAATCCAACAAGGGCAACTACTGAAAGCTTAGACAATAAGCTTAGAACAATCTCTCTGATAGTATCTATTACTCTGACAGCGAACATTGATATCCCAGTAGCAACCTGCCCACGGGGTGCCCAAATCTGGGTTTCTAGTACCATTCTCCAATAAAGGACTACCTGCAGAAATGACTGATTCTAAGACTAGAGAAGGAAATACACGTGATATTCCTGGACCATCTTATACTGTCAGAAAGTTAGAATGTGCTAAAAACAAACAAAAACTCCACAATAACCCAAGTGTGTCAAAGGAACGCAGGGACCAACGGTGTGAAAGAGCTCCCAACAGGGGTGCCTGGGTGGCTCAGTCAGTTGAGCGTCCAACTCTTGGTTTCAGCTCAGGTCATGATCTCGAGGTTGTGAGATCAAGCCCTGCCACAGGATCTGCGCTCAGGGCAGAGTCTGCTTCAGATTCTCTCCATGTCCCTCTGCCCCTCTCCCCTCTGCTTGCTCACTCTCTCTCTCTCAAATAAAGAATCTTACAAAAAAAAAAAAAAGAAAGAAAGAAAGAAAAGAAAGAACTCCCAATAGCCAATGCTGGAACAATTTGAACAATAAAATAAATAACAGTAATATTGGATTTTAACCCACAGACTAAAATAAATATCCATGAGTACATACTGATAAAAATTACTGAATAAATAGGGAGAATAGATCAATATTCTTATGTAGAAGAATTCCAAATAATTTATGTAGCTCTTTCACACATAAGGAGATAGAAGATAACTCCTCATTCTTTAACTGTGAGCAGCAACTTTCTTCCCAAGAGCAAAGTTTGGAAAGGAAAGAAAAAAAAGAGTAACTTAATAGTGGAAAATTTGAAGAATACTACCTCAAACCAGGTGATCTTGGTCAACATCAATAGTGACAAGTTATACTGATCACGTTTACCCTTGATCTGATGTGATAAGAATGGCATCTCACCTCTGTGCATTTCCTCCCCAAAACCCATAACCCAGTCTAATCATGAGAAAAACATCAGCGAACTCCCAGCTGAGGGACATCCTACCAAGTATCTGACCAGCTCTCCTCAAAACTGTCAATTAAAAACAAGAAAAGCCTGAAAAACTGTCACAACCAAAAGGAGCCTAAGGAGACGTGACAACTAAATGTATTGTGATACCTGGGTGAGATCCTGGGACAGAAAAAGAACATTAGAGGAAAACTGGGGAAATCTTAATAAATTATAGACTTTAGTTAATATTAATGTATCAATATTGGTTCATGAATTATAATAAATGTAATACGCTTACATAAGATTTTTTTTTAATTTATTTATTTGACAGAGAGAGAGCACAAGTAGGCAGAGTGGCAGGCAGAGGGAAACGGAGAAGCAGGCTCTCCACTGAGCAGGGAGCCCAATGCGAGGCTTGATCCCAGGACCCTGGGATCATGACCTGAGCCGAAGGCAGCCGCCTAACCAACTGAGCCACCCAGGCGCCCCCATAAGCTGTTAATAGGAGAAACTAACTATGGGGTATACAGGGATTCTCCATAGAATCTTCAAAATGATTCTGTAACTATAAAACTGTCCTAAGATGAAAAGGCTATTTTAAAAAACAGTAAAACATTCTTGTTTGAATTTGCTCTTTACTTGCAAAAGTGAGATTGACCCTAGGCAGAAACAAACATAAAAAAGTTGTAGGAAATGCCAAACCGACCACCTGAATTCTTGCTCCAGAACACAGTTAGTCTAAGCTTGGCATCCATATCTCAGCACCCTTCCCTAACAGGGCTTGGTGTTACCAGTTATCAGACTCTTCTCTCCATTCCATATTACTATCCCGTACACCGGCCCTCAGAAAGTTAATCTGAGAAGAAAATCTACATTAACAGAAAAAGGTAAAAGAATAATTGTCAGTTAACATAGCAATGTGTCAACTGTGGTCATCTGGAGGCAAGACACTCTCATCCCTTATTGATTCTCATAGTGGAGTTGTCAGACAAGAGAGGGGAGGGATGGGTTCAGCAGCAGATGCATATCAAGATAGGTGATGCTTGATCTCCGTTCCCTTCTGTATAGCTGTGCACCTAAAGTAGGCCCACCTTTCTGGAAAGGCAATGGGAAGTCAGTCACCAGATTTCCCATAATACAGAGGATCAGCCAGCAAGAATTTCTAGAAATAGCCACGAAAAAGACTAAATTACATTAGTCTTCAGGAGATGGTGTCATAGACCATTCCGATTTTATGGACTTCAGTCTACCTGGGAGATCACTGCTGGGTGTGTGCTTTCTATTAAGTTCTTCTATGAAATCATGTCATTTTCTACTTCATCTATAAGGCCTATGAAAAAACAGCCTCATGGATGAGCATCATACTAATATACTAGGGAGAAACAGTATTCAAAGGACTCTATGAAATACCAGGGCTGAATTACACTGGCTTTTGTGAAGCAGGCATACCTCATCCATTTCATCTCTAGCTAGTTATTCCAGTAGCTGCCTCTTAAAAAATCATTTAAATCAAACCACACTTCCCTTTACAGACAGACAAAATCACTTGCAGCTAATCCATCTCCTACTTTATTGCCCATAGAAATGAAGAACAGGTTTCACAAGCACGATGGCGGGGAGACAGCAGTCATCCGTTTCCTTATAGTATACAAGTTTGATCGTGTTTGCCTAATTACCCCATTAACCTGCACCTAAGGATCCAATTACTCCAGCTGTGGGTGATTGAATAAAGGGCAATTGCAACAGATACCAGGCAGGGGACATGTGCATACCTCATCTGTAAAGTTTGTAATTGCTGGCACAGTCTTTCACCAAGAAATTCCTAGGGCAGCGTAGATAACTGAAGTGTTTTCAAAGTGCAGTTTCTAAACTGGTAAATATTCATTTAAATTCTAAATGTTTATTATGAATCAAAGTACTCCTCCCTCTTAAGTTCACATTTGTGCTATTCCCAACATTTTCCTCAAAGGATTCATAAAAATCGAGCCACCGAACCAGATTCTGAGTATTGTTCCTCCAATTCAGGTGGCTGTCATCAGATAAATAGAGGTCTCTAATTCAAGATAGGGATGCATGAACCAATGATCTAGGCTTTCTTTGGGTGTGATTAAATGTGTGTAAATTATTCATTAAAGCATCATTTTCCTATATATATATAAAATAGCTAGCATCAACATTTAGTTATGGTTTCTGACCTCAAATGGACCCTCAATGCTGGCCACAAATCCTTACATTTTTTTTCCAGTTAGGTCCCCCACAGAAACTCACAAGCTTTTTGTCCCCTTACCTTAAATATCAAATCCTACCATCTCTACTGTCCGTCTGAGCAGATGAGTTCCTCCAACCTCACAGTGAGGTAGACATCACCATCCAAAGGCCACAACATGGCCTTCAACCACACCCAATGTCTCCTTCTTGCACTTTTCATCAAAGACTAATTCATTACCTAAATTTCAATCTCTCTTATCTTCCCAGAGACCTCTTTACTCCATTGATTATCTTCTCATTCCTATATCTTCGGCCACTACTTCTCCCTCTCTATTGGCTTCTTCCCATTAACATTTATATCTGTTATCTTTAAAAGGAATTGTTCAGCTGACATTCTCCCCCAGCAATTTAATTATCACTCTCTTCCTTTTTACAACCAAACCTCCTACGTGGGCACACCTCCTGATGGCTCAGTCCACTCCAATGGAGCTCTGCTTATGCAGCTCCACCAAAATGGATCTTGTTGAGGTCACCAGTTGATCTCCATGTTGATAAATCAATAGTTGTTATTACTGATTTTGCCTCATTACCTTTCTCTCCTCTTTTCTTGGCTTGCGTGACTCTTCATTTTTATTCCTCCTTCTTTTCTGTCTCCTCTAGTCATTTACCTGTTCTTCCCAGATACCCACATGGCACAGTCCCTCACTTTCTTAAGGTTACTATTCAAATTTTACCTACCCAATAAAGCTTTCTTTCATCACCTTACTTAAAATTGCAAATTTCCAACAGAAAAAAACAAGCGTTGATGATGATGTGGAGAAATTGGAACACTTGTACACTATTTGTGGGCAAGTAAAATGGTATAGCCACTATGGGAAACAGTATGGAGGTTTCTCAAAAAATAAAAATAGAATTACCATATGATGCAGCAATTCCACTCCTGGGAATATTGAAAGCAAGAACTAAAACAGATATTTGTACACCCACCTTCACAGCAGTAGTGTTCACAATAGCCAAAAGGTGGGAAGCACCCCAAATGCGCATTGTTGGATGAACAGACAAACAAAACATGGTATGTCCATATGATGGAATATTATTCAGCCTTAAAGGTAAGGAAATTATGACATAGGCTACAACATGGATAAACCTAGAGGATATTATGCTAAAATAAGCCAGTCACAAAAAGATAAATACTGTATGATTCCACTTATATCAGGTATCTAGAGTAGTCAAGTTCATAGAGACAAAAAGTAGAATGGTGATTACCAGGGGTTGGGGGAGAGAAGAATGGGGAGTTGTTGCTTAATGGATACAGAGTTTCCATTTTTTCAAGATGAAATGAGCTCTGGAAATTGGTTGCATGACAATGTGAATGTACTTGACACTACTGAACTGCATAAAAGTGGTCAAGATGGTAAGTTTTATATTATATATATTTTGCAATGACTAAAAATTTAAAAATTATAGATTTCTCATTCCTGCTCTTCTTTTCTCCATAGCATCTATTACCAACTGATATGTATTTCACTTGTATATTTTATTGTTTGTCTCTCCCCACTAGAATGTAAACTAAATGAGGGCAGGGATTTTCATGTTGGGTATACTGATGTATCTCCATGGCCTGAAACAATGTCTTGCATATATTCGGTGTTAAAGTATTTTTTGAATTTTGAATGATTTAATAAATTTTGTTGGACTTTTTCCTGTGCTTTCCTTAAATGTCAGTTCAGTTCTGTCATATGTCCTCTCAACATCTCAATCTGCTTGCTCTCTATGGGAGATCTCATTCATTTTAATCACTAACTACAAGTTCAGACTTCTAAAAAATGTACCTACAGTTTGGATTTCTCTTCTGGCATTCATACCCTTATGCCTACTAAATACCTACATTTGGCTGATGTCCCACTCACCTCAAAGTCAATAGCTCTAAAACAGAGCACTTCTTCTCTCTCAAATCAGCTCCCGTTTGTGTTTTTTCGCAAAAAATTTACTCAGTTTCCAAGACAGCAACCTGACATTCATCATTGATGCCTCATTCTCCCTATTTTCCACATAAAATCACATGAAAGCCTATAACTTATGCCTCTATTAATTGAATCTGTTCATTTGAGTTGTTTCAAGTTTTGAGCTATTGCTGGTAAGACTGCTATGAAATTCTTTTGCATTTCTTTTTGATTAATAAATGAATTTTTGAGGATATATAAGAAAAGAATTTCTTGGTCATTAGATAGCTATATATTTGGTTTTAGTAGCTACTGATGGATTTCCAACATGTTGGTACCAAATTACACTCCCTCCAACACTATATGGGAACTCTAAATGGTCTATATCATTTCAACATTTGGTATCATCAGTCTTTTTAATTTTTGCTATCTGGTAGGTATATAATAGTATCACCTTGTGGTTTTACTTGTACTTCCCTGAATAACTGATAATATCAAGCAACTTTTGATATGTTTTGGGACCATTTTCATATCTTCTTTTTAAAGTGCTTGTTCAAATTTTGCCCACTTTTTTATAGAATGTGACCTGTATTTTCCTTAGTGATTTACAGAAGTTTTTAAATATTCTAGTTGCAAATTCTTTATGGACTATATGAATACTAATATAGTCTCCCATTCTATTGTTGCTTTTTCACTCTTAAGGATTTAATGAATAAGGGTTCTTAATTCTAGTGTAATCCATTTATCAATTTTCTTTTATTGTCAGATTTGTTGTGTACTGTTGAATAAAATTTTGATTATCCTAAAATCTTGAAGATATTCTCCTGTTTTATCATCTAGAGCCTTTATGTCTTTCTTTTCCATATACATCTACAATCTACCTAGAATTCATTTTTTTTAATATGGTGTGAGGAAGGGGTAAAGTTTATTTTTTCCATATAAATATACAGTTGTCCCCATTTTTTTTGTAGGATTTATCTTCAGATTATGTTGACTTCCATTTTTTTCTAACTTTACACAAATATCAAATTGTCATACTACTAGCTTTATAATAAGTTTGACAACTAGCAATATAATTCTTTCAGATATGTTGTTTTTATTTAAAATTATTTTGGTTATTCTTGGTTCTTTGGAATTCTAAATAAACTTTAGAATCAGCTTATAAATTTCTATAAGAGCTTGCTCGTATTTTGCTTGTTGTTGCATTAAGTCTATAGATCCATTGACATACTTCAATATTGAGTTTCCTAATCCATGAGTATGGTATATTCCCTAATTTATTAGGTATTTTAAAATATATATCAATAATGTTTTATAGTTTTCTGTGTAGAATTTTGAACATCTTTCAATAGATTTATTCCTTGTATTTGACATATCTTTGTTATGATATCTTTGTTTAAAAAAAAAACATTTTTTTCTTGACTTACTGTACTGATACTTAGAGCAAAATGTTGAATAGAAGTTGTGGTATCAGACATCCTTGCGTCTAATTCCAGAATAGTTTTCTTGAGTGGAAAACCCTCACAGAGGATAAGATTGAGTGCATCTTGAAGCATATCCCTTTTGTCTAGGATATTTAAACCTCAAATCCTGGATATCCTGATAACTCTCTAGTACCTTCATACAGATAATTTTTTCTGTTTTATCCAGCTTGCCTAGCTGTTCTTTGCAAGGAATTTGGCTGAACCTAAGCTATTCCACAATTACTGGAAGCAAGAATATTAATAAGGGCTTTTGACACTGCTTTACTCTGAAAGAAACCATGCTTCATCTTGCCTTTCTGGACATTTTAAACACAGGCTGGAGAGAATTTTCCATTAAAAATATATGGCAATTGTTTCACACCATTTTAAATTTCAATTTAACATATCAATAAGTAAATCCTACTGAGTTTCTGTGAAGAAATTTTGCCAAGAATTGGCTCATAAGATATCTAAAAATCTGTATTCCCATGTTCCATCCATGAACACAGAGCAGGTTTTCTTTTTTCTTTGTCTTTTTTTTTTTTTCTTTTTTTGAGAGAGAGAGGACAGGGGTGAGGAGGGGGAGAGGGAAAGAGAGACTCTTAAGCAGCCTCCACCCACAGTGTGGAGCCTAACATGGGGCTCAATCTCGATAAGCCAATCAAGAGTCTGAAACTTAACTGTGTCACCCAGGTGCCCTATAGAGCAGGTTTTAAAGACTGCTGTACATTTTTTATTGAATCTGATAGCAAGGAAGTACACATTCGTTCTATTTTTATTATCACCAGTATTATAAAATGTTTACTGTCTAGGATAAGTTATACTTCACAAATTGAAAATAAAGCTAACCCATAGTGGTTTTAATAAAAAAAAGAAAGAAAGAAAAAGAAAATGCTCCTACATTAAGCCTGAATCCTTTGCTATAATCAAAGCATCCTTTGGTGCTCATTGATCTCCCACCTCTTAAAAGATATATAACACTATGAGCAGAATTTTAAAATGATTTTCTAGGAATTGCCTGAATCCCTGTATGAAAGGAATAAAAGGCAGTGGTGTGTCTGGCTGTAACATTACTAGATTTTGTTAATCTACTTCTTCAGACAGCCCCAACATCCACATATGTACATATCCACAAAGTACATGAACCTTACCCAGATCGAGTCCATTTATGCACAGAAGATGGAGAGAATAAAATATGGTATCATATAGTATAAACTCAAAAGTAATGTATATTCATATAACACGTGAGTTTACAAGGTAGCCTCACACATTGTAATTGAATTGTTTTTTTACAATTACCCTATAAGATATATTTGACAATAATAATAACTAACATTGTTTGAGTACAGTATCCTTCTACTACAACATGTGTTTTTATAATACCAGTTGCTCTTAGGCAATTTGTAAGTACAGGAACAATGTCATTATAACCTGGTAGTATTTGTGTTGGTTCTAGTTCCTAGGTCATAAATAAGACCTGGAGTAGCAGAATTATAGCTATTATCAGAAGGAATGGCACACAAACTAGAAAAGGCAAAACAATTGCAAAAAAAAAGAAGAAAGTCAAAAGACTCACTTTACCACATTTCAAAACTTACTATAAAGCCATGGTAACCAACATGCCATGGTACTGTTAAAAGCTAGGCAAATAGATCAATGGAACAGAACATAGAGGCCAGAAATAGACAAACACGAATACAGTAAAGTGGTTTTGACAAAGAAGCAAAAGCAATTCAATGGAAAAAGTATAGTCTCTTCAACAAATTGTACTGAAACAATTAGGTGTCCATAGACAAAAACATTAACCTCAGCACATACCTTACACCTTATACAAGAATTAACTCAATATAAATCATAGACCTGAATGAAAAATGTAAAACCATTAAAATTCTTTAAAAAAGTATAGGAGAAAACCTGCATGACTTAAGATTTGGAGATGAATTTTTAATACAACATCATAAACCCAATCCTTAAACTTTAAAAAAAAAAAAAAGGATAAATTAGGGTGCCTGGGTGGCTCAGTCAGTTAAGCATCTGCCTTTGGCTCAGGTCATGATCCCAGGGTCCTGGGATCAAGCCCCACATCAGGCTCGCTGCTCAGCAGGGAGTCTGCCTCTCCCTCCCCCTCTGCCTTCCACTCTGCCTGCTTGTACTCTCTCTCTCTCTGGCAAATAAATAAATAAAATATTTTTTTAAAATGATAAATTATATTTTATTAATATTTAAAACTTCTGCTCTTTAAAAGACACTGTTAAGAGAATGAAAAGGCAAGCCACAGAATGGGAGAAATATTTGCCAATCACATATCTTATAAATAACTTGTATCCCAAATATATAAATAATTTCTAAACATCAGAAAATAAAAAGTACAATTAAAAACAGGCAAAAGATTTAAACACAGACTTCAAAATTTGGCAAACACGTGGGCACGTAAGCATTTGAAAGATTCTCACCATCATTCGTCACTAGGAAATTGAAAGTTAAAATCACAATAAGATCCAATCTACATATATTAGAATAGCTAAAATACTTTTTAAAAACCTTACAATATCACATGCTGAGGATACAGAGCAACAAGGACTCTCATCACTGCTGGTGAGAAGGCAAAATAGTACAGCCATTTTGGAAGAGAGTTTAGTGGTTTATTATAAAGTGAAACATAGATTTACCATTCGATCCAGTAATTGTGCTCCTAGGTACTTATTGAAGTGAAATAGAAGCTTGTGTTCATAGAAAAACCTGTATGTGATGTTCTCTGCAGCTTTATTCATAATTACCCAGAAATGGAAGCAATCAAGATGTCCTTCAACTGATGAATACATAAACAAGCTGTTACATCAATACAATAGGATACTATTCAATAATAAAAAGCTATTGATTCGCACAACAGAGATGGCTCTGAAATGCATTTTGCGAAGAAAGTCAGATCCAAAAAGCTACATATTATCTGACTACATCAGAAAAAAAACAAAACTAAAGGGATGGAAAACATATCAGTGATTTTCGGAGCTTAGGGAAATAGGAAACGATAGCTTAAAAGGGAGGCAGAAGGAAATTTTTATGGTAATGGAACTGTTCTCCATGGTCCTGGAGTTGTAGACCAAACCATTCACCAAAACCCATGGAAACATACATCACAAAGAGTGAACATTAAACATGCACATTAAAAACAAAATCAAACAGGATGTCAGGGGGATCCCAGGATGGAATGTAGAGTATGACAAATAGATCTGTGTCACAAATGTATAAAAAATCTCATTGGAGGGGTGGTGGGGGAAAAAAGGGCTGACCTATGTAAGTAACTTTGAAAACAGTGTTTGATTAGAAACTACAAGGTTAAGTACAGACATAAGAAACAGCACATAACCACTGTACTCTAGTTGATACGTTTTTTTCTCCTGATGAAATGAATGAATAATTCTGAAACTGTCTAAAATATGTACTGGGAGTCAAACAGATTAGTAAATGGATAGTGGATGGCGAGAGCCAGGTTTCACATTGTCAGAGAGGGAAGTTACAGATCATCAAGGGGTAGGAGGGAACGAGAATGAACCATGTGGTAATGGATCAGAGTCAGGGACATAAACTCATGTTTAGTTTACTATATATACAGATGATAGATACAGAGATAATTAAGGATATAATAGACATCCAGATATATCATAACTCTGATAAAATGGCCTAGAAGGAATGACACCCCAGTAGCAATGAACACACCCGGTACCTAAATCTTGGTTTCTATGTCCTATTTTGCAATGACAGGAACCAGAGCTTCTTAGAGGAATGATTTATTCCAGGATTGTAACAGGAATTCTAAAGTTGAACCCGGAGATCTTTGAGGGCGAGAAAGGAAGTGCTCAAAAAAAAAAAAAAATAAGGCCATGTCAAGGGATATAGAAGCCACCCTAAAAGTGCCCCCAATGGCCAAAGCTGAAAGAATTTGAGCAAAGAAATAAATTATGCAATATGGCATTATAACTCAAAAGATAAATACAGGTGAATCCATAATGAAATAAATAAATAACTAATGGGGGTAAGGACCTAAAGTTTCCTTATAAAAGGATTCCAAATGATATATGGAATGAAGCTTTATTTCCCCCTCCTCCCGACTGTGGGCTGGAATTAGTGACTCACCTCCAAAGGAGAGAGTAGGTCAAGTTACAGTGGAGAAACCTACGAACACCAGCTTGTCACATGGGTAACATTATCCCCCCGCCGGCCCCCCCGCCCCCCAACCCCCCCACCATGGTGTGATAAGAAGGGCTCCTCACCTTGTGGTATTCTTCCCCCAAACCTATAACCACTGTCTAAGCATGACAAAAACAGGAGAAAACTCAACTGAGGACATCCTGCAAAATACCTGACCGGTTCCTCTTAAAAATTCCAAAGCAGTGAAAAACAGAAAGTCTGTGAAATTACCACAGGCCAGAAGCAGCTAAGGACACCTGAAGACTAAATGCAGTGCACTAACCTGGACTGGCTCCTGAAACAGAAAAGGACAGTAGTGGAAAGACTGCAAAAATCCGAATAAACTATAAAGTTCAGTCAATTATAAAGTACCAATCTTGGCATCTTGATTATGACAAGCTTATCACAGTAATATAAAACGTTAACATTAGGAGAAACTGGGTAAGGGGTTTGGGAATTCTGATTATCTCTGCGACTTTACTGTAAATCCAAAATTATCCCAAAAGAAAAAGGTTATTTTAAAATACCCTAGGTGTAGTTTAAAAGATAGGAAACTAAAAAATTCACCTGGACATAAATGTTATTAATGTTTTGATGTTAGTTGAGTATAATTTGGGATTTGCCTTGTCATGTAAAATTGTTTAATTTTGAAAACATGAGTCTTCCCCTCTAAATGGCACGAAGTCATGTTGGTGTATTATATTGGGGTTTACATTGATTAATAAATATGTGAAACTTGAAAAACTAATACATAAATGAAAACATAAGAAAATAATACTTTTAATTTTATACTTACTCTGAATTTTATCTTGGATGAAAATGCAATTTGGGGGACTTAAAATGCATTTAGCTTATTACACTGGATAGAAGACATTATATAAAATTCTTGATTATAAAGGCAAACAAAACATTTTTGGGGAGAGAAAATGGTCAACGCCAGGGCTTACAACTTCCTGCTTCTCTGCCTGAGGTCTTTCTCTAGCACCATGGGATCTTGCTCAGTCAGTGCACAGAAAAGCCCAAAGCACGAGGAATTTAATACTCTCAGAGACAATCAGCAACTAAAGAGGGTCAACGTCGGTGAATAAAGTCCCCCAGCTTTCCTGTCTCACTGTGTACAATTGTTGGATGTGGACTGCACTAATGAGGGGCACTAATGAAAATGCATTCAGCTTAATCAGCTATTTTTAGAAAGAGAAATAATTTCAGAAATGCTTCAGAGGAAAATAAACTAATCAACCTCCAAACGTGCTTTCGGCATAGAAAACTAATTTCCTGTAATTGTACTACATATTAAAGAGAAATAACTTTATCATGAACGTGTATAAAGGCAAAAGTCGGGGGTTGTTTTTTGTTTTGCTATGTTTTGTTTTTTTTTAGTGAAATGTGCTTCCAAGGGGGACTCAATCCCAGCTGTCCAGGGTGATAGGCTGTTCTCAGTTACCTACTTTTTGGCTTTTTCGCCTCTCCTGTCTCAATTTCCTTGCTCTGTCCCTGTGCTTCCCCGGATAACCTCCTAAACAAGTTACCTACACCAAAGTCCTTCCCTCAGGCTTGCTTCTGTGGGGAAACATCACTGCACAAGCAAGAGAACACTCAGATATGTGCAGTAATAAAATTCAGCGAACTCTGCTCTGTTGCTAACTTTTAACCATATTAAAGCCCAATGACACCTTTATTTGTAATTCTGATGGTGCGTTTTTCAAGGTAGGAAAATAGAACATATTTTATTCCGTGAATTTGTTAGCTACATACGTAACTTTAAAAATATTTAGATATATAATGGGTAGGCTTTCTACCCCCAGCTCCAAAATGTATGAGACAGAACTGTCACGTGGAAACACTAAGTCATGTCTAGGGTTCTGACTGTTGAGCCTCTTTACCTGTGCACAGGTGAGGAAGCATCCACAGACCCTTTCAAAATTATAGATTGGAGTTTTATTTAAAAAAAAATTTTAGCAGTAGTTCTCATTGGAAGAATAAACCTAGGAGTCTTAGTCTGGTCATCAAAAGAGGGAAGTAATCTGCTGTGTCGCTCTCCTAGGAACCAATGGCAGTTGGGTCAGCATTCTCTGTCTCATAGCAAAGAAACATCTGGAGAATCCCATGTCTCTCTCCAGCGGCAGTGCCCTACATTTATCAGGAATAATGTACTGGGTATCTCTTCCGAGGAGGTAATGAAGTTCTGGCTTACTGACTAGTGTTTCACGAGTAACACACCCCCTTCAAGCTATGCCTCTTTAAAAGAAAAAAATGGCATTCTACTCTAAGCCAGAGTTTTCTAGGGGTGCCTGGGTGGCTCCCTCAGTTAAGCATCTACCTTCGGCTCAGGTCATGATCCTGGGTCCTGGGATCGAGTCTCGCATCAGGCTCCATGCTCAGCGGGGAGCCTGCTTCTTCCTCTGCCTGCCACCACCTCCCTGCTTGTGCTCTCTCTCTCTCTGACAAATAAATAAAATCTTAAATAAAAGAAAGAAAGAGCTCTCTATCTACAACCATTTCATTCATTCATTCATTCATACTGTATAGACATAAATTCTTATATATTTCTATTTTATTCAGTGGGTGACAATCCACTACATTACTGGTTTGGGTGCTCTAACCATGCAAGGCTTAGGCAATGGAACTCCTTTAGGCCAGCTCTAGTGTTATTTTGACATGTTCCCATCTTTCTCAAGAAACTCCACACTTTCTTGTTCCACGAGACAGTCCAAGTTTACCTTGCAGTCTCCTACCCCCCAGCCCTGGATTCAGCCATTCTTCAAGAATCCAGCCTCCTTGTAGTGGAAATTAGTATTCAGAGCTAATTAATAAAGATGGAATCATGGAATTAGAAAATCATGATTTGGCAAATGCTGTAGTAACAACTGCTTCAGACAAGAATCATCAGTGGATGTTAAAAACCACTGGTGAAAGTCTGATGAGGGACAGAATATTTACATAGCTTCAGAGTATCTCCCCACAAAATACTTACTAATGACAGAAAAAAAAATAGTATAACTTTAAAATAACACTCATAGGGCGCCTGGGTGGCTCCGATGGTTAAGCGTCTGCCTTCGGCTCAGGTCATGGTCCCAGGGTCCTGGGATCGAGTCCCGCATCGGGCTCCCTGCTCCTTGGGAGCCTGCTTCTCCCTCTGCTTCTCTCTCTCTCTCTCTCTCTCTCTCTCCCTCTCTCTCTCTCCCTCTGTCTCTCATGAATAAATAAATAAAATCTTTTAAAAAAAATAAAAATAAATAAAAATAAAATAAAATAAACTAACACTCATAGGGGTGCCTGGGTGGTACAGTTAGTTAAGTGTCCAACTCTGGGTTTCAGCTCAGGTCGTGATCTCAGGGGTTGTGGGGTTGAGCCCCCAGCCCCCTACCCCTCTGCACTCCCGCGCTCCTCCCCACCCCACAGCAGGCTCTGTACTCAGCCGGGAGTCTGCTTAAGACTTTCTCTCCACCCCCCTTCTATCCCTCCTCCTGTTCACTCTCAGAGTCTCTCTCTCTAAGATAAATATCTTTAAAAATACTTTAAAAATAAAGTAACACTAATAATAACAGAAGAAACCTGTTAGATACCATCTTAATGAAGCAATAAAAAGTATCGTCATCCAGTCATGGTTCAAAATGACCTCATGAGCCCCCTGATACGGTATGCTGAGAACACAGTCTCACTTTTGTGACAATCTTGCAAAAACACATAATCTAAGTCTAATAATGAGGAAACACAAACACAAACTGAAAGATATTCTTACAAAATTACTGGTCCATACTCTGAAAATATACTAAGGTTATGAAAAGCAAATAAAAACCAAGGAATAAAGCAGACAAGACAGAGTATGTAATGCAACTTGTGATTGAATCCTGGCCAAAATTTTTTTTCCATAAAAGGCATAAATGAGACAATGGCTAGGATTTGAATAAAGTTTAGATATTAGTATATTATCAATGTGTTATGATTTTCACAGTTGTACTGTGGCTATGTAAGAAAACATGATCCTTTATTTTTTTTAAGATTTTATTTATTTATTTGACAGAGAGAGAAAGCAAAAGAACACAATTAGGAAGAGCAGTAGAGGGAGAAGGAGAAATGCGGGGCTCGATCCCAGGACCCTGGCTGGGATCATGACCTGAGCCGAAGGTAGACGCCTAACCAACGGAGCCACCCAGGCGCCCTCCCCTTTTTTATTTTATTTTTTAAAAGATTAACATGTTTCTTTCTTAGCTAATATGCACTAAGATGTTTGGTGATAAAGGGCATCATGTCTGCAACTTACTCTGAAATGGTTCAAAAAATAGTATATATGTTTGTGTTTATATCTGTGTACACACACCTACGAATAGGAGGAGAAAGAGGAAGGGAGACAGGATAACAAAGGAGATGTGATAAAATGTCAACAACTGGGGTATCTCAGTGAGGGATATATGGGCGTGTTTTGTACTATGTTCACAACTGATCTATAAGTTTGAAATTATTTCAAAATAAGAAGTTACAAAGATAACACAAAAATAAGCTCAAAATGGATTAAACACCTAATGTGAGACCTGAAACCATAAAAATCCTAGAAGAGAGCACAGGCAGTAATATCTCTAACATGGGTGGTAGCAACATTTTTCTAGATATATCTCCTGAGACAAAGGAAATAAAAGCAAAGGTAAACTATTGAGACTATATCAAAATAAAAAGTTTCTTCCCCGCGAAGGAAACAATCAACAAAACTAAACAACAACCTACTGAGGAAGAGAAGATATTTGCAAGTGATATATCCAATAAGAGGTTAATGCCTAAAATATATAAAGAACTTACACAGTTCGACACCCAAAAAGCAAATAATCCAATTTAAAATGGGCGGAAGACATGAACAGACATTTCTCCAAAGAACACATCCAGATGACCAAGAGACACATGAAGAGATGCTCAACATCACTCATCATCAGGGAAATAGGAATCAAAACCACAATGAGATATCACCTCACACCTGTCAGGATGGCTAAAACCAAAACACAAGAAATAACAACTGTTGGTATGGATGTGGAGAGAAAAGAAGCCTCTTGCACTATTGGTGGGAATGCAAACCGGTGCAGCCACTGTGGAAAACAGGACAGAGCCTCCTCAAAAAGGTAAACATAGAACTACCCCACAATCTGGTAATCACACTACTGAGTACCCTAAAAATACAAAAACACTAATTCAAAGGGATACATGCACCCTTATGTTTATAGCAGCATTCAAGTGTCCATCGACAGATGAATGGATAAAGATGTGATATGTATACATATATACATATATACATATATACAATGGAATATTACTCAGCCATAAAAAGAATGGAATCTTGCCGTTTGCAACAACATGGGTGGAGCTAGAGAGCATAATGCTAAGCAAAATAAGTCAAAGACAGATACCATGTGATTTCACTCATATGTGGAATTCAAGAAACAAAACAAGCAAAGGGAAAAAAAGAGAAATCAAGAAACAGACTCTTAACTATAGAGAACAAATTGATGGTTATCAGAGGGGAAATGGGTAGGGGGGATGCATCAGACAGGTGATGGGGATTAAAGAGTACACTTGTCATGATGAGCACCAGGTGATGTACGTAAGCATTGAATCATTATATTGTACACCTAAAACTAATATAACACTGTATGTTTGCCATGCTGGAATTAAAATGAAGTTTTAACAAGAGTAACAAAGATAAAATAATATCAGTGGTGCCAAAACTAAAGTCTGTGTCAAGAATCCCCGGGAGGCCTGGAGGAACTAGCCTATTACAAAGTCTCAGAGAATGAGCACTGTTAACTCAAAGATCTCACTGGGCAGGTCTCTCATAAAGACCACTATGAGGAAAATAAGCCTACAGTTGAGCGACATGGGGGTACCCTTTCTACCACACTCAACAAAGTGGGAGAAATGGCATTTGTATTCATGGACCTTGACCCATGATAAATTTAATGCCTTTTCCCATTAAACCACCCTCCTTGCTTGAAATTGAGTTTCAAGATTTTCAGGTTCCTAATCCTATAGCATTTGAATGTATCTGAACGAAATTTTCATGTGGAAATAAAATACCAACTTCTTGAATCATGTTTAAAGGGTGCATTGGGGAAAATGATTTATAATCTCAGCCCATAAAGTATTTTTATTCACAGTATATAAGCAATTTTCTCAGCCCTAATAACTTTGTGGGCATCTGATAAATTCTGGGGATACATAACAGATAGCCCTCTAAGAATTTATGCAGGAGCCAAGACAGAGCCCCGATAAGTACTAATTCGAGTTAATCAACTATTATTAGAAAGGAAAGTATTTCCAGAAATGCATCAGAAGGAAATAAATGGAGCAACCTCTAAACATGCTTTTGGCATAGAAATTTAATCTCCTGTATTCAAGTGGAACAGCTTCTTTGGGCAAAGAAAGCAAAATTGGGGGTTTTGGTGGTTTTTTGGTTTTTTTTTTTTTTGAGTTGAACGTGTTCCTTGTTTCTAAGAATATCAGTGGTCAGGGTCATCAGATTGAGCCCCACGCCACCCTCATGTTCAGCAGGTAGTCTGCTTGAAATTCTATCTCTCCCTCTGCCCTTCCCTGCTCATGCTCTCTCTCTTTCCCAAAAATCTATATACACAGGAGCGCCTGGGTGGCTCAGTTGGTTAAGCAACTGCCTTCGGCTCAGGTCATGATCCTGTAGTCCCAGGATCGAGTCCCGCATCGGGCTCCCTGCTCAGCAGGGAGTCTGCTTCTCCCTCTGCCCCTCCCCCTTCTCATGTGCTCTCTCTCTCTCTCATTCTCTCTCTCAAATAAATAAATAAAATCTTTAAAAAAAATCTATACACACACACACATATATCTCACTGGTGTGTGTGTATGTGTGTGTGTGTGTGTGTGTGTGTGTGTCTCAGTGGTATCTCCTACAAACAATCATAAAAACTTCATAGTGGTGAGACAGTCACTCAAAGACTCAAAGCCTATGTAGATTTGCACTGCCTTTACATGTTGGACAGGGAAGGAATCAGAACACTTCTGCCATTTTGTTGTATTTCCACTTTTATTTACTTTGATATTAGCCATAGGATTTCTGGGCATAGGCCTGATGGTTTCTTCAACCATTTTCTTTTTTTTTTTTTTTCTAATTTTATTTATTTATTTATTTTTTGCAAGAAGACCTTTTTTTTTTAATTTTGTTATGTTAATCACCATACATTACATCATTAGTTTTTGATGTAGTGTTCCATGATTCATTGTCTGCATATAACACCCAGTGTTCCATTCAATACGTGCCCTCCTTAATACCCATCACCAGGCTAACCCATCCCCCTAACCCCCTCCCCTCTAGAACCCTCAGTTTGTTTCTCAGAGTCCATAGTCTCTCATGGTTCATCTCTTCAACCATTTTCTAAGAAAAGAAAGCAGCTCTGAAATTTCCAGGCTTGAGGGAAGCATTAATAAATCAGATGGCAAAGGCAATGCATTTAAAACGCTCACTACGACTCCCTTTCTCAGCCATCGTGGTGTGTGTGGTTGACTGTTCCCCACCATGTCTTCTCACAAGACTTTCAGGATCAAGCCATTCCTGGCCAAGAAATAAAAGCAGAATCATCCCGTTCCCCCTGTGGATTCAGGTGAAAACTGGTAATAAAATCACATGCAGCTCCAAGAGGAGACATTGGAGAACCAAGCTGGGTCTATGAGGGATCACACAGGAGGTGGCCCCCATGTTTATGCTGCATGATGGTCACATGTTCATATCACTCTGTAAACATCACTACTATCTAAACAATAGACATATTTTATCAGAACCATGATTTTTCTCTGTTACTATGCTTCTGTACCAGTAGGTTGGTTCCGTAACAAATATGTGAGACCTCTTGTTTGAAAAAATAATAAAAAATAAAATAAAATAAAGTTAGTCATTAAGTGTTCTTTGCTCAAAGAGGGGGAGGTTTGAGGGACGCCTGGGTTGCTAAGTCAGTTAAGTATCTACCTGTGGCTCGGGAGTCGTGTGTTGGGCTCATTGCTTGTCAGGGAGCCTGCTTCGCCCTCCGCCTGCCACTACCCCCCCCCCCCCCCCCGCTTGTGCTCTCAATCTCTCTCTCTCTTACAAATAAATAAATAAAATATTTTTAAAAAAGAGAGGGAGGTTTGAAACTGCATTCTCAACTGTGAATTCCCTAAGAATAAATCGTGCAATGTTCTCACCTGAAGCTCTGAGAACAAGGCCATTTTAGACCATTTTCTCTTGAAACTATTTTGGGCCACTCTGCTCTTATATTCTCGTTTTTTTTACTAGCTTCTCATTCTATTCCTGTAACGATTAAATTTTTCCTATCTCTGCCTATTGCATAGCTCTGCTCCTGTTACCATGAAATTTGTTTTTCACTTTTAACAAAATCCCAAGTAGTGCCATTTTATTCTGTGTTTCACATTTGTTACAATAAAAAGATTGATTTACACTACTGTATCTTACTCAGTGATTTTACTAGTAGTAGGATCTGAATCATTAAAATATTAGTATTATTGTTGTCAATGGAAAATGGGAGCCTGTTCTTAAAAAGCACCTGCTCTTTAAAAAAACAGCATTGCCATGGGGTGCCTGGGTGGCTCAGTTGGTTAAACATCTGCCTTCGGCTTGGGTCATGATCCTGGAGTCCCGGCATCGAGCCTTGCATTGGGCTCCATGCTCAGCATGGAGTATACTTCTCTGTCTCTCTCTCTCTCTCTCTGCTCCCCACCCCCTAACTTATGCTCTCTCTCAAATAGATAAAATCTTCTTTAAAAAAATAAAAATTAAAAAAATAAAAGCATTGCCTATTTAAAGACTGAAACTACATTTCCCATCTCAAAGAATCTGTTAGAGCATATTCCTCCCGCAAATTGGCATCATTCACATCTCGCAGTTTAAAATTTGACTCTAATGAGGGTACATCAGGGCATTTCCAGGTTTGCTACCATATTGAGTCGATGCTCTATTAATGTTCTTTTCAGGGGCCTTGAGTGGGAGACAGGATCCTTTGTCTAAGGCAATGGTCTTAGATTGGGAGGGGGTTAAAAAATGATTTTTGTCTGCTTGTCACAACTGGGGGAGAGTTGCTACTGGCATCTAGTGGATAGAGGCCAGGGATGATGCAAAATTCTCTCGATACACAGAACAGCCCCCCGCCCCCGCCCCAGCAAGAATTATCCTGCCCAAAATGCCAGTAGTGTTGAGGTTGTTGGTGCAAAACGAACAAACCTTTTAGAATCTCTAAAAGTAAGGAAAGAGAGCTTTATTCAAGCCCCAGTTAGGACAACTGCCTGGGAAACATACTCTTCACTGGAAAGAAAGTGCCCCAGAGAATGAGCTATTTTTACAGTATAATATACTTTTTATATCTTATAAAAGCTCAAAAGATTATAGATTAGCATATAGGCAGGAATCCCAAAATTTAATGTCAAGGAATGCAGGGAGTGGGAGCATTGGTCCATATCTTAGGGCCAAGGTGGTTTTCCTTTAGGCTACTCATTTACAAAGCAGGTGCACGATGGATGCTTGGTGGACCATAAATCAGGCTTTTAGTTTAAATGAAGTTTATGTGTAGTCATGCTGACTTAGAAAGAAATCTAAAATGACTTCCCTTATATCTCAGGCCTTTAAAGAGTATTTTCCTCTCATCAAGGTTGAGAAACTCTGCTCTAAGGAAACTTATGTTGGAGAGATCCATAAAACTCTCTGGCAAGGGAGAGTCAAAAATGCTACAGGTTGAGGGAATATATACTAAAAAGAAACAAAGTATAATTAGCTGCTCTAATTCTACCTATTTAGCCCCACCCATTTGTTGACAGAAACTTGCAAAAGTCAGCACATGTAAAATGGCAACCACAGGCCATTTGCATAGGTTGATATACCAGCACACCATGTCTTTATCAAAGCCCAGGTCTCCACAGAGGATTACAGAAATCATATATATTCTCAAAGTTTTACACAAGTTGCCTGTTTGGAAAACTACCTTGCTCTTTCTGAGATTAGTCTGGAAGAAACTCACTGGCCTGAGAAAAATCTCAGGATACCACCTCCTAACACTGTTAGGAGAAACACCCAACAATGGAAGCTTCATAGTTATGTGGAAAATATGGGAGAAGCTTCTCTTTGACAAATATAGACATCTAGCCTGTACTTCATTTCTTCTACCTAAAGCCATAAAAGAATAGTTGACATTTATTCAGAAACTGACTGGTGAACTATTGGGTATTGTTCTATGAAGTACTCCAGGTATTCTGTTGGCTGATGCCCAGCTATTTAACAGACTGTAGCATTCAGTGCAACACTGTGACAAGCAAGCCTGGGCATGTTTTTATTTGTATTCATGTTATTTGAATAAGATTCAACTACTGTCACTTTCATTAATTAATGTGAAACTCGTTAGTCCTGGCCCTATTATTAGAAATGTTCCCCTTCTGAGGGGAACATTCCAACAATGCGCTGTCTCATTGCTGCTACTCTTTTCCGAGTCATCACAGCAGATGACAGGTGGGTAAAGGAGTAGGGTACCGGGTTCCAGATGGGTCTGTTCTCTTTTCAAAATATTTCCCACAAATTCCTATCTCCTGGGATTTCTTACGTCCTTCCACAGTGACCACTGGGCACACAGAGAAGGGGGCTTAGCCCAGTGGAAAGCACAAAAGTGGCTTTCTCTGTAGAAACAATGAAAGCATCGTTGATGGTGATGTTTAATTAAGAACCTTAACCTCAACTATGTAGTCGAATGAGTCTTAGAGTTCGGATAAAATGTAAAAATGCAACCCTTCCTTTTGATAAAAAGCACAGTATCAAATAGCACATATTGTTTACCAAATACCTCTAGAGAATAAACAACTCGCTTTTTACTTTGGGCATTAAAAAAAATTGTCCACTCTAAGTATCTTTGTCTCATCCAGGGAAATAATGAGAACTTTAAATTCTTATCCAACAGGGGGGCACCTGGGTGGCTCAGTGGGTTAAGCATCCGGCTCTTGGTTTCAACTCAGGTTGCGATCTCAGGGTCATGAGATGGAGTCCCACATCAGGCTCTGCGCTCAGCGCGGAATCTGCTTCAGATGCTCTCTCCCTATCTCTCCTGCTCTCTCTCTCAAATAAATGAATAAAATCCAATACATAAATAAATAGATAAATATTAAATAAATAAATTCCTATCCAGTGTAACTTTCAGGTATGTAGGATGAGTAAGTTCTAGAGATCTGCTATACAACATCATGCCTGGGGTTACCAATACTGCATTGTGCACTTAAACATTTGTTAGGAGGGTCAGTCTCATGTTAAATGATCTTACCATCATTTTAAAAAAATATATTCACCCTCCCATAGCTCAGGCCCCCTTCAGGCTGAGAAACTGATGATGAAGTCAGAGGCACGTTCAGTTCCATTCTTACCTAACCCTAACCCTAGTTCTAGATCTTCCTCTCAGTCCATCACTAAGTCTTGTTTCTAGCCCTCCAGGGGACAGACTGCAATCCAGCGGCTGAAATGCAAGAAGCACAGGCACTGAGGGGATGGTTATGCCCAGGCAAATGAGAGGCAGTGGACCCTCCAGAAATGCACAAAACTGCCCAAAAGACAGATTCACTTTTGGACATCTGCCATGTCCAGGTGTCACCAACGGCAGATCACAGGGGTACCAGGCAGATAAGACTCTGCTCTTTCCTTTAATTCCTTTATTATCCCCTCCAAAGCCAGAGGTGTCAAAAATCACAGCCAAGAAGTATTGAACAAATGACCCTACCCTTTCTCTGTTCTCTAGAATGCTAGCCTGGGTCAGGCCCAAAATGGGCAAGGTTTACCTGGATACACATTTGAAGTCTTGATTAATATTCTGGACTGGACTGGAGTTGTGTGATTATTAGATCAGACTGAAGTTTTAATCCCCAAACAAGGGACCATTTGTTTATCATCTGAGAGGCGAGACCTGCCTAAGGGTTCATCTAGGGGCAGGAAAAGAACTAATCCACAGAGCGTGCTTGCAGGAACTAGAGATGCAGTGTGAAGGGAGAATTATGCTATTTTCTGCTTGTACTCAATAGAGCCACAATTATTCACCAAACCAGTTACACTTCTATTTCATTTTTGGTGGAGTGCCTGCCATCCCAAAATGAAAGCATATCCCCTCTTCATTTGCACTCCCTCATCAATATCTCCCTAAATACCTTTTCACAGAACAATTCCTTTAGAAATCCACAATGATCTGTCTTTATTCTGTCTTTATAATAATAAAGGCAGGCTGAAAGCTAAGAACTTCAATGCACTAAGTGGATGGACACCGTTTAAGTACAGAATTGGGAAGTTAAAGACTGTCTATATGTTTGTTCTGGATTAACCATACTTACCACAGGGAGTTGGCTGAACAAGCCCTAAGACATCACTTACTCAGTTTGACCATGTTACAGGAAGGAAACTGGGGCTCAGCTAAAGAAAGATGCTTGCCAGAGCATGCCCAGTGGGTGATTTCCACTAGGACCCAGGCCTCGGGTTTCCTATCCTAATAACCTTGCTTCTGCCCACCTCTAGTCCTTTATTTGCACCATTTGATGTTTCTCTTCTCTTGCTTCTTGCCAGGAGTTCAGCCTCAACCATGCTACATACAATCGAATATAGAGTGCCCTGATGCAGAAATAAATAGATCTATGCGTGCTTCCTTTCCCATGGTTTTGACAACTAATATTTTCAACCCATCATAATGGAGATGTGTTTGCCAAGGGAAAACTCTCCGTTCAAAACTCACAGGGCCCTTGTGCTCAATCCACCATCATTAGAGTAGCACAGAGGGCATTAAGCTGCCATTTAAGACATGGTACATCATGTGCACATATGATCATTTCTGCACTGGGTACACTATAAATCTCGCCAAATTAGACTTACTTAGTGCCAAGTTGATAGGTATTGCCAATTTCTCTCTCATCCTGGAAAATTATGGGATTTTTTTTTTCCTGCTGAAAGAAAGCACTCATAAGCAGAACCGTAAACACCTGCATCCCATTCTTGGCCTGCCTCTTGCCTTGAGAACTGCTTTGGTCTGCCTGTAATACCTGTGGGTGCTTCAAGGACCATGGGCTCTATGGACATTATAATATCCATCCTACCTGCTTTTTTTGGAAAAATTAAAAATACAACCTGCTTAGAGGAGAAATCATTTCTTTCAAATAATTGAACATCTGGGGATTTTAGTGGGGCATTTGGTACCTTTAACATCTTCAAACAGAATTCCTTCTCCCACTTCATTACTGAAATAATATGCACAGCAATTTATAAAGTGATAACAGAGAAGCTATTATGCTTGGAGACAGAATCCTTGACTGGATAAGTAAGTAGACCTGAGTTAGGTGCAATGTCAGTCTTCCTACTCTTTAATACTGTAAGCCACTGATCTCTTGGACATCTTTAAATTTTCATGTATTTGGACTGGGGCCATTTGGTTCAGGTAGCCTTGTTAAAAAGGGATTTTCAGGTCTTTGCTGTGTTACAGGCCTGCCAAGTTAGAAAAACTCAAGACAAGGTCAATGTCTAGGACTCTCTTGTATTAAATCAGCAAGTAAGCTTATATGCATTGCAGATTCCTTGCCCATGAGATCGCTTGTCTAAAGCAATCTGCTGAAAGGTGATAGGGTTGAAGCATGGGCTAGACAACATGCATATGGCAGAGAGTTTGTAATATTCTAAGTGGCATCAACAGAGTCCCCCTGGGTCGAGATAGGAACAGTATTGGTAAATCAATAGTTTAATCCATCTGAGACAAGACTATTTATCAAAACTCTTTCTTATTAAACAGAATTCTGCTAAACAAAATCCTTTGCTGACTTAGTTGGCAGGAGCCATCTTGTATCATACGGCAGATCCTACCCACACTAAAACAGTAATCAACAGCTATAATCTCCCGTATTTCTGTTCCGACAGAAGGTTTGCTAAACAGACCAAGTGTTTCCCTTATGCTTAGGCACATGGCTATTAAGTAAATTCTGACAAATTGAATTGTAATTATGGAAGATTTGGAAAGCAAAGACATTATTTAAATATTAATTCATAACTGAAATCATTAAATCACATGCAACATTCAAACAATTTTGCTGAAATCTTTAACTCATCTGTACCTTTAAAAGAAAAATGTCTTTATATGATGCTTGGTCAAATATACAGAGAGAGAAATTTTTTAAACAGTCTTTGTATTGAAACCTACCTGGTTTTTATTATAAGCAAATGAAAAACAAAGAGATGAAACCATCAATGGTTTCTTCTTGGGTTCTAAAATGATCTGTAAAGGGAATGAAAAACAAAACCATTTGTTTTAATATATTAGAAACCTTCCCTAAACTTTCACCTTCTCTAAACAATGAAGGAGAGTCTGAGAGAGATACCAAAGGAAATCCTCCCTGGTGACCTTCTATACCAAGAACAAGGGTCAGCAGCAGACTTCATAGTAGACTCATCTCCTCACATGTCACAGCATCTCCCACTCTCGATGCCCACAGCTGGGAGCTACAAACCCTACTGAGGGATGGGATTGCTGTACCTTCCCCAAGGTGTCTCTCTACAGACAGGAAAACAACCATAGCCACCCCCATAATTCTACTTTTGGGAAAACTATTCTCTGTGGTTCCTACCTCATCCTTACAGCTTCCACCCAATAAATATTTCTCAACATGTGCAAAGGACACAAGGTTTCCAGGACACTGGGAAACTGAAGGTGGGTGTGTTTGCTCAGGGGCACTTGAACACTAACTCTGCACTTGCCACCTACAGGAGAAGGTGGGTGTCCCAATAGGGCCCCTGGTTCAAGGATTAGAAGAGCATGATGTCTTAAAATACTCTTTTAAATGGAAGGCAGATGATTAACATAAACTTATCAACATGGAGATATTGAAGATATAAGGACTAGAAATACATCTTCTCTCTCAAACCTGAAGGAATTTTTTTTACCTGCTTAGAATGTGTCAGCAACTAAGCAATGTAGATACAGAGGAACAAGCCTTAGTCACAGGATAAGCTGCAGCTGTCCAGCCTCCTTGCTCATGGGAAGCTCTGTAGCCTCGGCTAAACAAGCCAAGTATCCTTAGCATTTTATGCTAAGTGTGTATGTTTGTGGTCATGGCTCTCTCTTCAACCCATAAACCATCTGCCTTACAGCAGTAGGTTATACTTAAGAACACTAGAAGGAAAACTGGTCCAACAGCCTCATGCATCCTTGAAAGAGGGGTGTTAAAGACAAGAGAGATTCTGTCATTGGGTGAGGCTGTGAAGTTGACCAAATGAGCTCTTTCTCAGAGTATGTTCTACTGTAGCCAAAAGCATTTGTTGCCTCCAAAGAGTACAGGGGCCGTGGATCGATGTATGGTGCCCTGAAGAGAGCTCTGTTCACAACACTAGAGTCAAATTGAATTTCTCGGGCAAGTGTGATTGGTCTTATCACCTTCAACTATGTGAGTCCTAGGACGGACCTAGACTCACAGTTCAGGAACTATCCAGATGGGAGACTAATTGAAAAGAAGTAATTTGAGAATTTCAGATTTGTCTGCCCAGCCTGTTAGAACAGAGTTCTAGAATTAGAGAGAGGACCCTGCTATCACTTCATATCTCCACTGTTAGCACGAAAGGTCCCAGCCGCTGATGCTTGTCCATGCCCTGGTATTCCTAATCTCTTAGACACTTCTGCATCGTGAGCTCAAACTGGAGCATTCCAGCAGTCACTGAGCACCAATGGCTGGGCGAACCCTAGCACACTGTCAACAGATTCCCAGGTCTTGATAACATTGTATCTAGTTTCCTCCATTTTCTGGTCCTAGATCCTAAAGCAAGCAGAGGAATCAGTGGTCATCGCCAGTTCAGCAGTCAATGTCATGATGATGCACCCTTGCATTCATGCAATATGTCACCATCTACAAAGTGTGTTCACAAACATTTTCGTGTCGGTTCATCACAAACATTCTATGAAGTGGATATTATTATCTCTACATTATGACTAAGAACCCCAAAGCACAGACTCGGACCCATGAAATTTGACAACAACCTCAGAGCTCTTTTGACTCCACTACAACTGCCTCTCACCCTTCAGACGTCTTTATTTACAAGTAACTTAGTACACCATGGCTTGGGCTTAGTAGAGACATGATTCTAAACTGAATTTTCTACAGTGAAACTTGGTTGCCCTGCGCTTCCTAGCTCCCTCCGCCCTTAGTCAGCATGTGCTCAGATGACATAAGCAAATTCATTATATCAGTATCTTAAGCAAAAACGTAATCAAAAGGTAAAAACTTGTTGAGAAAAAAAGTGATCCTTACAATGCACACGAGGTCATCCAACATTGACTTTGGTAGCAGGTGTAGAAAAGATGAGATTCCTTCCATGAGAATACCTCCAAAACATCTCCTCCTAGCATTTGTGCACAAAACAATTCAGCCATTGATCATGCACTGAGAAACTTCTTTTTTTGAGTGCTGTGCGCTCAGAGGTGTAAGGGTGAATGTGACACAGTTCCTGCAACCGAAGATCTGTAGTCTACTAATCAGGAACTTAGTGTGGAGTGAAGGGAGAGCTTGCATACGAGGGACAAGCCCAGGGACTATAGGTGCAAACAGAAGCCTCCCATACCAGTCTTTGAGGGTCAAGGAAGAAATGCCCCCAACAAGCCACGTCTGAGACGGAAAAGATAAGTAGTAATGAATGTGGCATGGGGAAGAGGAAGTGGGAAGCTGAAATTCTTTGGGCTTGGGTTAGACTCTGTGGCCCCGGTATTTCTCTCTTGGGGCACTCCAGCTTTTACCAGCCTGCTTTTGGATTCCCATTCTACGAACTAGAAAACGGCTTGTTCAGAGAATTTGAGAGGTTTTTCCAAGGTCACAAAGCTAGAAAAGGAGAAACCCAAGAACTATGGTTTTAGGGAAGAAAGAACATGGACTGGAAGTTAGGCAACTGAAATTCTTTTCTGTCACCAAATCCCTGTGCCACATTCCACAGGTCATTGAACAACTATGCTCCACTTCCCTTATCTGTAAAGTAAGAGGATTTAACCGAGATGACCTCTAAAGTTTCTGAGTTTCGGTCTGAGAAAGTTAAATCTCTCTTCTCTCCGGCTCAGATCAATTAAAGTTTAAGAAAGTCCTGCAAAGTAAAGAGGAACCATGAACAATTAATAATAATCATTGTGTATGTAGAAAGCCACTCCTCTCCTGGACGTACAGAGAAGGGGCAATAGACCACACTATATCTCTAAAGTATAATAAAATTTTTGACACGATAAATGTGCCATTTTGGACTAACCAGTCTTTTGGATTAACAGAAAATTGCAAAATGATGGCACTTTGACAGTATTTCACCTCAGTGGCTGGTTGGGGATCAGGTCTATTAAGGGATTTTAGTGGCTACTTTTCATAAAATTATGTTTGTATTTCCTAGTTATTGTGCAGGCTGTGGGAAAGCCCACGCTCTCAGTGTAATGAATAAGGCATTCAAGTTTCCTTGGGAAAAAACTCACAGACTCAGGGAAAGAAATTATTTAAACACATAAAAATGAAAGAAGGCAGAAAGTGGACTGTTTAAGAATGTTTACGAAGTGCTGAGTTTTCAGACTTCTACTAGAGATAATTTGTTAAGGCTAGAATCTTGGAGTGAAATATTTTTTAGTGATAAAAAGCATCCCTAACAGAGTTTTCAATTTAGTTTTTTTTTTTTTAACACCGCCTGCTTTAGAGAAATTCATTTTGGATGTATCTTGAAATTTAAAAAGATAAAGTCATCTTATTTTGACAGTCACTTCTACTGGTATAATAGGTGTCAGGATATTTTTCATGTATATGACCATTGTTGAACCTCATATCATGTACCCTCGGTAGTGTGTTAGTTTCTTCCTGTAACAAATGACCACAAACTAGGTGGCTTAAGACAACAGAAGATTATACTCTCCTAGTTCTGGAGGATCCAAAGCCAAAATCAAGATGTCAGCAGGGCCATGCTCCCTCTGGGACTCTGGGCAGAACACTTCCTTGAGCGTTTGTAGCTTGCAAGGGGTGGCCTCCAATCCTTGCTGTTTCTCGGCTCACAGACAGATCACGCCGATCTCTGCCTTCTTTTTGTGTGTCCAAATGTCTCCCTTCTTATACAAAAAGCAGTCAAACTCAATTAGTGCCCACCCTAAATGGACTCATCTTAACTCAATTACATCTTCAAGGACCCTACTTCCAAATAATGTCCCATCCACAGTTCCATAGATAACGGTTTCAATATACCTTTTTGGAGGTTACAAGGTAACTCGTGATAGGTTGCCTTGGTATGGTTTTTACTTCCACGTTGTAGCTAAGGAAACTAAGATCTGGAGCACCCATGTGGCTTCTCTAAGGTCATACAGAATATGGCAGAATAAACACCAAGGATCCCATCTTTAAACAGTTAAACCAGCCTTATTCTAGCAAAGGAGTATTATGGTCATCGATAATGATTTGCCTAGAATCCAAACTTAGATGATTCATTCATCTAGACAGCTGTCTTGCCACAAGTCCAAATTGCTTGAGTCTCTTAAAGGATGGTTGGTACATGCTCGGTTATTACCTATCAAAATCAAATCCAATTGCCTTAGGGTGTAACCGTACCTCATTATATAACTTTGATAGGGAAAATAGTTTCCTTTCTGAAATAGATTTCATAGTGTCTGCTTTCAGCTAACTTAGGTGCAGAAATAATAGGCCATTCTTTAACTGCTTCCATTCATAACCCCAAACATTCTTTGGCTGCTGTGAATGGTGCTGAAATAAACCTGGAATATTCGGTGGTAAATGGAACATGCTGGAACCTTTCTCTTAAGTGCGTATGCCAAGAAATACTTCATTTGGGGTCATGGGATAAAAGGAACAAAATTAAAACAGATTCTTCAAGTGCCAGCATAGATGTCCCAAGGAAAGTGAGCCATTGCCCGCTTCTCAACCCTCTGTCCTATTTGTCAGCTGTGTGCCCTAGCTACACAACAGACTTCTTTTCATAGTCAGCCTGCTCCACACTGGGGTGGCATTTATTTACTGCTGTGTTGGTCCAGCTGTGGAAAAGGATATGGGCCAGGGTACAAGGCATAAATTAAACCATCCCTTGGCCTTTCTTCTCTAACTCATGTGATTGTTTTTTAATAAGAATCTATTTGCAGGGAATTCCCATGGATCCCCTTTGCAAGATGAACTGCCTATTGGTTGAATGAATGATTTCTGATTGTATGGAGCTTCCCTGGGATCACTGATGTTCTAACCTAGAGATACAGGCAGCAGAAAGAGGGTCGGATGACCTACAAGACAGGAATGGTAAAGGTCAGTAAAGACAACGAAAAACTCACACTCTTAATTGTGATAAATAGCCTTTATTTCATTCATTTATTATACTGAGTGTCTACTATGTATCAGGCACTATTCTGGTACTGCAGATGCAGTGCTGAATGAAGGGCACAAGGCCCTCCCCTTATCATGGTAGACACTTCCCCTTCCAAAGACATATTATAATGGCCCATACACTGTGTGCCTTCTGTTCCCTGGAGCTCAGGGAAATTGTTTACAAAGTGAGAGAAAGGGATAAATCATTTTTAAGTCTTCCTCCATCCCCACCCCCCATCAGCTGCCCTTCTACCCCACCCCCCACATGCCAGACCCAACAAACTAGTGTGCATACCTGGAGCTGACATTAAAGATTGCTCCAGAATGCAGAAATTAGAGGAGGGATGAAGCTTTCGGATATCAAAGTTCCAGAGTCAACACAAACTGAAGCACAACACAGGTATACAGAGTCCCCTCCTTCAGGAGAAACAGCAAGCACCAGACTAGTATTTCTTGACCACTATAACAACAGTAGCTGCGATACTAGCATTGCTTAGAAATAACAGTAATGCATAAATACTTGCTACATAAATGAATGACCCTCCAGTCCTAACATTCAATGATATTATGGCATTGCATGAGCTAGCTATTCAAAGGAAAGATTTCTTTCAACCAAAAAAAAAAAAAAATCTTTCTCATCTGAAATGTGTTTCCTTGTTACCTTGTGAAATAAAAGATCACACTGTTTTGTTATTCACTAGAATTCCACAAGGAACCGCGTCAATCTTTTTCATCGTTAGAACCTCAGACTTAGGACAGCGTCTGGCGCTCAGAAAATATTGGCAGAATGAATGAATTAATGACAACAAATGAAAAAACTGTCACTCACCAACATCCTGAAGGCAGCTTGACGCAGCCCCGGGAGTCATTACAATGTCCTCTTCCAGAAGGCCAAAACACTTTTAAACAATTTTAAATATTTATTTAAACAGAGATTTTAAGTGATTTTGCCACCTGCCTTGCTCTTCCTTTCCTTTTTCCCTTATCTGCCCAGTGCAGGATCCCATGTCCCAGTGCCTTCCCAGCACAGTCTGCAGAACGCTTCCCCAGCACCTGAGCAGCCAGCCCGGGGACCTGCGCAAACTCAGAGGCAGCCTGCATCCATTGTCTGGGCCGTGTACTTAGAGGGGTTCCAGGCCTGGGGCACCTGGGTGGCTCAGTCAGTTAAGCGTCTGCCTTCAGCTCGGGTCATGATCCTGGGATTGAGCCCCGCATCAGACTCCCCACTCCCCACTCTGTTTCTCCCTCTCCCTCTACCCACCCCCCACCCCTGCCAGCTCGTGCTCACTCTTTCCCTCTCAAATAAGTAAATAAAATCTTAAAAAAAAAAAAAAAGTTCCCAGTCCTCAATTTCCTGCTGACCAATATAAGACCTTTTTATTAAAAACACTGGTTTTAAACCCCTCTTGCACCCATGAAATAACAAGGTACAAAAAGAAATAGAATGAATGATGCTAGATCCATTAAGGATTTGGGGAAACACTATTTAAACAATGAGGAATTAATTTGTAGTCAAAAGTCTAATAATATGTTCAAAAGGGGTTCAAAGGCATATATATTTTTTTCAGTGTATTTTCTTGTTTCCGTAAGGGTCCTAGCATGGATTCATCTGCAATGCCGACCCCATTATACATCTTACATATCACAAGATGTGGAATCCAGAGAAAGTTCCATTTAAAATCCTGGTCATTGCAGAAATCTTCAAGGCATCCATTTGCAGTTATGCAGCACTTAACGATTTATTCAAGAGCCTGCTCTGTACAAACAGACTAATTTTTAAGGCTCAAAAACCTGTGGTTAAAAGTGAGACCTCATTGGCCATATTGCCTTCATGGATTCTATTCCTCAGGAATGGAGGCTTTTTTAATTCTGCTTCTGTATCTTTAGGAGCATCTGCCTGGATGCAAGGCTATCCCAACTGCAAATGGAAATGGAAATTCCCCAGCTCGCTTGTCTGTACTGAAATCTAGATGACCACCAGAACAAACAAAAAAGATGGTACCATTTGTCACACTAACAACTAGATATATAACACGTTTTTTTCCATAGCAAAGTAACATTGACAAGGAAGGGAAGACTGAACTTGATTTGCAGATAAAGAAAACAAAAGTACAACTAACAAAATAATTATGAAGGCAAAACATGAAAAGGACTTGGTTATTTACCCTCAACCTTCTATTGTGCCATTGTGCTTCTTTCCACTAGTGTTGGCCTTGACAGGATTACTTTCCGTTGTGGCTACTGGGTTGCATGTTAGTTTACCAAGAAACCAAATTCCCACTCAAAATAATGCCGTCTGGGAACTTTTTGGTGGAAATTACTTAGATTTGAGGATTATACAGACCAAGATTAAAATCCCAGTCTCTTAGTTATTTTTCCGTAGCCATGAATTCAATTCTCAATTCTTTCCTGCTAAAGGGGAAAGATACACCTACCTTCTTGAGGTGCAATGATTAACTGTAAGTGAATAATAACATAAAGCACCTAAATGGTTAATTGTAAGTGAATAATAATAGAAAGCACCTACTGCATAAGTGCTTGGCTTATAGATGATGCTAAATAAAGAGAATCTATAGTTTTCATATTTTTTATTCGAAATGGCATAACTAGTGATGATAGTGGATAGTGGCTCATTCCAGTTCAGTGAAGAAGGAATTTTTTAAGCAGTACCACTGCCCAAAGATCAGATCAGCTGGGTTGCTTATTATGAGGTGGTGATTTCCCCATCATCAAGAGCCTTCAAGCAAAACCTAAATGACCTTTTCTCCAGGCATGATGAATGGGGAATTAGTATAAGGCTTACATCCTAGACTCTTTAAATGCTGTTTCTATAATGCCTCGAAGTTCCTGATAGATTCTGGAATAATGAACACATTTTTTCTGATTAATTTTGAAAAGCAAAGATAATGATGTTAGACAGAAGAGAAGAAATTTGTCATGAGACACTGAGTTTGGCCTAAATGGTAACTTTGCAAGTCCAAAAAAATTAGTATTCAGATTCATGATTTTTTTTTCCAGCAACAGGCTTTAAAAAAATAGTAAGGTCTAAATGTTCCCCAGCCTCTGGCTTCCAGTTGTCTGTTTAAATAGCTCTCACTGTTCTACTTCATCTTTTTCTCTCTAGTTGGGAAGCAGACATGACAAAGGTAGTTAAACATGCGCTGTTGATTAGCCCTAGGAAAACATCCATTTACTTCTAATTCATCAGGATATGCCCTAGGAATTCTCTTTTCTCTCTCTCAGCCTTTCAGTTGGCTGAAATTCTCTCTCCCTTCTCCCTACTCTAACCAGAAAGAGAAAAAAAAAAAATCTCTCCTTGTCTCATGCACAGTTTCTGTCTCTTGTCCGAAGACTCAGCATGCTCAGCCCTACAGAAAATTGCTGGCCCTGAGAGGACTTCCCAGGGCAATTTACTACAAGACTACTCGGTCACCAAATGGAATGAAACCTCGCCCCGCTTGCCAAAAGAGTCTTCGTCTTCATTGCATTGCAATGCATGTCCTATCGTCGGATGGTAACTGTATGATCCTAGAGAGCAAAACCTGGGAAGAGGGGGAGGGATGTGGATTCTTAGGGTTTCCATGCAGTGGCCTCAGGATGCTTTCTGAAATCCCTGAAAATGTGTGCAAAATTCCATGGGAGTGTACACTTCGCAGGATGAGATCCCACGGCTTCATCAGATTCTTAGCTCTGCATACAGTACCAAAAATATTTAAGAATCAGTCTCTTACAGAAGAAAATACTTGCAAATAATAAGGGTCTACTATGTGCATCACATAAAGAACTTCTTGCAATGCAGCAAAAAGATAAATAAACCAACTTAAAAATGGGCAGAAGATTTGAATAGACATTTCTCCAAGGAAGATAGCCAAATAAGTACTATGTACATGCAAGGTGACTAATGTCAGTTATTAGGGAACAGCTAAATCAAAACCACAAAGAGATAGGACTTCGCATCCACTGAGGTGGCCATGACCCAAAAGACAGACAATAACAAGTGTTGGTGTGGACACGGAAAAATTGGAATCTGGTTCCTTCTGACTAGTAGGGTATTGACTACAAATTGGTGACAGTTGGAATCTGACAGATTACCAATTTTAAAGAATGGGCATCGAAGAGCACTCTTATAAGCATCTGCAGCTACTGGAAGTGAGAGAAGTAACCATCAATGAGAAAATCTTAAATTTGGCATCACTGGCACATGATGAAATCTTGAGATTGTGTTTCTAAACTGCCCATCTTCTTCAATCTCACATGAACTAATGATGCCTTCCATCCTGCTGTTGTCATGAAGATTAATGAAACTGCACCCATCACACAACTTGAGTCTTTGTCTGAAATGTTTCCTGTGATTTTAAGGTAACACTCATATGCTTTTTTTTATTTTCCAAATAAAATATTAGCTTAAGAATGTGTCTGGCTATATTGCTAAAACTATTGGTCCATTCCAATAAAACTGAGGCACCATGGACAGAAAGTTCATTTGAAAACCAAGTGACCCAGTGTTTCGATTATCCATTACTGTGTAGCAAGTTAACCTAAAGTATAGTGGTTTAGGGTAACTATTCCATCTTGCTCATGATTTTGTGGGTCAGGGATTTGGAAAGGGCTTGGCTGAGAGTTCTGTCTCTAATCCATGTGTCATCAGCTGGGGTTACTGAAGTTAGAGGATTCACTTCTAGAGCGTTCGTTACTAAAATGACTGACATTTCCGTGTTCTCTGGCTGTGTATTTGTGTTCTCTCTCTCTCTTTCTCTCTCTATGCAGCATCTTACCATCCAGGGACCCTCCATGTGGCTTGAGCTGCTCACAGCAGTCAATTCTCAAGGAAGTCGCACTTCTGCATGATGCTGGTTTCCAAGATGGAAGAAGCAGAAGCTGCCAATCAAGATCTATGCCCAGAACTGGCACAGCGTCACTCTGTTGGTCAAAGCAGTTAAACAGCCTGCCCAGCTTCAGGAAAGAGGGGAAATATACTCCATCTCTTGGTGGAGGACTGGCAAGGTCACATTACAGAACAGCAAGGAGGACAGGAGATATTCTTGCAGTTGTCTTTGGAAAAATACAATCTGTTATACCCAGGTTCTCATCCTGGAAGAACTGCCATCAACATTTTATAATGGACCCAAGTCACTCCTACTACCTGCAGTTGGTCTCCTTCCTTAGAAAATGTAGGAATTGGGCTAGGGTTCTACTTAGGATCCTTTGGTTGCAAGGAACAGAGACTTGTTCAACTTATCTTAGGAAGAAGAGAATCCTCATAGGAAAACACAGCAGACTGCCACTAAAACAAGCAAACCCTCAGGCACCAGCTATGCCCCTTAGCCTCTCTTGGAATGCTCGACTGTGTGGTTTTCTTCTCTCAGCCACGTGGTGTTCTTATAAATCTGACCTAATCATCATTCCTAACCCTTTCTCAGAGGTTCACACTCTGTAGGGTCTACCAGTTTTAACCCCTAGTTAAACAATTACCGTCTTTCCTAGTTCCTAGTTCCTAGTTCCAGATTAAATTCCACAGAAAATCAATTACCGTCCCCACCCCCCACCCCTTTTGGTCCTTCACATCTTTCTACTGTAGGTAACTGCATAAGCCTCTTGCCACTCCAGGGATTGGTTGCTTTTCTTTGTAAGTTACACCTTTTATGTAATCCGCAGTGGAAGACGATGGCGGAGGATGGGGGAGTCGGTGTTGAATATAAAGATGACATCACCTAGTGTGCACACACGTGCAGGAGCGTGCACGCACGCATGCACGCACACACACACACACACAAAAATGGCCATCTAGAAGGCATGGTGATCCATGAGTAATACAACTAAATAATATCCAAAGTCATTCCAGTTCCAAGTGTGTATGGATTTTGTAAAGGTAATTTCCATTAGCTCCTGCAGTTAACACAATAGCCTACTCATTTTACAATGCCTCACAGAGTGTTCTAAAAAAAGGATCTACTGAGCTGCTTCCATTCCCTAGAGAGAAGAAAGAGCGCTCCAGGGACCAGGCCTAATTTCCTATAGCCATTCTATTATCCCAGCTGTATCTAGGGTTTCTATTAGCCCTTCTGTGCTATTGATCAGCCTGGTCACAATGAAAGAGCTTTATTGAATTCCAAGTAATGGAAACTCATTACACGGCCTAGATAATTAATTACCAATTCTTTCCTTTTAGTGAAATTGAAACTGGCTGTGGAGAGCGAGCTGAGTGAGCCCAGTAACGCAGCCTGTTTGAAGCTGTATTTAATGTGGATGAGGAACACTCTCTGCTGGCCTTGGAGATGTGTTTGATGTACTGCAGACCCTTGAAATAACCCAAGTACTTTCCTTTAAAATAAACCATCTTTTCAAACAGGATCAATTGAAAGGAGGAGGCACTTAAACTATAAAAAGTAAAAAAAAAAAAAAAACCAATAACACAAGGTTATGAATGGAAAGCATCAATTCACTGGTACTTTTAAAGCAGGTCATCAGTGTTTTTGCAAACCACTGAGTAAATCAGAGGTGGGAAGGGGGGGTGGTCCATGTCTTTGACCTTGTCTTGCCCCATTTGACTGCTAGGTGCATTGCCAATGTAATTTTCAAATAGTGAGTTACCAAGCAGACATTAATACCTAACATATGTAGAAAACCGATTACCTCATCAGTGGGTCGGACTGAGGACTGAGGAAGATGATTACTGATAATGGTTGGCAATTTAAAAAAATCATTAAAAAATAAATTCTAAAAATAGCTTTCCTTGACTGAAGGCCTATCACATGTCAGGCACTGCGCTAGGCCTTTTACATATATGATGTCATTTAAATTTTCATAATTCTACCATCTAAGTTATATCAATAGCTATTTTGAAGGTGAAGATAACAAAGTGCAATCAAACTGCCCCAAACCAAAGGGCCAAAGTTCCATAAATCCAGATTTAAGTCTGCCTAATTGATAAAGCCTACTCAATCCATTAGGCCATGCAACCTTCCCCAGAATTAGTATGATAAGACAAACCACTTCAAAAATCATTTACAGGAAACAGAGAAAGACTTGTAGTTTATATGGAGATCAAAGTGCAACATGGAATAGACAATTATGCCTGAAGTTAGAAGCCTGAAAGGAAAAATTTCTTTTAAGACCATCACACCCCTTCTTCCTGAGACTACAGGTGGCAAGATTGCAATATAACATCCATTTCTGTTTTTGTAAAATTTGGTCCTAAGATATTTAAAGCCTGCATGACAAGGATAAAAGCTTCAAATGATAGGTTTCCAAAGCCTTATTCAATCCTCTCTGTTATAAGAGGTGGAGAATTGTGTAACTCCAATTATACTGGATGAACTTGAAGCCAGTTCTTTCTCAGAGAAACACAAGTCAGACTCCACAAAACACTGAACTGGCCTAGACTTTCATCATTCTCGGCCCCAAACTCTATGGTAACTATGGCATGTTGAACACACACAGACAGCACGAGCTACTCCTCTCTCATGCCCTGACCTGCTTCGCAGCCACCAGTCAGATTCTCTGCTCACCCAGAGTCACAAGTGTCTGGTCCCAAACCGGCTTATATTCGCTCTATGTGGTACAGTGACTATATACTTAATTTTTTATTACATAAGCCAGTGAAATGAGGAGTATGAAAAATAAGAGTTGTTGGTTGTATTGAAGAAAACAACAAGGTGGAAGGCTTTGGAACACATGGATACTGTTTAAAATATTGCTGTTGAGTTAGATGTGAGGCAACGGTTAAAGATAAGGATTTATGTAAAAACATACAAACATGCTGCACTGAAATTGCTGCACAAATACTTCTAAGGACTCACTCCACTTTAAAGAATATTAAAAATAAAATGGACTAATAAGAGTTTATACAAGTGAGATAATTTAGATTATCTTATCAGTGGACTTGAACTCATTAAAAAGCCCTTGGCCTTACCTCAAAGCATGTATGTTCTTTCAGTGTAAAATAAAACCCTTACATGAAAAAAGTTTTCAATCCCCACAATGAGCATATATTTTTTTTAAATTTTTTTATTGTTATGTTACTCACCATACATCATTAGTTTTTGATGTAGTGTTCCATGATTGATTGTTTGTGCATAACACCCAGTGCTCCACGCAGAACTTGCCTTCTTTAATACCCATCACCAGGCTAACCCATCCCCCCAAACTCCTCCCCTCTAGAAACCTCACTTTCTTTTTCAGAGTCCATTGTCTCTCATGGCTCCTCTCCCCCTCCGACTTACTCCCCTTCATTCTTCCCCTCCTGCTATCTTCTTCTTTTTTTTTTCTTAACATATATTGCATTATTTGTTTCAGAGGTACTGATCTGTGATTCAACATTCTTGCACAATTCACAGCACTCACCATAGCACATAGCCTCCCCAATGTCTGTCACCCAGCCACCCCATCCGTCCCACCCCCCACCACTCCAGCAACCCTAAGTTTGTTTCCCGAGGTTAAAAATTCCTCATATCAGCGAGGACATATGATACATGTCTTTCTCTGATTGACTTATTTCACTCAGCATAACACCCTCCAGTTCCATCCACGTCGTTGCAAATGGCAAGATCTCATTCCTTTTGATGGCTGCATAATATTCCATTGTGTATATATACCACCGCTTCTTTATCCATTCATCAGTTGATGCACATCTTGGCTCTTTCCACAGTTTGGCTATTGTGGACATTGCTGCTATAAACATTGGGGTGCACGTACCCCTTCAGATCCCTACATTTGTATCTTTGGGGTAAATACCCAGTAGTGCAATTGCTGGATCGTACGGTAGCTCTATTTTCAACTGTTTGAGGAACCTCCATACTGTTTTCCAGAGGGGTTGCACCAGCTTGCATTCCCACCAACAGTGTAGGAGGGTTCCCCTTTCTCCACATCCCCGCCAACATCTGTCGTTCCCTGACTTGTTAATTTTAGCCATTCTGACTGGTGTGAGGTGGTATCCCCCTGAGGTTTTGATTTGGATTTCCCTGACGCCGAGCGATGTTGAGCACTTTCTCATGTGTCTGTTGGCCATTGGGATGTCTTCTTTGGAAAAATGTCTGTTCATGTCTTCTGCCCATTTCTTGATTGGATTATTTGTTCTTTGGGTGTTGAGTTTGATAAGTTCTTTATAGATTTTGGATACTAGCCCTTTATCTGATATGTCATTTGCAAATATTTTCTCCCATTCTGTCAGTTGTCTTTTGGTTTTGTGGACTGTTTCTTTTGCTGTGCAAAAGCTTTTTATCTTCATGAAATCCCAATAGTTCCTTTTTGCCCTTGCTTCCCGTGCCTTTGGCGATGTTTCTAGGAAGAAGTTGCTGCGGCTGAGATCGAAGAGGTTGCTACCCGCGTTCTCCTTTAGGATTTTGATGGACTCCTGTCTCACGTTTAGGTCTTTCAACCATTTGGAGTCTATTTTTGTGTGTGGTGTAAGGAAATGGTCCAGTTTCATTCTTCTGCATGTGGCTGTCCAATTTTCCCAACACCATTTGTTGAAGAGACTGTCTTTTTTCCACTGGACATTCTTTCCTGCTTTGTCAAAGATGAGTTGACCATAGAGTTGAGGGTCCCTTTCTGGGCTCTCGATTCTGTTCCATTGATCTATGTGTCTGTTTTTGTGCCAATACCATACTGTCTTGATGATGACAACTTGTAATAGAGCTGGAAGTCCGGAATTGTGATGCCGCCAGCCTTGCTTTTCTTTTTCAATACTCCTCTGGCTATTCGGGGTCTCTTCTGGTTCCATACAAATTTTAGAATTATTTGTTCCATTTCTTTAAAAAAGGGGATGGTATTTTGATGGAGATTGCATTGAATGTGTAGATTGCTCTAGGTAGCATTGACATCTTCACAATGTTGGTTCTCCCAATCCATGGGCATGGAACGTTTTTCCATTTCTTTGTGTCTTCTTCAATTTCTTTCCTGAGTATTTTATAGTTTTCTGAGTACAGATCCTTTGCCTCTTTGGTTAAATTTATTCCTAGGTATCTTACGGTTTTGGGTGCAATTGTAAATGGGATCGACTCCTTGATTTGTCTCTCTTCTGTCTTGTTGTTGGTGTATAGGAATGCCACTGATTTCTGTGCATTGATTTTATAGCCTGCTACTTGACTGAATTCCTGTAGGAGTTCTAGCAGTTTTGGGGTGGAGTCTTTTGGGTTTTCCACATACAGTATCATATCATCTGCAAAGAGTGAGAGTTTGACTTCCTCTTTGCCGATTTGGATGCCTTTGATTTCTTTTTGTTGTCTGATTGCTGTGGCTAGGACTTCTAATACTATGTTGAATAGCAGTGGTGAGAGTGGACATCCCTGCCGCGTTCCTGACCTTAGGGGAAAGGCTCTCAGCCTTTCCCCATTGAGAATGATACTCGCTGTAGGTTTTTCATAGATGGCTTTTATGATATTGAGGTATGTACCCTCTATCCCTATACTCTGAAGAGTTTTGATCAAGAAAGGATGCTGTACTTTGTCAAATGCTTTTTCTGCATCTATTGAGAGGATCATATGACTCTTGTTCTTTCTTTTGTTAATGTAATGTATCACGTTGATTGATTTGCGGATGTTGAACCAGCCTTGCAGCCCAGGGATAAATCCCACTTGGTCATGGTGATTAATCCTTTTAATGTACTGTTGGATCCTATTGGCTAGTATTTTGGTGAGAATTTTTGCATCCATGTTCATCAAGGATATTGGTCTGTAATTCTCCTTTTTGATGGGGTCTTTGTCTGGTTTGGGGATCAAGGTAATGGTGGCCTCATAAAATGAGTTTGGAAGGTTTCCTTCCATTTCTATTTTATGGAACAGTTTCAGGAGAATAGGTTTTAATTCTTCTTTAAATGTCTGATAGAATTCCCCTGGGAAGCCATCTGGCCCTGGGCTTTTGTTTGTTGGGAGATTTTTGATGACTGCTTCAATTTCCTTAGTGGTTATAGGTCTGTTCAGGTTTTCTATTTCTTCCTGGTTCAGTTTTGGTAGTTGATACATCTCTAGGAATGCACCCATTTCTTCCAGGTTATCTAATTTGCTGGCATAGAGTTGCTCATAATATGTTCTTATAATTGTTTGTATTTCTTTGGTGTTGGTTGTGATCTCTCCTCTTTCACTCATGATTTTGTGGATTTGGGTCATTTCTCTTTTCTTTTTGATCAGTCTGGCCAGGGGTTTATCAATCTTGTCGATTCTTTCAAAGAACCAGCTCCTAGTTTCGTTGATCTGTTCTACTGTTCTTTTGGTTTCTAGTTCCTTGATTTCTGCTCTGATCTTTATTATTTCTCTTCTCCTGCTGGGTTTAGGCTTTATTTGCTGTTCTTTCTCTAGCTCCTTTAGGTGTAGGGTTAGACTGTGTATTTGAGACCTTTCTTGTTTCTTGAGAAAGACTTGTATTGCTATACAGTTTCCTCTCAGGACTGCCTTTGCTGTATCCCAAAGATTTTCGACAGTTGTGTTTTCATTTTCATTGGTTTCCATGAATTTTTTTAATTCTTCTTTAATTTCCTGGTTGACCCATTCATTCTTCAGTAGGATGCTCTTTACCCTCCATGTATTTGAGTTCTTTCCGACTTTCCTCTTGTGATTGACTTCTAGTTTCAAAGCACTGTGGTCTGAAAATATGCAAGGAATGATCCCAATCTTTTAGTATCAGTTGAGACCTGATTTGTGACCTAGGATGTGATCAATTCTGGAGAATGTTCCATGGGCACTAGAGAAGAATGTGTATTCCGTTGCTTTGGGATGGAATGTTCTGAATATGTCTGTGAAGTCCATTTGGTCCAGTGTTTCATTTAAAGTTTTTATTTCTTTGTTGATCTTTTGCTTAGATGGTCTGTCCATTTCAGTCAGGGGGGTGTTAAAGTCCCCCACTATTATTGTATTGTTGTCAATGTGTTTCTTTGCTTTTGTTATTAATTGCCTTATATAATTGGCTGCTCCCATGTTCGGGGCATAGATATTTACAAATGTTAGATCTTCTTGTTGGATAGACCCTTTAAGTAGGATATAGTGTCCGTCCTCATCTCTTATTACAGTCTTTGTTTTAAAATCTAATTTGTCTGATATAAGAATTGCCACCCCAGCTTTCTTTGGTGCCCATTAGCATGGTAAATGGTTTTCCACCCCCTCACTTTCAATCTGGGGGTGTCTTTGGGTCTAAAATGAGTCTCTTGCAGACAGCATATTGATGGGTCTTGTGTTTTAATCCAATCTGATAGCCTGTGTCTTTTGATTGGGGCATTGAGCCCATTTACATTCAGGGTAACCATTGAAAGGTATGAATTTAGTGCCATTGTATTGCCTGTAAGGTGACTGTGACTGTATATTGTCTGTGTTCCTTTCTGATGTATGCTGCTTTTAGGCTCTCTCTTTGCTTAGAGGACCCCTTTCAATATTTCTTGGAGGACTGGTTTCGTGTTTGCAAATTCCTTTAGTTTTTTTTGTCCTGGAAGCTTTTTACCTCTCCTTCTATTTTCAATGACAGCCTTGCTGGATATAGTATTCTTGGCTGCACATTTTTCTCGTTTAGTGCTCTAAAGTAATCATGCCAGTCCTTTCTGGCCTGCCAGGTCTCTTTGGATAGGTCTGTTGCCAATCTAATGTTTCTACCATTGTAGGTTACATATCTCTTCTCCCGAGCTGCTTTCAGGATTTTCTCTTTGTCTCTGAGACTCGTAAGTTTTACTATTAGATGTCGGGGTGTTGACCTATTTTTATTGATTTTGAGAGGGCTTCTCTGTGCCTCCTGGATTTTGATGCCTGTTTCCTTCCCCACATTAGGGAACTTCTCTGCTATAATTTGCTCCAATATTCCTTCTGCCCCTCTCTCTCTTTCTTCTTCTTCTGGGATCCCAATTATTCTAATGTTGTTTCATCTTATCATATTGCTTATCTCTCAAATTCTGCCCTCGTGATCCTGTACTTGTTTCTCTCTCTTTTTCTCAGCCTCTTTATTTTCCATCCTTTGGTCTTCTATATCGCTGATTCTCTCTTCTGCCTCATTTATCCTAGCAGTTAGTGCCCCCATTTTTGATTGCACCTCATTAATAGCCTTTTTCATTTTGACTTGGTTAGATTTTAGTTCTTTTATTTCTCCAGAAAGCGTTTCTCTAATAACTTCCATGCTTTTTTCAAGCCCAGCTAGTATCCTTAAAGTCATAATTCTGAACTCTAGGTCCGACATCGTACTAATATCCGTATTGAGTAGGTCCCTGGCTGACGGTACTACCTCTTGTTCTTTTTGCTGAGGTGATTTTTTTCATCTTGTCATTTTGTCCAGAGGAGAACAGATAAATGAGAGAACAAAATGCTAACAGGTTAACAACGTCCCCAGCAAATATACTCTATACAAATCAGAAAAGACCTGAAACCAGGGGAAAAGAAAGGGAAAGAAAGAAAAGAGAAAAAGAAAAAAAAAGGAAAAAGGAAAAGATAAAAACAAACAAAAGCAGAACAAAACAAAAAAAAACAGAATATGATCAAATATGATCAGGCTAGTGCATAGATCAGTGCCACACACTAGATTTTGGGCGTATTTTGGTCTGTTAGAAGAAAGTGCCTCCTAAAATTTTAAAGGAAGAAAGACATATATGTACAAAATAAGGGTTGATACAATGAAGGGATGGAAGATGACTGTAAAGATGAAACTTATAAAAGGTTTTATAAACGAATTGATAAGAAGTTGTTTGAAAGAAGAAAGAAGAAGATTTAAAAAAAAGACAAAAGAAAAGAAAAAAAGATGGGAGAGACTGTGATCAGGCAGGAGACTAGAACAAAGCCATACACTAGTGATTTAGGGTATATTTTGATCTGTTAGAAGAAACTGTATCTCAAAATTTTAAAGAGAGAACAACTTATATATATATGCCAAAAATAAGGGTAACTACTATGAAGGGATAAAATATGACTCTAAAAATGAAAAATAAAAAATGTTTTTTAAAAAAGGGATTGATAAGATGTTTGTTGAAAAAGGGAAAAAGAAAAATTCAAAAAAAAAAAACAAAAAACAGTTAAAAATTTAACTTTGAAAAACTAATGAATCATGGTAAAAAAAAAAAAAAAGCCATGAATTCTATGTGCAGTATTCCCCTAGCGCTGGAGTTCTCCCGTTCTCCTTGATCGGTAAACTTGGTCTTGGCTTGCTGGCTGTTCGTGCTGATCTTCTGGGGGAGGGGCCTGTTGCCGTGGTTCCCAAATGTCTTTGCCGGAGGCGGAATTGCCCCGCTCTTGTCGGTCCAGGCTAAGCAAGTTGCTTGGGTTTGCTCTCGGGAGCCATTGTTCCCTGCAAGCTCTCGGCACAGCTTTGGAGGACCAGGGTGAAAATGGTGGCCTCCCACTCTCTGCCCGGAGGAGCTGAGAACTCGGGGCCCCGCTCCTCAGTGCGCCCCCAGAGAAAAGCAGTCACTCCCGTCTCCCCGGTCTCCGGCCGCACTCCGTGCTCACCCGGCCTGTGACCGAGCGTTTTTATCTCTGGCACCCGACCCCGTGTGGAGTCTCCAAATCCAGCAGATCCCTGCGGTGTGCTCCCGTGCCGCTCCTCCCAGGGGAGGAAGGGGAGTCTCCCCGGCTCTGCCGCTTGTTGGGTCCCTGCTGCAGGAGCAGTGGCCCGACTGGGCCGCGGATCACAGTTTATGGCAACCCCGAGCTGAGAGCCCGCGCCTCAGCTCCGTCTCTGCAGCCGGCTTCCCCGCTCCGATACCTGGGAGCTCTGGCGCACTCAGGCACCCCCGGTCTTTCTGTGACCCCAAGGGTCCTGAGACCACACTGTCCCGCGAGGGTTCCACCCCCCGCTTAGCCACTGGAGCGACATCCCTCTGCGGAGCCGACTTCTAAAAGGTCCGATTTTGTGCTCCGCGGCTCTAGCACTTGCCAGAAGTGGCCGACGGAGGCCCCTCCCCCGCCGTCTATCCTCCCGAATATCGCCTCGGATTCACTTCTCCGCATGTCCTACCTTCTAGTAAGTGGTCGCTTCTCTGTTCAGAGAGTTGTTGCTACTCTCTTCTTCGGTCTCCTGTTGAGTTCGTAGGTGTTCAGAATGGTTTGATCCCTATTCAGCTGAATTCCTGAGACCAGACGAAATCCAGGTCTCCACTCCTCCGCCATCTTGCTCTGCCCCTCTGACCATATATTTTTTAAATTAATTAACCAGTTACTGATCCAGCTTGTCTGGAGGATTTCTCAGTATATCACAGATGTTTACCAAAGGTTTCTTCCAAGGAGGCAAGGTAAGGCTTTATATAACATACATTTTGAAAAAATTCCGAACTTCCCCTTTGGACATCTGTCCCTTTTCCTAAAGCTCCAGTCCTTCTTGCAACTATCTTATATCTGTCTAAACCCCTCAATACTCCTCATTCCTCAGCCATCTGGCTGTCACTGGCTTTCTACCTCCTACTGTCTGTCTCTCACCTTTTCTCATAGACCAACTGAGGTCCTTCAGCTTTCTCCAGTTCTGCATCCCCACTCATTACCTGCTCGGCTTAAGACAGACCCAGGAGGCCACCAAAAAAAAAAATGAAAATGAGGACTCTTCTTTTAAAAATAAAGCAAAAGAAAAGGTTACAGCTGCATATATTTTAATATTTTACCCCCTTTACATTTGAATAATTTCAGCAGACAGACCCTTATTCAGTCTGAGAAAATCTCTCCAATGGACCTTTTACTTGTAAAATATGAAGCAAAGACCCCGTGCTGAGATAAATGTCTCTGGAGAAATTTGTCACCACCAAGCAGCCAGAATTCTGCTTTGATTATGAGGTAAGAAAATTAAAATACTCTGTGGGGGAAGACTAGGTAGCAATTTGGCAGGATGAATTAAGTCATGGGAAGATGGGGACAGGGAGGCACTGACATGGAAGCTTCTTGGTTAGGATATGTTTTCCAGGGGTTCCAGGGGCATGGGCCAGAAGCTAACAGAACAGTTCTTCAAGGATTTGATGTAGTTCCTGACATAAGCACAGTTAGGGAGGAAAGGAATATCTACAAGAGGGGGATAGGGAAACTTTATAGATATTTTCTAGTTTATATTGGGTGAATAATTGGCCTGAAGTGAGGATGTGATGAAGCAAGCCAAGTAGCTATTTAGGGATCTGCAAGAAGAATATTACAGGCAAAAGCAACTCCAAAGTGCAAATGTCCTGAAGCAAAAATAGGCTTGGTATGTTTGAGGAATAACAAGGAGGACAGGGCAGCAGTAGATAAAAATCCAAGAATGGGGATAACATAGTACTGTGTGGGCCACTATAAGGCCATTTTTACTCTGAAATAATCAAGAAGACGTTAAAGAACTATAAGACAAATCAAAAGTCCATATAAAACTGAATATTATGGAAGTGAATAGATGCGATGTTCATTTTTCCATTATTCAAATGCTTACTATGTGCAAAGTAAGAACTACAAAATGAAAGTGACGCCCAGGTATTTTCAGCCAAAGCCTCACTTGTACAAATGAAAGACAAAACTTTAATCTTAGCTATCTACCAACTGATGAAATTGTAAGGGTAACAAAACAAACTTAAATTTTAAGAAAAGGTTATCAAAAGAAACTCAATGATGTCAGGTATAAACATAAAGATGACCTCTTTCTAGACTTTAGCTTCCTAATCTTACAAAATGAGGGATTTAAATGGCCTTTCACGCACTGAAATTTGGGATTTGCTGCTAATGTTTGATGGCCTGGGACTTATGTCTGAAATGAAAGGGATATGTCTAAGTTCAAGTGTCACAAATCTGAAAGGAAGAAGCAATCATTGTATATTAGAAAAAAGTGTACACATACTTGCATTTAAATTCACCAACTGAGAGGTACCTGGGTGGCTCAGTCAGTTGAGTGTCCAACTCTTGGTTTCAGCTCAAGTCATGATTTCAGGATCCTGAGATCAAGCCCCACATCATACTCTGTGCTCAATGTGGAGTCTGCTTGAGATTCTCTCTCCCTCTCCCTCTGCCCCTCCTGCTTGTGCTGTCTCATTCTCTCTCTCTTTCTCTCTCTCTCAAATAAATAAATAAATCTTTAAAAAAAAATAAATTCACGAACCAAGCAATTCCTCGAGAAAAAAGAAGGGGAAGAACTAAGGTCATATTGTTGTGAGAGATTTCTGCATCTAACCCAGACAAATAGAGGCTACAAGATAATATTTCTGTAATAGAAATTACAAAACTGGCACAGAAGCAAGATAAAGAATCACGGGAGGACTTGTACTATCAGGGTATAGAAGGAATGTAACCTCAACATAATAAAGGCTGTATTTGACAAGCCCATAGCTAAAGTCATACTCAGTAGAGAAAAGATGAAAGATTCTCCTCTAAGATCAGGAGTCAGACAAGGATGCCCACTCTCACCACTTCTATTCAACATAGTTCGAGAAGGTCTAGCCAGAGCAATCAGGCAAGAAAAAATAAAAGGCATCCAAATGGGAAAGGAATAAGTAAAATTGCTCTGTTTGCACATAAATGATCTTATAAAGAGAATACCCTAAAGACTCTCCCAAAAAAACTGTTAGAACTGGTCAACAATTAGCAAAATACAAAATCAATATATAAAATTCAGTTATATTTCTATACACTGAAATATCTGAGAAAGAAATAAAAAGCCAATCCCATTCACAATAGTATTAAAGACAATAAAATACTTAGAAATAAAGTTAACCGGGAAGTAGAAGATCTATACACTGAAAACTAGAAAACATTAATGAAAGAAATTAAAGAAGACACAGATACGGGCATACCTCATTTTATTGCACTTCACCTTACTGTGCTTTGCACATTCATTTTTCACAAATGGAAGGTCTGTGGCAACCTGCCATTGAGCCAGTCTATCAGCACCATTTTTCCAAAAGCATTTGCTCACTTCATTGCTCTGTGTCACATTTTGATAATTTTTGCAATATTTCAAACTTTCTCACTATTATTATGTTCATTATGGTGATCTGTGCTTGGTGATCTTTGATGTTACTATTGTAATTGCTTTGGGGCACCACAAACTGTGCTCAAACTGGCAACTTAATAAATGTTGTGTGTGTTCTGAGTGTTCCACCAGCTGGCTGTTCGGCCATCTCTCTTATTCTCCTTGGGCTTCCCTATTCCCTGAGACATAGATATATTGAAATTAGGCCAATTAATAGCCCTACAATGGCCTCTAATGTTCAAGTGATAGGAACAGTTTCATGTTTCTCACTTTAAATCAAAAGCCAGGAATGGTTAAGCTTAGTGAGGAAGGTACATCAAAAGCCAAGATAGACTGAAAGCTAGGCCTCTTGCGCCAACCAGTGAGCCAAGTTGTGAACGCAAAGAAAAAGTTCTTGAAGGAAATTAAAAATGATGCTCTAGTGAACACATGAGTGATAAGAAAGCAAATTGGCCTTACTGCTGATATGGAGAATGTTTTAGTGGTCTGAATAGAAGATCAAACCAGCCATAATATTCCCTTAAGCCAAAGCCTAATTCACAACTAGGCCCTAACTCTCTTCAATTCTGTGAAATCTGAGAGAGGGGAGGAAGCTGCAGAGAAAAAGTTTAAAGTTGGTAGAGTTTGGTTCATGAGGTTTAAGGAAATAAGTCATTTCCAGGACATAAAAATGCAAGGTGAAGCAGCAAATGCTGATGTAGAAGCTATAGCACAGTATCCAGAAGATCTAGCTAAGATCATTAAGGTGGCTACACTAAACAACAGATTTTCAATGTAGGTGTAACAGCCTTGTGTTGGAAGAAGATGTCCGCTAGGACTTTCAGAGCTAGAAAGGGGAAATCGGTGCCTGGCTTCAAAGTGTCAAAGCACAGGTTGACTTGTCTTCGTAGGGGCTAATGCACCTGTGGCTTTCAGTTGAAGCCAATGTTCATGTACCATTCTGAAAATCCTCAGGCCCTTCAGAATGATGCTAAATCTACTCTGCCTGTGCCCTATAAAGAGAACAGCAAAGCCTGGGTGCTTTCTCTAATGGATCTGGGCAAAGTCAATTGAAATCCTTCTAGAAAGTACTGATCATTCTAGATGCCATTTAAGAACATTAGCAGTTCATGGAAGAAGTCAAAACATCAACATGAACAGGAGTTTGGAAGAAGTTGATTCTAACCCTCATGGATGAATTTGAGGGGTTCAAGACTTCAGTAGAGGAAGTCATTGCAGACATGGTGGAAACAGCAAGAGAACAAGAAGTGGAGCCTGAAGATGGAATTGAATTGCTGCCATCTCATGATCAAACTTGAACAGCTGAGGAGTTGCTTCTGCTGGATGACCAATAAAATCGTTTCTTGAGATGGAATCTACTCCTGGTAAAGATGCTGTGAAGATTGTTGAAAAGACAGCAGAAGATTTAGAATATTACATAAACTTAATTGATAAAGTGGTGTGGCAGAGTTTGAGAGGATGGACTCCAATTTTGAAAGAAGTTCTAGTGTGGGTAAAATGCCATCAAACAGCAGCACATGCTACAGAGGAATCATTAGTGAAAGAGTCAATCAATGCACAAACTTTGTTGTTCTCTTAAGAACTTGCCACAGCCACCTAACCTTCAGCAACTACCACCCTTAGTCAACAGCCATCAACATCGAGACAAGACCCTCCAGCATCAAACAGATGGTGACTCACTGCAAGCTCAGGTAATGGTTAGCATTTTTGAGCAATAAAGTATTGTTTAATTAAGGTATGCACATTGTTTTTTGACAATGCTATTATATACTTAATAGACTACACTATAGTGGGAACATAACTTTCATATGCACTGGGAAACCAAAAAAATTCATTTGATTCTCTTTATTGCAATATTCACTTTATCAAATAGTCTGAAATTGAACCTGCAGTATCTCAGAGGTATGTATACCTGTAAATGGAAAGATATCTTGTGTTCATAAATCAGAAGAGGTAATATTCTTAAAATGTCCATACTACTCAAGTAATCTAGAGATTCAGTGTAATCCTTATGAAAATTCCAATGGCATTTTTCACAGAAATAAAAAAAAGAATCCTAAATTTGTATGAACCACAAAAGACCCCAAATAGCTAAAGCCATCTTGAGCAAAAAGAGCAGAGCTGGAGGCATCACACTCCCTGACTTCAAACTATATTGCTAAGATATAGTCATCAAAACAGTATGATCAATTGGCATAAAAACAGACACATAGGTCAATGGAACAGAATAGAGAACCCAGAAACAAAACCACACATATAAATTAGTCAACTAATTTTCAGCAAGAGCACCAAGAATACACGGTGGGGAAAGGATAGTGTCTTCAATAAACAGTGTTGGGAAACTGGATATCCACATGCAAAAGAATGAAGCTGGATCACTATCTTCCTACACAAAAGTCAACTCAAAAGGGATTAAAGCTGTACATGTAACTCTTTAAACCACAAAAATCTCAGAAGAAAACGTAAGGGAAAAGTCCCTTTATATTGGTTTTGGCAATAATTTTTTTTTTAATCTGACACCAAGGGCACAGGCAATAAAAGCAAAAATAAACAAGTGGGACTACATCAAACTAAAAAAATTCTGCACAGCAAAGGAAACAATCAACAAAATGAAAAGGTAACCTATGGAATGGGAAGAAATACTAGCCATATCATGTATCTGATAAGGAGTTAATATCAAAAATATATAAAGAACACTTGCAACTCAATAGCAAAAAATAAATAAAAACCCAATTAAAAAATGAGAAAAGGAACAGAATAGACATTTCTCCAAAGGAGTCATGCAAATGATCAATAGGTATATGAAAATATGCTCAACATCATTAAGCATCACAGAAATACAAATCGAAATCACAGTGAGATATCACCTCATATCTGTGAGGATAGCTATTATCAAAAAGTCAAAAGATAATAAGTATTGATAAGGATTTGGAGAAAAGGGAGCCATTCCTTGTGCAATGTTGGTGGGAATGGGTATAGCCACTACAGAAAAAATATGGAGGATCCTCAAAAACGTAAAAATAGGGACTACCATGTGATCCAGCAATCCCACTTCTGGGTATATATCCAAAGGAAATAAAATCACCATCTTGAAGAGATATTTGCACTCCAGTTTCATTGCAGCATTTTTCACAATAACCACAATATGGGAACAACCTAAATGTCCACTGATGTATGAATGTATAATGAAAATGTGATATTCAGCCTTAAAAAAGAAGGAAATGGTTTGTGACAACATGGATGAAGCCGGAGGACATTATGCTAAGTGCAATAAGCCAGAAACAGAAGACAAATATTGCATGATCTCACGAATCAAAAAAAAGCCAAACATAGTGATGGAGAGAATAGTTATAATCAGAGGTTGGGATGTGGGGAAAAAGGGGAGATTAAAGAAATTCTCAGTGGAAAGTAAAATGCTTGTTGCCAGAGGCTGAGGTGAGGGTGTCGTGAGGGGCTACTGTTTGATGGACACAGAGTTTCAGTTTTACAGGATGAAAAGTGTTCTGGAGATGGATGTAGTGATGGTTGCACAACAATGTGAATATACTTAGTACCATTGAACTCTACTCTTAAAATGGTTAATCTAGATTTATGTGTATTTTACCACAATAAAAAAAATTTAAAAATGTGTCCTATAAATGCAAAAAATAAATAAATTCTAATTGTTATTAAGAAGAGAAAAAAATTTAATATCCTGAATTCCACTACCATCCTATGGACGGTCAGACGAACTTGGGTTCTTTGTCCTTTAGCAGCAATGTGACCTTGAATAAGTTACCAGTTACTCTTAACTACTCGCACTATCCTATAATATAAGCTGTTTTTATATTTTTTCCCATACCTTATCCGCACGTCAATTCCTTTATTTTAGAAACTAAAATGACAAACCAGAGTAGCTACATAACTTGCCCTAGGTGACTTGGTTAGTTAACAGCAGAACCAGAACTAATACCCTGATTGTGTAATCCCTTAGTCCAGAAATCTTTCTTCTTTACCATGTTTAATATAAAGTTCTGGACAATTTTTCATGAAGATAATGGTTGGACAAAAATAGATCATTTATTAGTGATAAGAAGCAGGTCAATTCAATCAGCAGAGCTCCAGAAAGACTAAGAAGTTGGAGCCATCTGTTGCTTTGGCAGATGGAGAGCTTAAGACAGGGAACTGTATGAAAGTCAGTAAAGAGCAATTGGACCTTTAGGTTCCCATTCTCACACAATACAGAAAGCAAGGAAACTCCATCCCACACTGCAAGAGAACTATGAACTCTGGAGAACATGAGCCAGAGAACCCTGGTTTCTGTGACATCAGCTTAGAAAAATCTGTGAAGGAGACTTGAGTCTGAAAACAAAGCCAGACACACACAAGTAAATTCTGTATGACTCCATTTATATGACTTTCAAGAACAGGTAATATCAATCTAGAAGAATAGTTGAAATAGTCAGGGAGAGCAGAATCATTAATAAGGAAAGGGCATAAGGAAACTCTTGCAGGACAAAAATGTTCAACACCTTAATCTGAGTGATAAATGGGTACAAGCTTATGTAAAACCTGGTGTTGTACACTCAAGTTTTGCATATTTTACTGAATATTTAGCATACCTCGATTTATTTAAAAAAAAAAGAATACAAGTGGTCTGCTAGCATCAAATCTAAGCCTTTCAGACTCAGCAAAGTTTTCAAAAAAACATAAGAAAAAAGTCACGGTATATGATTGATTGATTCTCTTGTTTTGGTTTTGCTTTTTACCCAGAATACTTGATTCTCAACTTTTCACAATTGAGCAAATTTTATCCTGAGCTTCTTATTAAGTCAGCAGTCCTTCCTTTTCCAGAACTTTCTTTGAAAATTTGTAAAATTAGCCCATCCCCATTTTATTCCTTCAATCTTAACCACTCTCTGTAACGATTATTTAGATTTACATATTTTGAAAAAAATACATAACACATTACTCATGTTCTTTAATAAGCCACTCAGCACAAACGTCCTTGGCCTCTCAAGGGAGCTATTATTCTGACTTCCATCACCATAAGTAGTTTTGCCTGATACTGAACTTTGTATAAATGGGAAACCACACAGTACATACAATTTGGTGCCTGGCTTCTTTCATGCGATTTAAGGGTTTTGAGAAAGAGTAGTTTGACCACATCCAGGCAGACAGGCTTACCTATATAAAAGGGGAATCAGAATCTGGAATGAGTTCTACCCACTGTATACAAAAGGTCCTAAAGTGCCTGACCCAGTTGCCCATCACAGAGACAAGTTTCTGTCACTAAACAAATGTGTTGTTCCTAATAATCCACTCTCGTTTCGAGCCCTACGTAAAATCCTTTAAAAACCTGAGGAAAACACAAACACACTTTGGAGTTCAATTTATTTTAAAAAAGGGAAAAAGAAATAAAAACGTAAAAGCCAGGGATTTTCAGATTTGTGTATGTTTTACCAGTTAAAACCCTGCAAAATAACTTTGGTGGTGCATAAATGTAAAGCACAAAAACATACCAATTAACTTTCATGTTTCTCCAGATGAGTGCCTCATTGTTAAATTTCTGCAGAAGTAAAATTATTTCATTGTTCCTGTAATATTTTGGTATTTATTTTAGATTTCCTTCCTTGAAAACAGAATGAACTTTTTAATTTCATAATTTTAAAAGAACATTTTGTGGTTAAAAATTCTGTCCATGTGTATTTATAACATAATTTGTTTTCCCTTTGAAAACCACAACATACTTCTAAAGGTTATCAAATATTTGGAATATTTTCACAACCATCAGTATATCATAGATTCCCCTTCCCCCCAGTGTCACATTACTCAGTGTTCTAGTTCCACTGTATAATCAGTAAGTGGGTTTGGGGTATGAAAATGATAACTTTGATAGGATTTCAAAAGTGAACATACCACAAGGGCCAACTGGCAGTGTTTCCAAGCTTACCAGGCTATTTTATAGTTTGCTATCTCCTTTCTGATATGTGACAATTTTAGGTTATAGGGATTAAGCTTGGTGTTGTCCAACCACGCCTCCACTGTTGCCAAGTAAGTGACAATAATGTACAATGTGAATGTGACTCACAGAGGGTATGAATTATTCTGCCTGATTCAGGCCACATCACTGATCCAGGTGAAGGAAGGAAAATCTCCTGATGAGAAAAAAGTGTATGTCTAATTCTACTTGGACACATATCAAGAATCCATAAGACTAGAGAATTTATTTGACTCATCTGAATGTAGAACAAGAAAGAAGGCAAGTAGTGTTTCCTTTATTATTAATGTATGAGATACTACTATAGTCAATTTTGAATGCCTACTTTAACTACTCTTGGTCTTCAGATTGTTTTGTTCTTTAGTTTTACTGAAATACCCTCAGGAGGATCAAACTTTGCTTGGATGAATTCCAATTACCATAAAACTTCAACAAGCCAACTTATGAATATTTAGTCTTCGCCTCATGTTCAAAAACATCTAAATAAAGATGATAATATAAAGAAATGGCCCCTAACAGGCATGGTTATCAACTCTAAAGAAATGTCAGTGTCTATGAATTTGAGATATGAAGTGTATTTAATATTTAAAAGACTCTTTAACAAGGTATGAACTTTCCTCCTCAATTAATTATTGATCCAGGCACTCATCTCCCTTTCATTTAAAACTTTTAAACAAAGTGTCTCAAGGATTTGGATTTGGCACTGGAGAAGGCAGTCATTGACTTGATTTTTTTGGAGGTATGATCAGGAAGGAGTTCTAACAATGTGAAAAAAAAAAAAACCCTACACAAACATCTTCCATTACTCCTCCATTTGATGTTGCTAGTGCCATCAAGCAAACACTAAATAACAACAAGGAAATTCTGTTGAAATGTTTAGCTAAATGGAACCAAAACAGTCACAGTTGACAATTTCATAAATACATTAATTAGAAGTGTCTCCAAATAGTATGTGATTTTGAATTATTAACATAAAACACTGCATTATAAATGACTGCAAATTGCATTCCTAGTGTTCTCCATGCTTAATTTATTATGCCATAGGAAAATTTACAAATTACTTCACTGTTTTATACTTAATGGCTAGTTTTATGTGTATATTATTCCTTTAAGATAAAATTAAATTGCAGTGTACATACATGATATGTGACATGTTACAGGAGACACTCAAAGCTGGGTCAAAAACCGGTTAATCTCACTTTTGCTACGGGTACTTTGCATTCACAGTGGTTTGCTGTTAAGATTCCACTTGAACTCTTGGCTACCAGGCTCCTTTCTTCCCCAGGGATGCAGTCTAGCAGTAACGGTGCATGATTTTTACTAAATTGCGCAAAGCATGGCTTTTTGTCAGTGAGGACTTCCTGGTACCATACTTACAAACAAATAGAGGTTAAACTCTCTGAGTTGAAAGAGCTGGCCAAGCTTAACCCTGATGAGTGTTGTCACTCACACTATGGGACAAATTCTGAATATTGATCTTTTTTGGAAAGGAATGATCCTTGTGAAATTTTTCAAATTATTGTTTACCTATACAGAAACCTTTCAACTTTCCCTCTTTCTTATGATTTTGTCTTTATTTCACAGTTGCATTGCTCTTTTATCTAATTGCTTTTAGAAGTGATTTTTCACTTGTTTTAGGTGAAGAACCCTTACTATATTAAACAAAACTTAAAAGCCATTAGTCCCAGTCTGAATGGAATAAGCCTTATCCAGGTATTTGAGAAGATAACATAGCATAAAAATTTTAAATTACATACAAAAATCGATTACTTTTATCTGAACTGTAAGCACCTTAAGAGGGGAACCTCTCCAGTTCTCCCTTCCAACACGGCTTCCTCCCCTCCTCTAGGGATACCAAGGTATGGGTATTTTCCATGAAGAGTGCACTATGGTTAAAAAAGCATGAACCAGAAGGGGCGGAGCAAGATGGCAGAGGAGTAGGAGAACTAGATTTCGTCTGGTCTCAGGAATTCAGCTGAATAGGGATCAAACCATTCTGAACACCTACGAACTCAACAGGAGATCAAAGAGGAGAGTAGCAACAACTCTCTGAACAGAAAAGCGACCACTTACTGGAAGGTAGGACGTGCAGAGAAGTGAATCGGAGGCGATATTCGGGAGGATAGACAGCGGGGGAGGGGCCTCCGCCGGCCGCTTCTGGCAAGTGCTAGAGCCGCGGAGCACAAAATCGGACCTTTTAGAAGTCGGCTCCGCTGAGGGACGTCGCTGCAGTGGCTAAGCGGGGGTGGAACCTTCACGGGACAGTGGGGTCTCAGGACCCTTGGGGTCACAGAAAGACCGGGGGTGCCTGAGTGCGCCAGAGCTCCCAAGTATCGGAGCGGGGAAGCCGGCTGCAGAGACGGAGCCGAGGCGAGGCTCTCAGCTCGGGGTGGCCATAAACTGTGATCCGCGGCCCAGTCGGGCCACTGCTCCTGCAGCAGGGACCCAACAGGCGGCAGATCCGGGGAGACTCCCCTTCCTTCCCGGGGAGGAGCAGCGCGGGAACGCACCGCAGGGATCTGCTGGGTTTGGAGATTCCACACGGGGTCGGGTGCCAGAGATAGAAACGCTCGGTCACAGGCCGGGTGAGCACGGAGTGCGGCCGGAGACCAGGGACAAGGGAGTGACTGCTTTTCTCTGGGGGCGCACTGAGGAGCGGGGCCCCGAGTTCTCAGCTCCTCCGGGTGGAGATTGGGAGGCCACCATTTTTGCCCTGGTCCTCCAAGGCTGTACGGAGAGCTTCCAGGGAACAAAAGCTCCTGAGATCAAACCCGAGCAGCTTGCTCAGCCCCGACCGACAAGGGCGGGGCAATTCCGCCTCCGGCAAAGACATTTGGAAACCACAGCAACAGGCCCCTCCCCCAGAAGATCAGCACGAACAGCCAGCAAGCCAAGACCAAGTTTACCGATCAAGGAGAACGGGAGAACTCCAGCGCTAGGGGAATACTGCACATAGAATTCATGGCTTTTTTTTACCATGATTCATTAGTTCATCAAAGTTAATTTTTCTTAACTGTTTTTTTTCTTTTTCTTTTTCCCTTTTTCAACCAACATCTTATCAATCTCTTTTTAAAAAAAAAAATTTTTTTATTTTTCATTTTTAGAGTCATATTTTATCCCTTCATAGTAGTTACGCTTAATTTTGGCATATATATATAAGTTGTTCTCTCTTTAAAATTTTGAGATACAGTTTCTTCTAACAGATAAAAATATACCCTAAATCACTAGTGTATGGTTCTGTTCTAGTCTCCTGCCTGATCACATTCTCTCCCTTTTTTCTTTTTTTTTTTCTCTTTCTTTTTTCTTTCTTTCCCTTTCTTTTCCCCTGGTTTCAGGTCTTTTCTGATTTGTATACAGTATATTTGCTGGGGACGTTGTAAACCTGTTAGCATTTTGTTCTCTCATTCATCTATTCTCCTCTGGACAAAATGACAAGACGAAAGAAATCACCTCAGCAAAAAGAACAAGAGGTAGTACCGTCAGCCAGGGACCTACTCAATACGGACATTAGTACGATGTCGGACCTAGAGTTCCGAATCATGACTTTAAAGATACTAGCTGGGCTTGAAAAAAGCTGGAAGTTATTAGAGAAACCCTTTCTGGAGAAATAAAAGAACTAAAATCTAACCAAGTCGAAATGAAAAAGGCTATTGATGAGGTGCAATCAAAAATGGGGGCACTAACTGCTAGGATAAATGAGGCAGAAGAGAGAATCAGTGATATAGAAGACCAAATGATGGAAAGTAAAGAGGCTGAGAAAGAGAGGGAGAAACAAGTACAGGATCACGAGGGCAGAATTCGAGAGATAAGTGATTCGATAAGACAAAACAACATTAGAATAATTGGGATCCCAGAAGAAGAAAGAGAGAGAGGGGCAGAAGGTATATTGGAGCAAATAATAGCAGAGAACTTCCCTAATGTGAGGAAGGAAACAGGCATCAAAATCCAGGAGGCACAGAGAACCCCTCTCAAAATCAATAAAAATAGGTCAACACCCCGACATCTAATAGTAAAACTTACGAGTCTCAGAGACAAAGAGAAAATCCTGAAAGCAGCTCGGGAGAAGAGATATGTAACCTACAATGGTAGAAACATTACATTGGCAACAGACCTATCCACAGAGACCTGGCAGGCCAGAAAGGACTGGCAAGATATCTTCAGAGCACTAAACGTGAAAAATATGCAGCCAAGAATACTATATCCAGCAAGGCTGTCATTGAAAATAGAAGGAGAGATAAAAAGCTTCCAGAACAAACAAAAACTAAAGGAATTTGCAAACATGAAACCAGCCCTCCAAGAAATATTGAAAGGGGTCCTCTAAGCAAAGAGAGAGCCTAAAAGCAGCAAAGATCAGAAAGGAACACAGACAACATACAGTCACAGTCACCTTACAGGCAATACAATGGCACTAAATTCATACCTTTCAATGGTTACCCTGAATGTAAATGGGCTCAATGCCCCAATCAAAAGACACAGGCTATCAGATTGGATTAAAAAACAAGACCATCCATATGCTGTCTGCAAGAGACTCATTTTAGACCCCAAAACACCCTGAGATTGAAAGTGAGGGGGTGGAAAACCATCTACCATGCTAAGGACACCAAAAGGAAGCTGGGGTGGCAATCCTTATATCAGACAAATTAGATTTTAAAACAAAGACTGTAATAAGAGATGAGGAAGGACACTATATCCTACTTAAAGGGTCTATCCAACAAGAAGATCTAACAATTGTAAATATCTATGCCCCAAACATGGGAGCAGCCAATTATATAAGGCAATTAATAACAAAAGCAAAGAAACACATTGACAACAATATAATAATAGTGGGGGACTTTAACACCCCCCTGACTGAAATGGACAGATCATCTAAGCGAAAGATCAACAAGGAAATAAAGACTTTAAATGACACACTGGACCAAATGGACTTCACAGACATATTCAGAACATTCCATCCCAAAACAACGGAATACACATTCTTCTCTAGTGCCCATGGAACATTCTCCAGAATTGATCACATCCTAGGTCACAAATCAGGTCTCAACCGGTACGAAAAGATTGGGATCATTCCCTGCATATTTTCAGACCACAATGCTTTGAAACTAGAACTCAATCACAAGAGGAAAGTCGGAAAGAACTCAAATACATGGAGGGTAAAGAGCATCCTACTAAAGAATGAATGGGTCAACCAGGAAATTAAAGAAGAATTAAAAAAATTCATGGAAACCAATGAAAATGGAAACACAACTGTCCAAAATCTTTGGGATACAGCAAAGGCAGTCCTGAGAGGAAAGTATATAGCAATACAAGCCTTTCTCAAGAAACAAGAAAGGTCTCAAATACACAATCTAACCCTACACCTAAAGGAGCTGGAGAAAGAACAGCAAATAAAGCCTAAACCCAGCAGCAGAAGAGAAATAATAAAGATCAGAGCAGAAATCAATGAACTAGAAACCAAAGGAACAGTAGAACAGATCAACAAAACTAGGAGCTGGTTCTTTGAAAGAATTAACAAGATTGATAAACCCCTGGCCAGACTTATCCAAAAGAAAAGAGAAATGACAAATCCACAAAATCATGAGTGAAAGAGGAGAGATCACAACCAACACCAAAGAAATACAAACAATTATAAGAACAGATTATGAGCAACTCTATGCCAGCAAATTAGATAACCTGGAAGAAATGGGTGCATTCCTAGAGATGTATCAACTACCAAAACTGAACCAGGAAGAAATAGAAAACCTGAACAGACCTATAACCACTAAGGAAATTGAAGCAGTCATCAAAAATCTCCCAACAAACAAAAGCCCAGGGCCAGATGGCTTCCCAGGGGAATTCTATCAGACATTTAAAGAAGAATTAATACCTATTCTCCTGAAACTGTTCCAAAAAATAGAAATGGAAGGAAAACTTCCAAATTCATTTTATGAGGCCACCATTACCTTGATCCCAAAACTACACAAAGATCCCATCAAAAAGGAGAATTACAGACCAATATCCTTGATGAACATGGATGCAAAAATTCTCACCAAAATACTAGCCAATAGGATCCAACAGTACATTAAAAGGATTATTCACCATGACCAAGTGGGATTTATCCCTGGGCTGCAAGGCTGGTTCAACATCCGCAAATCAATCAACGTGATACAATACATTAACAAAAGAAAGAACAAGAGTCATATGATCCTCTCAATAGATGCAGAAAAAGCATTTGACAAAGTACAGCATCCTTTCTTGATCAAAACTCTTCAGAGTATAGGGATAGCGGGTACATACCTCAATATCATAAAAGCCATCTACGAAAAACCTACAGCGAATATCATTCTCAATGGGGAAAAGCTGAGAGCTTTTCCCCTAAGGTCAGGAACGCGGCAGGGATGTCCACTATCACCACTGCTAGTCAACATAGTATTAGAAGTCCTAGCCACAGCAATCAGACAACAAAAAGAAATCAAAGGGCATCCAAATCGGCAAAGAGGAAGTCAAATTCTCACTCTTTGCAGATGATATGATACTGTATGTGGAAAACCCAAAAGACTCCACCCCAAAACTGCTAGAACTCCTACAGGAATTCAGTCAAGTAGCAGGCTATAAAATCAATGCACAGAAATCAGTGGCATTCCTATACACCAACAACAAGACAGAAGAGAGACAAATCAAGGAGTCGATCCCATTTACAATTGCACCCAAAACCGTAAGATACCTAGGAATAAATTTAACCAAAGAGGCAAAGGATCTGTACTCAGAAAACTATAAAATACTCAGGAAAGAAATTGAAGAAGACACAAAGAAATGGAAAAACGTTCCATGCCCATGGATTGGAAGAACCAACATTGTGAAGATGTCAATGCTACCTAGAGCAATCTACACATTCAATGCAATCTCCATCAAAATACCATCCACTTTTTTCAAAGAAATGGAACAAATAATCCTAAAATTTGTATGGAACCAGAAGAGACCCCGAATAGCCAGAGGAGTATTGAAAAAGAAAAGCAAGGCTGGCGGCATCACAATTCCGGACTTCCAGCTCTATTACAAAGTTGCCATCATCAAGACAGTATGGTACTGGCACAAAAACTGACACATAGATCAATGGAACAGAATCGAGAGCCCAGAAAGGGACCCTCAACTCTATGGTCAACTCATCTTTGACAAAGCAGGAAAGAATGTCCAGTGGAAAAAAGACAGTCTCTTCAACAAATGGTGTTGGGAAAATTGGACAGCCACATGCAGAAGAATGAAACTGGACCATTTCCTTACATCACACACAAAAATAGACTCCAAATGGTTGAAAGACCTAAACGTGAGACAGGAGTCTATCAAAATCCTAAAGGAGAACGCGGGTAGCAACCTCTTCGATCTCAGCCGCAGCAACTTCTTCCTAGAAACATCGCCAAAGGCACGGGAAGCAAGGGCAAAAAGGAACTATTGGGATTTCATGAAGATAAAAAGCTTTTGCACAGCAAAAGAAACAGTCCACAAAACCAAAAGACAACTGACAGAATGGGAGAAAATATTTGCAAATGACATATCAGATAAAGGGCTAGTATCCAAAATCTATAAAGAACTTATCAAACTCAACACCCAAAGAACAAATAATCCAATCAAGAAATGGGCAGAAGACATGAACAGACATTTTTCCAAAGAAGACATCCCAATGGCCAACAGACACATGAGAAAGTGCTCAACATCGCTCGGCGTCAGGGAAATCCAAATCAAAACCTCAGGGGGATACCACCTCACACCAGTCAGAATGGCTAAAATTAACAAGTCAGGGAACGACAGATGTTGGCGGGGATGTGGAGAAAGGGGAACCCTCCTACACTGTTGGTGGGAATGCAAGCTGGTGCAACCCCTCTGGAAAACAGTATGGAGGTTCCTCAAACAGTTGAAATTAGAGCTACCATTCGATCCAGCAAGTGCACTACTGGGTATTTACCCCAAAGATACAAATGTAGGGATCCGAAGGGGTACGTGCACCCCAATGTTTATAGCAGCAATGTCCACAATAGCCAAACTGTGGAAAGAGCCAAGATGTCCATCGACAGATGAATGGATAAAGAAGCGGTGGTATATATACACAATGGAATATTATGCAGCCATCAAAAGGAATGAGATCTTGCCATTTGCAACGACGTGGATGGAACTGGAGGGTGTTATGCTGAGTGAAATAAGTCAATCAGAGAAAGACATGTATCATATGACCTCACTGATATGAGGAATTCTTAATCTCAGGAACAAACTGAGGGTTGCTGGACTGGTCGGGGGTGGGAGGGATGGCGTGGCTGGGTGATAGACATTGGGGAAGATATGTGCTATGGTGAGCGCTGTGAATTGTGTAAGACTGTTGAATCACAGATCTGTACTTCTGAAACAAATAACGCAACATATTTTAAGAAAAAAGAAAAAGAAGAAGATAGCAGGAGAGGAAGAATGAAGGGGAGTAAGTCAGAGGGGGAGACAAACCAGGAGAGATGATGGACTCTGAAAAACAAACTGAGGTTTCTGGAGGGGAGGAGGGTAGGGGGATGGGTTAGCCTGGTGATGGGTATTGAGGAGGGCACATTCTGCATGGAGCACTGGGTGTTATGAACAAACAATCAATCATGGAACACTACACCAAAACAAATTATGTAATATATGGTGATTAACATAATAAAAAAATTAAAAAAAAAAGAAAAGAAAATAATATCAAGGGCGCCTGGGTGGCTCAAAAAAAAAAAAAAAAGCATGGACCACACTAGGCTTCTCTACTCATCTTCATCTTCCATCTGTGTTGCCAGACCCATAATTGAACTACTCTCCACTCTTTGTTTCTGGATGCATATCATAACTGGTGGTATTATTCAGCCCTTACTTAGGGAACTAGAAGAGGCCCTTAGGCTTTGTGTAGTATAAGCCATATGCTCCAGCTCAATTCACTGGTGTTCTGAAGTAGAGACTCATGTATAAACCTAGCTAACAATGGAATGTTTTTCTCTGATATTGAGTTCCAGGCAATAGATTATTCATCCTAACAATATTATAACTGTTGGACAAGGATTTTAAAATAACTATGATTAATACATTAAAGGATATGGAGGGGGTGGGCAAAGTTCATAAACAGATGAGGAATTTAAGAGTAAAATGGAAATACTAGACATAAAAAATAATTAGAGGGAGATGAAGAATCTTTTTGATAGGCTAATCAACAGACTAGATATAACTGAGGGATAAAATGAGTGAACTTGGAGAAAGGTCAATAGAAATTATCCACACTGAAACCCAAATGTGTGAAAGAAATGAAACAGGGTATCCAAGAGCTAAAATATGTGTAATTGGATTTTCAGAAGGCAAAAACAGAGACCAGGTGAAAGAAATATCTGACATGGTGATGGCCAAGAATTTTCCAAATTTAATGTAAGAAAATTTTTTAAAAATCCAAAAATCTCAGCTCACACATGCACAATAGATATAGATAGAGGATACAGATACAGATGTAGATCTACAATGACTGAGAGTGTCCTCGATCCTTTCAAATAGAGACGGAGACTTTTTGAGACAACTAAAATCGGAAAGAATTTATTTCTCGCTGATATGTACAATGAAACATTCAGGGAAGTTGTTCAAGCGCCAGAATTTGATACCAGATGGAAATGTGGACCTACACAAGTAACTGAAGAGAACCACAAATGGTAAAACTGGAGGGTAAATATGAGACTTCTTTCTTACTGTTAATATTTTTATTGATACTGGCTCACCAAAAGAACAAAGAGTAACAATGTATTATGGAGTTAATAATATATGGAGAAATAAAATGAATGACAAAACAACACAAAATCAATGAAAGGGAGGAACTGGAAGTATACAATTATAAGAGTCTTATGCTCTGAAGCCGTATAGTATTATTTCAAGGAAAACTACAGTAAGTTAAAGATGTACATCATAAGTGATAGAGTGATCCCTCCCAAAAAATGAATATAAATAATAAGCCGATGGTAAAAACAAGTGAAATTTAAAAGTACTCAGTTAATCCAAAAGAAGGAAAGAAAAGAGGAAATAAAAGCATATCAGACAAAGAGAAGGTAAATCACAAAATGGCAAATTTAAATCCAATCATAATATTAAATGTAGAAAACCTTAAAGACTTCATCAAAAAACTGTTTGAACTGATAAATGAATTTAGTGAAGTTGCAGGATACAAAATCAATATACAGAAATCTGTTGTGTTTCCTTATATTATTAGAAGAAGAAATTAAGAAAACAATCTCATTTGTGGTTCAGTAAAAAGAATAAAATATCTAGGAATAAATTTAACCAAGGAGGTGAAAGAATTGCATTTTGAAAACTACAAAACATTAATGAAAGAAATTGAAGACACAAATAAATAGAAAGATAATTTATGCTCATGGGTTACAAGAATTAATATTGTTAAAATGTCCATACTACCCAAAGCATTATACGGATTCAGTGTAATGCCTCTCAAAATTCCCATGGTATTTTTTAGAGAAATAGAACAAATAATTGAAAGATCTGTATAAAATCACAAAAGACCCCAAAGAGCCAAAGCAACCCTGAGAAAGAACAAAGCTGGAGGCATCACACTTCCTAATTTCAAACTATATTACAGAGCTATAGTAATTAAAACAGCATAGTATTGGCATAAAAACAGACACATAGATCAATGGAGCAGAATAGAGGGTCCAAAAATAAACCCACATATATACGGTCAATTAATTTACAACAAAGGAGCCAAGAATATATAACAGGGAAAGGACAGTCTCTTCAATAAATGGTGGTGGGGAAACTGGATAGTCACATACAAAAGAATAAAACTGAACTACTATCTTTTTTTTTTATTATTATGTTATGTTAGTGACCATACACTACATCATTAGTTTTTGATGTAGTGTTCCATGATTCATTGTTTGCATATAACACCCAGTGCTCCATGCAATACATGCCCTCCTTAATGCCCATCACTGGGCTCACCCATCTCCCCACCCCCCTTCCCTGTGAAACGCTCAGTTTGTTTCCCATAGTCCATAGTCTCTCCTGGTTCATCTCCCCCTCCGATCTCCCCTGCTTCATGTTTCCCTTCCTTCTACTAATGTTCTCCATGCTATTCCTTATGTTCCACATGTAAGTGAAACTATATGATAATTGTCTTTCTCTGCTTGACTTATTTCACTTAGCATAATCCCCTCCAGTTCCATCCATGTCAATGCAAATGGTGGGTATTCATCCTTTCTGATGGCTGAGTAATATTCCATTGTATATATGGACCACATCTTCTTTATCCATTCGTCTGTTGAAGGGCATCTTGGCTCCTTCCACAGTTTGGCTATTGTGGACATTGTTGCTATGAACATTGGGGTGCATGTGCCCCTTCCTTTCACTACATCCATACCTTTGGGGTAAATACCAGTGTGCAATTGCTGGGTCATAGGGTAGTTCTATTTTTAACTTTTTGAGGAAATGCCACACTGTTTTCCAAAGTGGCTGTACCAACTTGCATTCCCACCAACAGTGTAAGAGGGTTGACCTATCTTACACCATATAAAGAAACTAACTCAGAATGGATTGAAGGCTTAAATGTAAGACCTGACATCATAAAACCCCCAGAAGAAAGTGGGTAGTAAGCTCCTTGACATAGGAGTTGGCAATGATTTTTGGAGTCTTGACACCAAAAGCAAAAACAACAAAAGCAAAAATAAACAAGTGGGGCTACATCAAACTAAAAAGCTTCTGCACAGCAAAGGAAACCATCAACAAAATGAAAAGCAACCTACTGAATGGGAGAAAATCATTGTAAATTGTATATCTGATAAGGTAATAAACAAAATATAGAAAGAATTTATACAACTCAGTAGCAGAAAAAACAAAAAATATGATTAAAAAATGGGCAGAAGACCTGAGTAGACATTTTTCCAAAGAAGACATACAGATGGCCAACAGGCCCCTGAATAGATGTTTGACATCCCTTGTCATCGGAGAAATGCAAATCAAAACCACAATGAGACATCACCTCTCACCTATTAGAATGGTTATGCTCAAAAAGACAAGAAGTAACAAGTGTTGGTGAGCATGTGAAGAAAAAGGAACCCTTGTGCACTGTTGGTGGGAACGTAAATTGAGGCAAGCACTATGGAAAACAGTATAAACATGCCTCAGAAAATAAAAAATAGGACTACCGTAAGATCCAGCATTTCCACTTCTGGGTATTTATCCAAAGAAAGTGAAAACACTAATTCAAAAAGATACACATACCCTCATGTTCACTGCAGCATTATTAATATTAGCTAAATATGGAATATTATTCAGCTATAAACAATGAAATCTTGCCATTTGTGACAACAAGGATCTACCCCAAGGGCATTATGGTATGTGAAATAAATCAGAGGCAGACAAATAGGATTTCTTTTATGTGAAATCTAAACAAATAAACAAAAAAACCAAGTTCATAAATACAGAGAACAGGTTGGTAGTTAATAGGCAGGAGGTGGGGTTATAGGAGAAATGGGCAAAGTTTATTTCGTTTTAGTTTAAATAAATTGAATATTTTTTTTAAGCCTTAGCCTACAGAAAGAAAAGTACCACAGTCACAGCCTCTGAGCAATGATGACACCCACAAAAACTACGGGGCAGAAAAAGAAACAGGGAAAACTGTACTCTACCCCTGGGAAAGGGGCAGGAATGTGTGTGAGGTCCAGCATTACCTCTACAAGGCAAGAGTACCTGTGATATCCAGGGTCCTAGTACCTGCCTAAGACTGCGATTTCATCAGAATATTAGAGAACTCACTCTTCACCAGCCCCCATCAACACATTAATAGGATTCGAGTGAAAATAATCATGGAATATATCTTCAGAGGTACAAAGGACAAATTCTCTTCTGGGGAGCAGAACAAAGGGAAGACACAAAGCTAAGTGAAGAATAAACATTAAGTAAACCCATCTGGCAAACTAGCCTACATGCTAAACAGGGTATTGCTGAGGAATTTTAAGTTTGCTGTTCCGCTGAGGGTAACCATAGCAACAACAGACTTCGACCCCAGCTCACTTCCTTAGGAGATCAACACCAACTCCCAAACCAAAGACCTAGCAAAAGTTAAGGTATGCCCATACTCACACCCATCACTAAGAATAAAAAAACATTTAATTCAATACAACATATCCAGCTTTCAACAAAATATCACAAAGGACACAAAAGAGCAAGAAAAACAATTATTAGTGTCAGACACAGATATGACACAGATGTTGAAAATATGTCAAAGGAAAAGTAAAATAACACATAAGTAATATGTCAAGGGTCTAATGAAAAAAGGTAGACAACACGCAAGATCAGATTGTGAATTCACTGAAGAGATGGAAACTATAAGAATGAATCAAGTAGAAATTCTAGAAATCAGAACACAGTAACAATGATGAAGAATAGCTTCAAAAGTCCCATTAGTAGAGACAACACAACTAGGAAAGAACCCATGAACTTAAATAATGCAAAGAGAAACACAAGGAGGCCAAAAAAAAAAAAAAAGGAAAAAGTACATAAAAATAAAAAAAAAAAAAAAAAAAAAAAAGAGCAAAAAAAAAAAAAAAAAGGAAAAAGTACATAAAAATAAAACAAAAACAAAAAACAGAACAGAGCATCCAAGAGCTGTGGGACAATATCAAATAATCTAACATATGCATAGTTGGAATCCCAGAAGGAGAGGAGAGAGAGAACAGCTGAAGAAATATTTTAAGAAATAATGGCTGAGAATATTGCAAATTTAATGACAAACACCAAACTACAGATGAAGCACAGAGAAAAACAAGCTGAATAAATACCAAAAAATAAAACACACTTAGGCATATCATATTGAAAATGCTGAAAACCAAAGAAAAAGAGAAAATCGTGAAGGACGGTCAAAAGAAAAAAAGACATTACCTATAGAGGAACAAGGATCAGAATTACAGCCAATTTCTCAACATAAACCATGCATGCACGAAAGAATGGGGTGACGCCTTTAAAATATGAGAAAAAAATGTTCTGTACTCAGAAAAATATATTTGAAACATAAAAGAGGAATAAAGACTTCCTCATACAGACAAAAGTGAAGGGAATTAATCACCAGCACACCTACTATAGAAGGAATATTAAAGGAAGTTCCTCACAAGGAAATAGGATATAAATCAGAAAGTTTGGAAATGAAGAACTTTGGAAATGGGACATGTCATTATGAAATCTCACAACACCAAGGAAGAAGAGATCCTTAAAAATTTCAGGGAGACAGGAATAATTGGATGCATAAAAATTCAGAATCATAAGTCGTCATATGTCTCATCAGCAAAAGTGGATGCTGGAAGACAATATAGTAAATCTTACAAAGAGGAAAAATTATTTTCAACCTAGGAGTCTATATCCAGCCAAACACTCATCAGTTAAATGAGAATAAAGACATTTTCATTCTTTCTTAAAAAGTTTCTCTGAATATATTCCTAAAATTTTGTGAGAAAAACAAGGTAGAAAATGATAGGATCCATTAAACAGCGTGTACAACCAAGAAAGTACTCAATAAAGTTCCAGATGATGCCCATTCAGATCTTTAAAAACATTCAATCCAGACAGGAATGGAGATATTTCTAGATTTAAAAGAAACCAAAGGAAAGAATAAAATAAGAGTTTGGTAGAATCTGAGATAAATTCATTGGGCAGACTGTCTAACAAGAAGGAGAATCACTTTTTCTAATTTGAGACTCCAGATAATCTCATCTAAACAGTGCTGAGCCCATAACAAAGAAAATATAATCCTACTACACTACACTGTTTGGAATAGAGGAACAAAATGATTTGACTTATCATTTTAAAAAGGGAGTAATTTAGCCACTGTGTCAACAACAGACCGGATGGAAAAGAACGAGAGGCCATTATAGTCTGGGAAACTGTCGGCAGTAGGGACACATGGTCAGCTTGTGGACAGGATTTGTTTGTTGATTGCCTATGAAGTGTGAGAGAGATGAGTGAGAGATTGAAGATTTTTGCCCAAAGACAATGGAAGATTGCTGTTGCCATTGACCAAAAAGGAGGAGCAAGTTTGGGCAAGGGAAAATATTTCATTTTGAACATGTAAATTTGAGATGGTTATTAAACATCCAAGTACAGATATTGACTGGTCAGTTAGCTGTTAGATATCCAAATGGATTTAATTGTTGGATATATGAATTTAAACTTCAGGGGAGAAATCAGGTTGAATATATAAATTTGGATTCCAAGAGCATATAGACTGGGGGTGCCTTGGGTGGCTCAGTCTGTTAAGCAACTGCCTTTGGCTCAGGTCATAATCTCATGGGTCCCGGGATTGAGCCCCTCTCTGCTGAGCAGGGACCCTGATTCTCCCTCTTCCTCTACCCTCCCCGCCCCATTCCTGCTCTCTCCTGCATGCTCTCTCTCTCTCTAATAAATGGATAAAATTAAAAAAAAAAACATGAACTAAATGAAACCACTTGGGAAGTCTGTATAGCTAGAAAATATTGAGCCTTAGAACATTACACATTACAGAGTTGAGTTAGATAAGCAGAAGCAGTCAGTGAGCAGAGAGGAGGATCAAGTATTCTGGAAAACAAGTGGAAAAATTAAATGCTTCAAAGAAGGAATGATAGCTGTGTTTAAAATTGGATATGGGTGAAATAAGAAAACAAACAAGAGACCATTGCATTTAGCAACTAGAGGTCAGTAATGATCCTCAGAAGAGCTATTTTGTGGTGTGATAGGATTGAAAGACTGGAGTGGGCTCAAGAGAAAATGAGAGGAAAGAAAGTAGAAAGCAGAATATATAACTTTTTTGTAACAGCTTTATTGACATATAATTCAAATAGCATATAATTCACCCCTTGGAAGTGCAAAATCCAATGGTTTTTATTCTATCTTCATATACAACTATTTCCGGAAGTTTTGTCCTTAAATAAATGGAGTTTGAAAGACAAATTTTATAAAAGGGAGGTTTTTGAGTTTGTAATCTCTGTACGAGATTACAGGATGTATTCACACTGATGAAATGATCCAGAAGACAAGACCTATGATGAAGGACACAGAGGTGACAATTAATTGTTGGCACGTGTACTGAAGCAAGATAAGGCTGGTTGTAACTAGGGTGCCAATGGACAGGCTGGCTCTAGATAACAGCACAGGCAGTTCCTTCATAGTCCCAGGACAGACGAAGGCAAGCTGGTAGATGTGGGGGTCAGAGCCTTCAGAAGTTCTCTTAGCACTGCTGGTAGTTCCTCAGTGAGACTGAAAACCAGGTCATCTCCTGAGAGTGAGGATGGGGGAGGAGATGTTGGAGGACTCGAGGACAAGAAATAAAATAGTGGCTAGAAGGGTAAAAGTATGAATAAACTGTACGAATATAATATGAATACGAGGCAACAGAAAGGAGATCTTTGGTTTTCATGGTCATGAAAGTAAAGCAAGTCCAGTCAACTTAGTAGCGCATTTTCTTCAGACACAGAGCAGGCGAAGATGTAGATATAACCAGGAATGACGCTTTGCCATGTGAGGAATAAAAAGGGAAGGGAGGAGAAATTATGAAGGGGAGTTGTTATAAAGATCAGCTCTTGAATCTAAACTAGCTAAGTAAGGAATTGTGGCCATGAGGGGTACATGGAGATAAACAGATACTAAAGCTCAAAACTCTGTCAGTCTGAATAGGGAAATAGAAATCAGAGTATGACATGGAGTGGATATTTCTCCATTTGACCCACAGTACAAAATGTGAATGGTAAAAAGCTGGATTATATCCCAACAAAGTGAGAGATGGATAAATCTTGAGGTAGTAGGAAGGACAGAAGGTGAAAAGACGGGCAAATATACTAACAGACCTCAGAATACCAAAGCAAGGAGTCAAGAGGCACTGACTATAGTTAATGGAAGAATAAATAGAAACAGGTGTCCTTTGAAATTATAGCGGTTACCAGTCTAGAAATACTGAAAAACTAACTTTGGAGGAAAGAGGAAACAAACTGGGGTGGTATAAAGTGATTAAGTCTCCATCTATTATAGCAGATCACATCAAAATGTAATAAAAGGAAAATAAACATGTATGAGCATTTGGGGGGTAAATAATACAAGATTATGTCTAAGAGGACCCTCTCCTATGTCTGAGAAGATAACTAAAACCAGGGTTTGCCCTGAGGAGCAGAAATAATGGAGGGGTGGTTAAGACAAGGGGATGTTGCTTTTGATCAAAAGCTCACCTGTGCTCTTTGGATTTTAGCCATGATGAAGATTTGACCATGATAAAAAAATATATATATACTTAAAAATTCACGGTCTCAGAATTTAATGGATCTAATGACTCCATTGAACTTTCTCTAAAGTATATAGAAAAGAGCATATACATTTTCTGATGTTTGAAAAACTGCCATTTTATCTTGCAACTAAGAAAATAAGGTAGGCTGGACTCATAACCACCTTATTTCTCTAGTCTTATTAAGAAATCCAAAGTCAAAGAATTTTCATATTCGAAGTTTCTAATTTCACTTCTAACTCATAGGGGAGAATAAGAGAAGGTTTTGGCAAATAAAAAAAAAGCTAAGAAATTTTTCTCAACAAATGGATTTTACTCAAACATTTTGATGAGTGCAGTGGAAAACAAAGTAGTTGGGGGAAAAAACGTGGTTTGCGGGGTGAAGTGCTAGAAAAACACATCTTGCTTTCCCTGATTGCAAAATATTTGAAAACGAATTTGTGACTTTGTTGAATGTACAGAGCAAATCGGACTTTCCACCCCCAGCTTCTGGCTTGTTTGCTACGTGCCAGAATTTGGGGAAGAATAAGGGAATTATCGGCATATGGAGTATAAGACTGTTGTCATGCCATGAGTTCATCAGATCTCTCTCAAGAAAAATCTGATTGACATTATTTAATTTTTTTTTATTTTGAAAGTTTCACACATATACAAAACTAGAGAGAATAGTATGATGAATTCCTTGTAAACATCAACGGCTTCAGCAATTCTCAGTTGATGGCCTGTCTTCTTTCAACTATATGCCCACCCACACCCCCTTTATAATTATTTTACTTTTTTTTAAGATTTTATTTATTTATTTGAGAGAGAGAGCGCGCGCGCACAAGCAGGGGGAGGGGCAGAGAGAGAGGAAGAAGTGGACTCCACACCGAGCACAGAGCCCAACTCTAGCCAATCTCATGACCCTCAGACCCTGACCCAACAAAATCAAGAGTCGGATGCTCAACCAACTGAACCAGTCAGGTGCCCCTATAATTGTTTTAAAGTAAATCTCAGACGATATATTATTCCACCTTGAAATATTTCAGTGTGCATTGCTAAATGTTAGGAATAGGGTTGTTTTTATGTTTCTTAGCCACATATTATCACATCTAAAAATGAGTAAGAACTCCTTAATATCATCAAATAATCAGTATTCACATTTTCCCTCCCTTCGCAGTTGTTTTTCTTTTTTTCATAGTTTTTCTTTTTAATGATATGTTTGAATTGGGATCCAAATGAGGCCCCCGTATTACAGTAAGTTGATATGCCTCTTAAGCCTTTTTTCATGCAGAGGTTCCCCCTAAATGTTTTTTCCTTTCCAATTTTTTGTTGAAGGAACTCAGTTGCTTGTGGTGATAACACGTCTCACAGTTTTGATTTTGCATCCCCCTGGTATTGTTTAAACATCTTTCTTTCCTTTAAAATGACAGATCTAGAGGTGTTTAACTTGGATTCAGGATTAAAAATTGTAACAAGACTATTTCATAGGCGGTGCTGTGTACCGCCATTTTGAGAAACACAATGATTGGTTGCCTCTCTTTTGGTGATGTTAGCAGCCCTTGGTAACCCACTGCTTAGATGCATTATAATTCATTATGGTATTTAAGGGCTGATCACCAATTCCAGTGTGTGTGTGGAGGGAGGATTCCCACCAACAAGCAATTCTCAGTAGACCACCTGGGTGTCCTACAATTCAACTCAATTCTGACACTATCTACTTGAAAGCTGCCGCAGAGTCCATAGTCAAGGGCTCAATCCCACAAGGCTGCCCCTCCCCCACCCACTTTAGCCAATGGTCACAAGGCCAGGTTTTTAACTGCTTCTACCCACTGGCTACCCCTCCAGCTCAGGAGGTCAATCTCAAAGTCCAGGTTGTCACCTGTACTTCTGACCAGTTACGTATAAATTAGAGGTTCCCACGAGCCCCTCTTTGTGTTTGATTATTTTGCTAGAGCGGCTCACAGAACCTCAGGAAAACAGCTCACTTACATTTACCAGTTTAGTATAAAAGAATATGCTAAAGGATACACATGAATGTCCAGACAGAAGAGATGCATAGGGCAGGGCCCGTGGAAGGGGCATGGAGCTTCCACGCTCTATTCTGGCCGCCCACTCTCCCCGCACTTCCACGTGTTCACCAACCTGGAAGCTCTCTGAATCCCATCCTTTTGGGTTTTCATGGAGGCTTCATTACACAGGCAGGACTGATTAAATCATTGGCCACTGGCCATTGATCCAATCTCCAACCTCTCCCCTCTCCTCCTGGGAGGTCAGGGAGGAGGGACTGAAAGTTCCAACCCTCTAATTACATGGTTGGCTCCTCCGCAACTAGCACTGGTCCTTAGGTGCTTCCCAAAAGTCATCTCATTAACATAACAAAAGACAGCATTATCTCCCTAACACTTAGGAAATTCCAAGGGTTTTAGGAGCTCTATGCCAGAAATGGCAGGAAAACCAAATCCATATTTCTTATTAGATCCTCAAATCCTGTCATTTCTCTTCCCCTATTAAGCTGAAATGCTTCTACAAAAAGAAACTTTGCCTTATCAGCTTTTGATTTCTGAGATTCAGCTGTATAGGAAAGGCAGGAAAATACTTATTTTGGTTTTCAAAATTTGATTAAGTTCCCTAGCTCCTCAAAAGCCAATTAGGTTCCCCTCCTGGCATCATTACAAACTCATGGATTTAAATATAATTCATGTCTAAACCCTTTGCAGTTATTATCCTTATTCAAGTTCAAAGTGTCCCATCTTTGGCTGCTGGGAGATTTTTCAGGTTGACTCAGAAGTCTTTCTGATCCAACCCAGCTGGTCTTTGATACCCTTGCTTTCTGCTGTGAGACGTCCCGGGCTCATCTTACGTATTTTCTGACAGAGCCCTGAAATCAGCAATTTCATTAAGGAGCATTGGTAACTTTTCCTAGTAAATATAGTGTTGAAAAGTTACAGTATTTACATTGATGGGCTTGTGGTGCCAAGGTTGTTCATTATTTCTAGACCTTTCAATGGCAGAGATAGATTTTTTTATTAACTTTTAACATTGAAATAATACCAGATTTTTTTAAAGGTAGCAAAAATAGTAGAGTTTCTGTGCACCTTTCATTCAGTTCCCCCTAATGTTAGCATCTGACATAACCCCGGCATAATTACTAAAACCAGGAAATTAATATTGACACAATATTATTAAGTAATCTATAGACCTCATTAGAATTCTTCTCCACTCTTCCCAAAAAGACCCTTTTCCAGTCCAAAATCCAATCCAGGGTACCATGTTGCCTTTAATCATCATGCCTCCTTCTCTAGTCTATGACAGCTTTTCAACTTTTGAAGACTTTAATGTGGGTTTTTTTATTTTTTTTTAAGATTTTATTTTTTTATTTATTTTTGCAAGGGGGCTGGAGTGAGAGAGAGAGAGAGAGCATGAGCAGGGGGAAAGGCAGAGGGAGAGGGAAAAGCAGACTCCCTGCTGAGCAGGGAGCCCAATGCCAGGCTTGATCCCAGGACCCTGAGATCATGACCTGAGCTGAAGGCAGACACTTAACCAGCTGAGCCACCCAGGTGCCCGTGACGACTTTGTTTTTGCTTTTTTATGACCTGATTCTTTTGGAGAATACTGACCAGATATTTTGTAGAGCCCTCAATCAGTGTTTGATCATGTTGCCCCATGATTAGGTTGAAACTACGTGGTTTTGTCAAGACTATCACAGCTGGGATACTGTACCCTTTTGAGTGTACCGTATCAGAAGGTACATGTCAGCATGTCATTATTGGTGCTGTTAACTTTCATCACTTGGGGGTCTCTGCCAATTTTCAACTGTAAAAATGACCATTTTTCCCTTTGTAGTTAAGAGTTGTAAGTACTAAGAAATTTTTCAAATCTTCCTCTCACTGTACTTTTTCCACTAATTGTAGTATCCATCAATGATTCTTGCCTGTAATACTTTTTTTTATCATGGTATTTGATGTGGGGAACAAAGGCAAAGGAAAAAATTAAATTCCCTTACAACGTACAGCCCATTGACAAGTCCTTGAGACAGGCAGAGTGACCTTTCTCTAGGAACTCAACTGCCTCAATGTTAATACTTCACTAAAGGGCAAAAGACAATCAGCTTAACACTATCCTGACCTCCAAGATCCTGTAAGTCTCCTTTAACAAAATTCCTCTGGAAACTTCCTCTATCTCTACTCCCCAAGGTACATATTAGCAATCATCCTCCAAGCATATGGCCCCCTGATATCCATCTGAAGGGTCTCATGACTATGGTTTTACTAGATAGTATAGTAAATGACCCTCAAGGTCCCGGAAACTTTGCTTCCAAATTCCTTAAAGACTTATGCTATCCCTCACCCCTTTCCCACTTGAAAATATACAATCAGCCACCCCTCACAACCCCAGTGCAGCTCTTTCTGCCCCTCAGTCCTGTCCCATACTTTAATAAAACCAACTTTTGCACCAGACACCTCAAAAATTTTTTCTTGACAGTTCACTCCTGGACCCCAACATTTCCCCATCAGTATTAATGCAACATTAACTTTCTATTTCTGTCATTTCTTACACATTTTTTAAGATTTATTTATTTGAGAGAGAGCGAGCACATGTGCATGCACACTAGCAGGGGGAGAGGGAGAGAGGATCTCAAGTAGACTCCCCACTGAGCATAGGGTAGAAGCAGGGCTCCATTTCATGACCCTGAGATCATGACCCAAGCTGAAATCAAGAGTCAGACACTCAAATGACCCAGCTACCCAGGCACCCCTCCTATACATTTATTAATTAGAATTCTACACCCCTGTCTGCCATTTGTCTGTTTATTCAGTTATTTATTTATATCAGTATGGATGAATGGATAGTTAGTTCCTTGGGTTATAATCCCTTACTATCTTACTTATTTTATTGGTCAAACTGGTCCTGGATTTCCCCATCGGGATCTGCTACAAGTTGGCCCCTTTGTCTTTTCAACATGTTCTCCAAATCTTCTACATGCCCCCACACTATCTGGGTCCACAGGATATTCCAGCCTCACCTTGCATTTTCCCTGTGCCTGTTAACGTACTGGTTGCTCTGTGCCAGGCACTGATCTGAAAGCTTTGCACATATTAACTCATTTTATTCCCTATGGCAAGCCCATAAAGGACACGTCCCATGATTGAATCCACTTTTCTGACAAAGAAACTGAGGCACAGTGAGTTTCAGTAAATTGCCCAAGTTTCCACAGCTAGTAAGCAGGACAGCTGGGTGGCAAACACAATGCAGAATTCCTGTGTTTAGTCACTAACCTGAAATTTGAACAGCAAAACAAACATATTATCTTATCTGAAACTTCCCTTGAATTAAGAGATAATGTACATATATCCTTGCACAGAAGGAAACAGAGACTCTGTCTTATAGTCTATTCCCATCAGGTCAGAAGGCGGCTTCCTGGAGATACTTCATCACTCGGGGGCCTCTCAAGGGTGCCATATTGTCTCTTACACCTACTGAACCGTTTGACCTAGCCTTGCCTCATCACCCCTCCCAGGTCTACTCTGTCGCCCAAACTCTCGTTTTGAATCTTACATCACCAGGACTACACCATCCACTCCTTTGCCTTGTTGACTCCCAGCTCATTCCCATCATTCCTCTGGCTCCCAGCTCATTCCCATCATTCCTCTGGCTCCCAGCTCATTCCCATCATTCCTCTGGCTCCCAGCTCATTCCTCTGCAAATTCTCTCCCACTCATGACCATGTTGGTAGTCTGGCCTCTGCATTCTTTACCTTCCTCCACACCAGGAATCCTGTCCTCCACCCTGTCTCAGCCACACATTACCACTGTACCCTCATCTTGGCCTTAGCAGGAATTGCAAATACTCCCTAGGTCTTTATCCTAGCACACCACTATCTAACTACAGGCTCCTAACTTTTCCATAACATACCCAGTTCCAACAATTTTTTTAAACCACATCAGGACATTCCATCCATCGATTCTACCAGTTTCCTCTCTTCCCTCCTTACCTGGGTTAAATTCCTTGGTCAACCATTACAAAGTAACTTTTTTGCGTACCCGCTCAATACCTTCACTGCTCTCTCGTTTTATTTTTTTCATCTTTTAAATTAAAATCAGTTAAGTAACATATAGTATATTATTAGTTTCACACTCTCTCGTTTTAAGCTATTAGCTTGGCAAACTACAATGCTGATTAAATCCAACCATCCTTCTATTATGTACCTCACTTGACTGAAGTAAACCCCACAGCCATGATGTCAGGTCTCACGCACCTTGAGTGGGTCCGTAAGGCAGCCAGAATTCCCACATTTCCCTAGACCACCATCTCCGGTTTTCCTAACTAACTGCCCCCTTCCTTCTCTTTTTCATACTTCCGACACCTCTTCCCTTATCTTTACTCTCAGCAGATGACCAAACGTACCTCAGATAAAGCAATCACAAGAACTTGAACTATCTTACACCAGTACATCTACCAACCTATTAAATCTGCAGCACACACCCCAACCTCCTGCTTGTTACTGTGTTCCTCTCTAAAACCGATCCAGCCTCTGGTGCACTCTTACCTACTCACAGATGCCAAAACGTCAGCAGTTCTCCATCTTCATCTTACGTTATTTTTTTGTTCACTACTGGATAATTCCCACCAGCATATAAAATCACTGCTTTCTCTCACCTTAATGACAACAAAAAGCCTACAATTAATCCTAACTCTCCCACCCATCCTTTTCAATAATTACCATTTCTCTGTTTTAATTAGCATCCAGACTCCTTCCAAGATTGGTCTAGACTGACAAGGAAAAGAGAGGAGAAATAATAAAGCACCAGTGAGGATATTAAGAACATAATTACTCAAACCACAGATATTTTAGAAAATATAAATTACCTCATACAAATAAGTGGGAAAATTTAGATGAAGTAGATAATTTCCTAGAAAAAATATGGATTATAAAATGCAACTCAAGAAGAAATGGAAAAGCTAAATAAAACGTAGCCTTTATTTTTTTTAAAGATTTTATTTATTTCTTTGAGAGAGAGAGCATGAGCGAACCTGGGGCAGGTGGCAGAGGGAGAGGAAGAAGCGACTCCCCACTGAGCAGGGAGCCCAATGCAGGAATCGATCCCAGGACCTTGGGAACATGACCTGAGCCAAGGCAGACACTTAACCACTAACCAACTGAGCCACCCAGGTGCCCCAAAACATAGCCTTTAAATAAATTGAATCAGCAATCAAAATCTCCACCCTATGTCCTCCCCACCAAAACAAGGGCAGGGACAAACGATGTGATAGGCCAATATTTTAACACCTGATAGAAGAGCTAACTTCTGTACTACCCAACCAAATTACTATATGAAACCAGTATTATCTTGATAACAAAATCTGATGTAGTCAACATGAGAAAAAAAATTCTAAGCCATAATAGAAAGAGATTTACTTATAAAGGTAGTTTTATTTTTAAATCCTGAAAAGGAAGTAGAATACTAGCCTGGGCTTACATGAAGCATAGATGCAGAGACAAATACTTTGATGCAGGTAGTTTGTTTTATAAGTGATGGGAATTATCACAAGTGAGAAAGCGGACCAAGTAAGAGAGCAAAGGAAAGCCAATAAAGTGAGCATCATGAGTGAATTACTGATCCTCCAAGAACCGTGTGAAACATACTTTAGGATCATCCCAGGTAAAGGTGGAGAATCTGGAGGCTTTGTCCAACAATTCTTACCCCCATAGGCTTCAGACAGGCTTTTTGGGTTCTGGATAAAGCCCGTAGGCAAAGAAAAAAGAAGCGTTGAAATGGGAAGCTCACAGAAAGTTAAAAACCTCTTCACCTGAAGCTGCAGGTGAACGCATGCATACATAAGGTCATCGCCTGCTATCAATAATGAAAATGTGCTTTCACTCCTTTTCCTTTTTAAAGAGATATTTTGACTGTGATATCACCTTACCTGTGCTTCCAGAGTACTTATTCTTTAGAATTAGTCTTTATAACTAGTGCTCTAAGGAAAGGTGTATTATCTCTAAAAATCAGGTTAAGAAAACATACTCACAATGGTTTTCAACCTGCAAAACGATACTAAAAGTAGCCAGTCAACTGTGACTCAACTGTAACATTGAATTTAGCCCCTGAAGAATGTATTTATCAAAAATTGCCAAGTTTCTGATATTCCTGAGTAAATGAACATGGTCAGCCCGATTAGTAAATTGGCTTCAGTTCATCATATGTTCTGCAGAAGGCCATACCTCAAAAAATATCCACTTAGTATTACTTTGTGTGGCCCTCTGAAAGTGGATAGCAAAGAGCCAGACACATGAGATCCAGTAAATGTTAGATTTTATTTGTTTGTTTCAGTTGGTCTCAGGCTATTTAGAATACAAAATAGTTAACCACCTCAAAAGAGTTAACCACCTCAAAAGAGTTAACCATCTCAACCCTTGCATATGAACCAATGAAACTACGCCTTCTTAGGCAACAGACATTTCTCTAAAGGAAAAAGAGACAAAACTGTTGAACACATGGACAAAGAAGAATCTGACACCAACTATTGCCGTCCTCCCAATCCCACGCCAGGGCTCCACGACAACAGGAATTCATGGTCCAGGTGGCCTCTGCAGATGAGGCCCTACCAAAGCTCCGGTCCAGAAATTGCAGAAGGGTGTGAGTTCATTGTAAGGGCACCATCTGAACATGAAGGAGGTGCTGGAGCATTAGACAGGCCACATAGCTGTGGCTCAGATTTCACAGGTTCCCTCGTCTGGCTCTTTTCTATCAAAAAACGGGGTCTACCCTTCACTGGTTCATCCTCCCAAAACTGCTATGCCAAAAGAGTGGACTTAAGTTGCCCATAGCTTCTTTACTTCTAAGAGCTGCTAGGAGAAGAGGGAGGCCATGCAATTTGCTGGGCAATAGCAAGGTCTGAAATAGAAAAAAATACACTCTTACAATCAAATCTTGCAGACCAGTCAAAAACTGTCTCTCTCGGAGTACATTCTGAGGCTTAGTTTAAAAGCTCTCATTTTCTCTCTTTCCAAGATAATCACAACAGTGATCTTTAATAAAATTCCTTTCTTCTTTCTTTCCTTTTCTGCATGACTTTCTTTCAGAAGCCAAGGATAAATTAAGGTGGTTCTCCCCAAAATGGGATACAAGTATGGCTACACAGCTCTTTTTTAAGATAGGTCATCCCTGATCACTAAAACATCCAAATATGGGGCTTCTTCCTATCTCCAAATATTTTTGGTGAAAAGATTTAAAATTTGAACAACCACGAATACATTGTTAAACAGAATGCAAAATTCACATTAATTAAAATAAAATATTAGACTCCAAAAATATTTTTTTTCTTTTCTACAGGAGCTGGTATCTGACTATAACCACCACCATCACGACCAACACCACCCTCACCCCTACCAACCCCACCACCAATACCACCACCAACCCCACCACCACCATCACCCCCACCACCACCACTCCTGACCACCGCCACCACACCACCCCCACCACCAACACCACCACCACCACTATCACCACCACCCCCACCACCAACACCGCCTTCATCACCACCACCTCCAACACCACCACCACACCAATTCTTTTCTCTGCCATTGATTACTTTGGGAGAAAAATTTGAGAAGCACTGTCTATAGTAGCATCTTAAGGTGAATGAGGGCACAGTTATTTTATCTTATAACCTGAGACATTTGGAAAACATCCAGAAATCTAAGGATCACAGTTTCCTTGGTGGTTTATCTTTTAGCCTTTCTCTAGTTCTAAGTTTCTGAGGGTTACATAAGCTTGCATTTTTAACTTCTCCACACTGACCTCTGTGAGGAAATTCTTAATTAATTTTTAGCTACTTTACATGTGTATATGCACCATTTTGGACATGTAACACACACACACACACACACACACACAGTGAGAACTCTTGAGACAATAGGCCCAAAAGAGTAAATGTTGAAATTCAAGAGCTAGATCTCCCCAAAATACCCTGCTAAAGACAGTGGCAACTTATAGTAAAAATGTGAGGCCTGTACCACTAGACCGTATAAGCTTTCAAAAAAATGTTTTCCTAACATTTTGATGCTTCTCCCCAGACACTAAGCAGCCATGGCTTCACAGAGTCCCTAATGTAGCAGCTCACCAGAACTCCAATAGGTTTTGTTTCTTACTCTCCACCCTAGTTTAAAATGCATCCATGGATGATGCATTCAAGCAGGACACTGCTTTCCCATTCTAGCAAACGTGCACGGTAAAATGTTGCTGGCTTCTGTTTTATTTATTCACTTGTTTTTAAAATATCAAACTTGCTAATCCCTACTGATATAATACATATCACATATGAATTTGTAGTCATTTTAGAGTGCCTTAAGTTTCAAAATGAAAGAAAAAGACATACCTGCTATATAACACAGAGAGATAAATCAGAATCTCTGGCATGATGTTGAAAAGGTGGAGGTTAGGAGCGATGACAAAAACTTTAAGCTACCCCCGCATTCTCTTGGGGCAAAGAGATCTTGAATCCCCGTGGGGTAGAGTATACTGACCCATTCTCCACTTCCACTCCCTATTCAGAAACAGAGGTTGTAATGATTAAACTTACTGATGAGTGTAATGATGTAAAGGCAGAAAAACAAAGGTTGTGAATGAAGCTCATAAAATATTGAGTATTTCAAACACTGATTTTCTGTCAAAAGAGCCTTTAGATATCTCATAATTGCTTTTAAGATACCCATGCCAGGCACGTAGTAGTTGCTTAATAAATGGTAGATGGATTAATCCTACCCATATAGTTACATAGGATGTAAGCCCAATAATTAACTACCAATAAATATAAAGGCAAAAATGGTAACACCCAGTGCATAAAATTGGCAAAGTTGACATCGTAAGAACCTAAGTCAAAAACTAAAGCCTATCTTTTGAAAGAAATGAGTGAAAATGTCTCTGGCCACCCCCACAACACAACATGCCACACAACTTGGGACAAGGAAGAAGAACAGTCAAGAAGTTAAATAGAAATGGGCTTAAATGGAATTCAGATGGATGACTTTTTTCCCCTATTGTCTGTACATCTGATTGATCAAGAGAGTAGGCTCAGTCCCAGGAAGTAGCCTCCAAATTTTTCAGATTTAGCCAATCTCAAAGTCTACTGTCTGCTTTGATCAACCACTTTCTCTTGTCCTGGGATCTGAATGAGTAGCTTGCCTTGGAGCCATAAAGATTAGGATGGAGAAAGTCAAGTGGGAACACTCTCCTATTCCTATGAACCTAAGGAGGTGGACTGTCTTGGGGGAATGGGGAGACTACAGTTTAATCCATTTTACATTCTTGATACAGGTGGTAGAGTCAGTCCTTGACATCAGCTGTCCCAAGAGGCAAAGCTAGGTTAAGGCAGTAAATTCCCGTAGATAAGGGCCTGGAGTCCATAAAGGATTTTCAAAAGAATGGCCATCTCCTCCTGTCATTTCCATTCCACTTGATCTCTGTACTAAAAAGTGATGCATGCAAAGGACATATCACAGTGGTGCTTCAATTCAATCACGGCGGGGCTTCAATTCAAAGCTGAGAGGGACAACACCAAGGGATAGAGAGAATCTTGTGGGTTGTTTTTTGTTGTTGTTATTTTATTTGCTATTGGCACTTTTGGATGTTTGCTTTCTCTTTGAATATCAACCCTTACTTGTTAAATCAGCATTGCCTTAAGTCCTAGGATTGTCCCATTGTCAGTGAGGCTGGGGTTAGGATAATCGATAGCCTTGCAAGTTCCTGTAAGATCATTATCCTTTCAAAGGAAAAAAACCAGGTTCATGCATCCATAACTCTACATGCTTTGGTTTCATGAGTTCCAAAACCCTAAAATTTTTTGCTCTTCCACCTATTTACTCTCCCTCAAATTCCACTCCTGGAACATCATGTTTTTAAGTTTAATGGAGTGCTCCTTATAAAAATATAAAACCCTAGTGAGGAGTAACACAGCAAAATGTTTTAGCCCTTTCTTTTTTTTTTTAAGATTTTATTTATTTGTTTGAGAGAGAGAATGAGAGAGGGAGAGAGAGAGCATGAGAGGGGGGAGGGTCAGAGGGCGAAGCAGACTCCCCGCTGAGCAGGGAGCCCGATGTGGGACTCAATCCCGGGACTCCGGGATCATGACCTGAGCCGAAGGCAGTCGCTTAACCAACTGAGCCACCCGGGCTCCCTGTTTTAGCCATTTCTATTTGCTTTGCTTTCTAAGAGCTGAAGAGCAGGCTTTGATCAATTGTAAAGGAGAAAAGAAATGAGATATTCAGCTCTACTGAGGAAGAAGCAGAAGAGGGCAATCAGAGTGGGTCACGGTCAGCAAGGAAAATCTGTCACTTATGACCTGATGGGAATGAAAATATGGATATCTAAGAGCAATATTCTGCCCAAATCTCTGATATATGAGGTAGCATATCACGCCCAGGGAACAGGCCCGCCTAGATGATACATTCTCAAGATCAAGACATCAATGCCATTTTAAGTCTTGTTTTATTTTGTTTTAAATCATTGTACATAATGTTTGGTATCCATTAAAACACAGAGTAGTATTCATAACAACCAGTACTTATTGAGATAGATTCTGTTAGTAAGTTAATTCCTAAGAAGAGATCTGTGTACCCTGGGACAATTCATGAACTCTTCTAGACCACAAGGGTCCCATTAAGTGGATTACTAACTCAATATATTAAACAGTACCCAAGTGGCTTTACAAAATACCCAACTATTCACATCAGGTGCTTTGTGTCCTAGGAGAATCTGTCTTGTTGATCATTTATTTTGTGTCATATATTATACCCAAACTGGTGCTGTATAATTTTAGATGCCTGTATCAAGTTAAATTCTCAAAGCCTAATTAAATTGCAAACCACATACACACACGTGCGTGCACACACACACACACACATACACACTCCCTGCAGGCACTTTTTTTCATATTCCTTCAAATATTATCTCCAGATATAAAGAAAGCAGGAACCTGCATTTAAAGCTATTTATTATTCTAAACAAAGTAAAGATCCAAACCCCTCTCACTCATGTGTGCGTCCTCACCGTCTCCCACTCAGTAGGCATGTTTTTAAACCAATCACATAATTCTTGCACCTCAGTACACATCATCACATCATCTGTGCACTTCTTCTTTTCACAATCCACGCAGAAACCCTACCATCATTTCCTTGTGGTACTCTTCACTCAGCTGTTCCAGAAGGGAGCATATTCATAGTAATAGAAGGATGTAGCAGAGAAAACCCCTCCCCAGAGAATGCTAGCTTCTTTGCAAGTCTCAGACCTAACACACAGGGTCTTGGAATTGTACAACCCTACATAAGCATTCACTGCTGTGTCTTTACTCTGGATATCCCCCTTAAATCGTTCCTGTAATACATTTTTCTGTTCATTTTCTTGCTCTGTTTTCCACTCTCAGGTGAGTTTGTTTTTATTTAATCTCCCCCTTTTTTCCATCTTCGCTCTCCCCCTTTGAAGACATGGTCCATTTTTTTTTTTTTTTTTGCTGTGGAATATAATTACTAAATAACGTGCAAATATATGGCCATGTATATTCTAAAGGAACAGCTGCAAAATTGCTAATATTAGGTCTAATTTAGCTACAATAAATTAGCAAATGTGTGGAAGCACAATGATGACAGCATAATTATAACAAAAGTCGATGTGTTGAAGTATATGGATGACAATACATACTAATTTTAGAGAGAAAAAAGAACCCTACACCAAATGAAATGCATGCAATGAACAGACGGAACTAATAGCTCAGACACATATACTTAATGTGGCCAGTCACTGTAAAAACAAAAAGATAGATGAAGCTGTTCAAAAAAAATCTAGCGCTAACAAGCAATGCAGTCTGAAACCATTAACTGTCAGGGGTAATAACACTCAAAGTGCTGAAGTGCCGAAAACCAGCTTTCCTGGGATGGTGGCACAGGAACCCGCACACACCTGTGAAGAGGGTGCTAAATCTATCCGCACGTTCATTATAACAGAGGGAGGAAAAACAACACTAATAATGTAAAGTATAAACGGAAATAGCAGACAGCAAAGAGTGACATTTGCATGGTCCCAGTCAGCTTGTTAGCTGAAGTGGGTTTTAATTAGCTATTTTCCAGCAAGCAAACGAGCAAATTAGTGGCAGCTATAAACAAGAAGAGACAATCAGACCCAAAGAAAAGGAAAAATGATCAGGGTGCCTTCGCATGGGGTTGGGGAGGGGAGGGCAAGGAACCACAGAGCTTCGAAAACTTTCCCCATCAGAGAATTAAAGAATGTTTTCTCTTGAACACGCCTTAGGGATTTTCCAGGACTCCCTTTTTTTCTTTCTTTTTTCTTTTTCTTTTTTTTCTTTTTTTTTTTTCTTCTTTTTTTTGGCAGGTGAGGAGACTGAGGCCGGCAGAAGCCAGCTGACTCGTGCAAGGTTACACCTCTGAAAACAAACCAAACCAAAATGAGGGCACCTTCCAAGCCAGTGTCTCCCAGAATCTACTTGTGTGATATTGTGAACGGATCCACCCCTCACAAACACAAAGAAGCGCAAAACCCTGTGCAAACGTGGCCTGATTATTGACAGCTACAACTATTTAGGTTCAACTACGCCGAGAGAGAAAACAAAACGGGAAAGAAGATGAGAAGCAGAACAATGGCATCTTCCTACAACCAAAAACACATTTTGGAAAAGTGTTCTTCTCAACAAGCACTTACCTTGGAAAAGTATTACCCCGAGCAAACACCACAGAATCTGTCAGTGCCTGTTATGTACTAGGCACGGCATTCAGTGCTGAGGATGAAACTGTGTCACGCAGGATGTGCAGACGAGTCCAGGGACTTTACAGGACAGTGGGCACAGGGTCTGGCACAGCGGGACAGACTGCTGTGGAGCCCAGCAGCCGCGCCACTAAGGTGAATGTGGGGAGTGTCCAGGAGCATCTGAGAACAAAGGCCATCACACCAGGACATGAAGGAGGCTCAGCAGGATGCCAGGCTCCCCACAACCCCATAGTAAGAGCCTATGTATTTAAGGCGGTCACCTCTGTAAAAAGAAAATCAAAGGAACCATTTGTCCCACCGGACTAGATAAGAGAAGGGCTCCAAAATGCATAAACAAAGAAAGGCACGATATAGTTTTTATCGTCCAATTCAACCTGATTCGCAACCTGAAATACGTCGTTAAAAATGAATAAGGTGATTGGGAATGTAGGAGAAATCTTGGGGGTGGGGAATAACAGAAGTCGGTGGGCTTATTCCCTTACATCATAAATTCGATCGATATATTAAGAAGATTTCAATGTACTGAAGCATAACATAACCCAAACAGAATGCCGAAGGGAAACACAATGGCCAGGACAAAAGACAGAAGCAAACATTACCCAAACATATGCTACTGCAACAGATAATGAACTCAAGGACAGTCTGTACGAAAGAAATTAGGAAAATGGAGATTGTCTTTACCAAGAGGCATCAACTTCTTTTCATAGAGTTATAGAATCACAGTTATTCAAAAGATACTGTATAGCGCAAAAAAAAAAAAAAATTGCTCATCCATCCCGACTTCACTATGCAAAGAATAGTGCAAAAGAACTGCTCATCCATCCTGACTTCACTCTCCAAAAATGGTATCAAATATGAGAAACAAAAAGATAGACACAGGGAAAAGTATGCATCCTCACTCCACTGCAGTTAAATGAGGTGAACATGCAGTGTCATTAATTTCTCATTCATTCAACAAACATTTATTGAGCTCCTTCTATATGCAAGGCATTGGATTAGACACTGGGTAGGCAGACCTGAATGACTCTGAAGATTATTTAGGCATGCCTAATTCCTCTCCCACAGGTCAGATTTTTAAACAGTGGAAGACAGTTATCATGTTCTCTGATTCTTCTTTTCTTGATGTTAACCATATTCATTGTATCTTTTTCCATAAGATATTTCCAAGTCTCTTAGACTCTAGTATTCAAGAAATTATTTCTTTCCTACTGAAACCAAGATGTTCAGAACAGTATTGTCTGTTTATTACAAAGTTCAACATCATTTCACCTCCTTTGGTCTAGGTATTACTTCATTAATCTAACCCTAAATCACATCTGCTTTTTCAGCAGCTACATACCATCTTAACTAACTTTAAGTTCACTATTAACCAACACCTCCAAAGCCTTATCACATAATAATATCATACATTTGAGGAGATTCCATTACAAGGTCTTATTCTAAAATATAAAATTTTGTTAGATTTTATCCATTTCTCAGCCTGTTAAAAATTGTGTGGATCCTGATTCTGTCACCTAATATATTCACTACAGCTCACCCTACACCGACATTATGACATCTCCACATTCATTAAGAATCTTTCTACATCTTGATTCAAGTATTGATAGAAATTGAGGAAGATAAGGCAAAAATCCCTTCACAGCGGATCATTAGAAACCTCCCTTATTGTTAATTGGTTATGAAACTGGTCATCTTAGAATCTAGTCCATTAATCATCTACGGTTCAGCTTGGGTTCCTCCAAGAAGCAGACCCTAACACTAGGATTTGCGGAAGGATGGCTTATTCTGGGAGGTTCTCCTCAGAAAGTGCTGGTGGAGGAGAGTGATGAGTGAGACAGAGAAGGAAGGAAGCCAATAGAAGGGGCTCGGCAGAGGGATGAATAAACAAGAGCAAAGGGCCACCAACTCTGGCCTTCTGGTGACTGAGTGCCAACCCCCTGGCCTGTCTGTAGACCAAGCACACTGCTGGAGACAGGAAAGTCCTCAGGCAGAACGTGGCAGGTGCTTGCAGTCATGAGCCATCAAAATGCTGATTACGGAAGGGACACAGGGGACCAACGTATGGAGCTCCTCTGGTATGATTGCATGAGACCTCAAAAGTCTCCCTAAGGGGCGCCTGGGTGGCTCAGACGGTTAAGCGTCTGCCTTCAGTTCAGGTCAGGATCCCAGGGTCCTGGGATCGAGTCCCGCATCGGGCTCCCTACTAGGCAGGGAGCCTGCTTCTCCCTCTGCCTCTGCCTCTCTCTCTCTCTCTCTCTCTCTCTGACTTTCATGAATAAATAAATAAAACATTTAAAAAAAAAGTCTCCCTCAAATCAAGACATGTTATATCAATCCTACCGCCCTCATTTCTCCATTCACTTAAATTTATTGAATACTCTTCGTTGCCTAATATTGTATACATGATGCTTCTTGTCTGGTGGCCTATTACGTGAGTGAACTTGTCCAAAAATGATATTCATTTTATAGCTAATACTTGATAATCCAATTCTAAACCCCAGTGATTTTTGCTTACATATTTCCTACCAATGTCTTAATAGCTTACAGTACTCTGTAGATCTGACACAGGCTAGGCTAATTTATTACAAACCTGCATTTTTTTTCTTTATTAATTTTATAAATCAAGCATCCCCAATATTACATTTTGTTCTGATCTTTAAAGTTTTTAAGGCTCCAGAAGCACTCTATTTCCAGGATGACAGATTAGATATTTCCCCATGACAAACAGACAACAAAACTAGAATTTCTGGGGGGAATAAACATAAACATCCTTATACATGCAAAGTTGAACTTATAGGAGTCAGGATGTTAAAAACGAAAATGGTTAGCAGGCTGCAAAACTTTGACTTTTTCGTATCTGTTAATCTCAGCAGTCAGGAGACTTGGATCTTAATAGTATGTTGGTGGTAAATTTGGGCTCACACAAATACTGGTAACCTGAAACTATTCCTTGATCCCAGCTTGAATAAAGTTAAATCTTCAGAAGGCTCTGCCATTACTCCAAAGTTTGACTGGAGAAAAATTCTCCTCTTAACAAAAAGAGACGAAAAGAAATTCTTCTGTCTCATCATGGAATCTAAGTGAGATAAAATAGACTCTGATAATTTGAACCATACGAGTTTGGGGCCAAAGTATACACTATGATCTGAAAAATCTTAAGGCAATAAAACTTGTTTATATGATACTCTAAAGGCAGATACATATCATTATACATTTGTTGAAAGCCACGGAATGTACAACACCAGGAATGAACCTTAACATAAGCTATGGACTTTGGGCAATAATGCCGCGTCAGTGTAGGTTCATTGATTGCAACAAAAGTAGCTATTTGGTCTGGAATTGTGATAGTGAGGGAGACTGTGCATATGTGGGGGCAGGGAGCATATGGGAAATCTCTGTACCTTCTGCTCAGATTTTCTGTGAACCTGAAACTGCTCTAATTAATAGTCTATTTAAAAAATAAATTAAAAAGGAATAAAACCATAATCATTGAATATGTTGATTTAAAAAGGTAAAAGCCTACCTACACCAAAGAATAAAAATAAAAATACTGAAGGTCTGGATAATCATTATGTTGCTTCAGTCAAGGAAAGATAAAATTCAAGTTTTATACAAACTGTTCCAAGGAAGAAAAATATTTAAAAATAAATCCATGTTAATTCATTTTATGAAGTTAATCCTACCCTGATGCCAAAAACAAAAAAAAATCACAGAGTAAAGAAAATTACAGGCTAATTTCACCTTTGAATATAGATGAAAAATCCTAAATAAATCAAACCTAATAAGTGTTAAAAAACAGTCACCACATCGTGGCCCAATTGGATTTATACAAAGAATGTTAAAATTTATTAAAATTTGAATACCTATTAATTTTTACAGGTTGAAACAAGAAAAAATAACATCACAAGAGATACAAGAAAAGCAAATCTAATATTCTGAGGCCCATTTGTGACTAAAAACAGAGTCTTAGCAAACAGAAAATAGGAGAAACATCCAGAATCTCATAAATTGTATCTACCAAAACAAAAAAATACAGCAGACAATGTGCTTAGAGGTTAAAATTTAGAAATGAAGATGAGAATGAATGTCCTACTCAGTACAAAATGTTAAATATAAAAATGATATATGGAAATGTATATAAATAAAAATATACGAAATATATACACATAGTACATATGATTTATATATATATATATATGAATTGCAAAGAAGCAACAAGAATGTCACTTTTTCTGACATGTGGCTTGGATCCAAAACTCAAAAGCATTTTAACATACTTGAATTAACAAGAGTTTAGGGGCGCCTGGGTAGCTCAGTTGGTTAAGCATCCGAGTCTTGATTTCAGCCCAGGTCTTGATCTTGGGGTCCTGTGATCAAACCTCACGCTCAGTGCAGGGTCTTGTCTCTCTCCCTCCCCAGGCTTGCTCTCTCTCTCTCAAATGAATGAATAAATAAATAAAATTTTTTTAAAAATAAGAGTTTAGCAATGTCATGGGATCGACACACAAAACAATTGATCATATTTCTATACACCAGCAAGGAACAGAAAATGTAATCAAAGGTGATCAGCAGCCATTCAGCAATCCCTGTAATGTAATCTTTGAGAGCCACGGGATGGCATGTTTCTGAGCCACGGACTTGCGCTCATTTTGCACAGCTTACGTATGAACTCTTATACCCTCTTTACCTATCCCCAGCCTCCTTTCTCCTCCACAGAAGTCTGTTCTTTTAACAACTGCTTTCTCCTATGCATGCCTTAACTATCATACCATCACCTCCAAGCACAACAACTATCATTGCCTTGCTTTTTTTCTTGCTAACCAAACTTTTTGTTGTCCCTCACTATTTTCAAGTTTCATAATGTGTTTTAATTTCTCTGAAGCTTCACATGGTGCTTCCATCCTCTTAAACTTGTCTTGGATCTCTTTCTTTTTTTTCATTCATTCATTCATTCATTCACTCATTCATTCATTCACTTAATTTAGACTAGAAGAGCGCTCTTTACTATCTGCTTCAGTTTCTTTAGGTATCAATCCCCTCTCTTCTATGTTAGAAATATGTGCATAGTTGGTACTGTGTTATTTCAAGGCTTTGTAAGATACGTGAGTATTCTGTTTTACAGTCTCATGCTGTGAATTTGCTTGTTTCCCCAAGTTAATCGTGCTGCCTGTATCAGTTAGGAAGGTCAAGGTTAGGCTGTGTGAACTATTCCAAAATCCCAGTGGCTTATGACAACAGTTACATCTCATGTTATTTGTGGGTCAGGGGTGGCTCTCCTTCCTGTTACCATTATTCCAGATCCCAGGCCAATGGATCTCCTTCTATCTAGAATATTTCCTGGCTCCAGAAAGGAAAAAAAAATGTTATTCTTATAGTTTCTGTTCTAAAGTGTCACATGTCACTTTTACCACATTTCTTTGGCTAAGACATTCATTCACATGGCCTCCCCTAATTTCAACAGGGTTGAGGGAAGGCTCATTTGTCATAAAATCTACCACAATCTATCTACCCAATCATCTGAGTTGAGTAAACTGAGCTCAGCATTGTTAAATTGTAAGATCCTTTTATTTTTTTCTTCTTAGTACTTTACAAAATATCATTCCATCGCCGGGAGGAGTAGGAGACCTAGATTTCGTCTGGTCCCAGGAATTCAGCTGAATAGGGATCAAACCATTCTGAACACCTACGAACTCAACAGGAGATCGAAGAAGAGAGTAGCAACAACTCTCTGAACAGAGAAGCGACCACTTACTGGAAGGTAGGACGTGGGGAGAAGTGAATCCGAGGCTATCGGGAGGATAGACGGCGGGGGAGGGGGCCTCCGTCGGCCACTTCTGGCAAGTGCTAGAGCCGTGGAGCACAAAATCGGACCTTTTAGAAGTCGGCTCCGCTGAGGGACGTCGCTGCAGTGGCTAAGCGGGAGGTGGAACCCTCGCGGGACTCAGGGCCCTCAGGGTCACAAAAAGCCCGGGGGTGCCTGAGTGCGGCAGAGCTCCCAGGGATCGGAGCGGGGAAGCCGGCTGCAGAGACGGAGCCGAGGCGCGGGCTCTCAACTCGGGGAGGCCATAAACTGTGATCCGCGCCCAGTCGGGCCACTGCTCCTCCAGCAGGGACCCAACAAGCAGCAGATCCGGGGAGAATCCCCTCCCTCCCCGGAGGAGCGGTGCGGGAGCACAACACAGGGATCTGCTGGGTTTGGAGACTCCACACGGGGTCGGGTGCCAGAGATGGAAACGCTCGGTCACAGGCCGGGTGAGCACGGGGTGCAGCCGGAGACCAGGGAGACGGGAGTGATTGACTGCTTTTCTCTGGGGGCGCACTGAGGAGCGGGGCCCCGAGTTCCCAGCTCCTCCGAGTGGAGATTGGGAGGCCACCATTTTTACCCTGGTCCTCCAAAGCTGTACCGAGAGCTTGCAGGGAACAAAAGCTCCTGAGAGCAAACCCAAGCAGCTTGCTCAGCCCCGACCGACAAGGGCAGGGCAATTCCGCCTCGGCAAAGACATTTGGGAACCACGGCAACAGGCCCCTCCCCCAGAAGATCAGCACGAACAGCCAGCAAGCTGTTTAACCAAGTTTACCGATCAAGGAGAACGGGAGAACTCCAGCGCTAGGGGAATACTGCACATAGAATTCATGGCTTTTTTACCATGATTCATTAGTTTTTCAAAGTTAATTTTTTTAACTGTTTTTTTAATTTTTCTTTTTCCCTTTTTCAACCAACATCTTATCAATCCCTTTTTTTAAAAAAACATTTTTTATTTTTCATTTTTAGAGTCATATTTTATCCCTTCATAGTAGTTACACTTATTTTTGGCATATATATATAAGTTGTTCTCTCTTTAAAATTTTGAGATACAGTTTCTTCTAACAGATCAAAATATACCCTAAATCACTAGTGTATGGCTTTGTTCTAATCTCCTGCCTGATCACATTCTCTCCCTTTTTCTTTTGTTTTTCTTTTTTTTTTAAATTTCTTCTTTCGTTTTTCAAACAACTTATCAATTCCTTTCATAAAATCTTTTACAATTTTCATCTTTACAGTCATCTTCCATCCCTTCATTGTATCAACCCTTATTTTGTCTTTCTTCCTTTAAAATTTTAGGAGGCACTTTTCTCTAACAGACCAAAATACACGCAAAATCTAGTGTCCGGCACTGATCTATGCACTAGCCTGAACATATTTGATCATATTCTGGTTTTTTTTTGGTATTGTTCTGTTTTTGTTTTTATCTTTTTCTTTTTGTTTTCTTTTTTTTTTTCTTTTTTCTTTCTTTCCCTTTCTTTTCCCCTGGTTTCAGGTCTTTTCTGATTTGTATACAGTATATTTGCTGGGGACGTTGTTAACCTGTTAGCATTTTGTTCTCTCATTTATTTGTTCTCTGGACAAAATGAAAGACGAAAAAAATCACCTCAGCAAAAAGAACAAGAGGTAGTACCGTCTACCAGGGACCTACTCAATACGGACATTAGTATGATGTCGGACCTAGAGTTCCGAATCATGACTTTAAAGATACTAGCTGGGCTTGAGAAAAGCATGGAAGTTATTAGAGAAACCCTTTCTGGAGAAATAAAAGAACTAAAATCTAACCAAGTCGAAATGAAAAAGGCTACTGATGAGGTGCAATCAAAAATGGGGGCACTAACTGCTAGGATAAATGAGGCAGAAGAGAGAATCAGTGATATAGAAGACCAAATGATGGAAAATAAAGAAGTTGAGAAAAAGAGAGAAACAACTACAGGATCATGAGGGCAGAATTTGAGAAATAAGCGATACGATAAGATGAAACAACATTAGAATAATTGGGATCCCAGAAGAAGAAGAAAGAGAGAGGGGCAGAAGGTATATTGGAGCAAATTATAGCAGAGAACTTCCCTAATGTGGGGAAGGAAACAGGCATCAAAATCCAGGAGGCACAGAGAACCTCTCTCAAAATCAATAAAAATAGGTCAACACCCGACATCTAATAGTAAAACTTACGAGTCTCAGAGACAAAGAGAAAATCCTGAAAGCAGCTCGGGAGAAGAGATATGTAACCTACAATGGTAGAAACATTAGATTGGCAACAGACCTATCCACAGAGACCTGGCAGGCCAGAAAGGACTGGCATGAGATCTTCAGAGCACTAAATGAGAAAAATATGCAGCCAAGAGTACTATATCCAGCTAGGCTCTCATTGAAAATTGAAGGAGAGATAAAAAGCTTCCAGGAAAACAAAAACTAAAGGAATTTGCAAACACGAAACCAGCCCTCCAAGAAATATTGAAAGGGATCCTCTAAGCAAAGAGAGAGCCTAAAAGCAGCATAGATCAGAAAGGAACACAGACAATATACAGTCACAGTCACCTTACAGGCAATACAATGGCACTAAATTCATACCTTTCAATGGTTACCCTGAATGTAAATGGGCTCAATGCCCCAATCAAAAGACACAGGCTATCAGATTGGATTAAAACACAAGACCCATCGATATGCTGTCTGCAAGAGACTCATTTTAGACCCAAAGACACCCCCAGATTGAAAGTGAGGGGGTGGAAAACCATTCACCATGCTAATGGACACCAAAAGAAAGCTGGGGTGGCAATCCTTATATCAGACAAATTAGATTTTAAAACAAAGACTGTAATAAGAGATGAGGAAGGACACTATATCCTACTTAAAGGGTCTATCCAACAAGAAGATCTAACAATTGTAAATATCTATGCCCCGAACATGGGAGCAGCCAATTATATAAGGCAATTAATAACAAAAGTGAAGAAACACATTGACAACAATGCAATAATAGTGGGGGACTTTAACACCCCCTGACTGAAATGGACAGATCATCTAAGCAAAAGATCAACAAGGAAATAAAGACTTTAAATGACACACTGGACCAAATGGACTTCACAGACATATTCAGAACATTCCATCCCAAAGCAACGGAATGCACATTCTTCTCTAGTGCCCATGGAACATTCTCCAGAATTGATCACATCCTAGGTCACAAATCAGGTCTCAACCGGTACCAAAAGATTGGGATTATTCCTTGCATATTTTCAGACCACAGTGCTTTGAAAGTAGAAGTCAATCACAAGAGGAAAGTCAGAAAGAACTCAAATACATGGAGGTTAAAGAGCATCCTACTAAAGAATGAATGGGTCAATCAGGAAATTAAAGAAGAATTAAAAAAATTCATGGAAACCAATGAAAATGAAAACACAACTGTTCAAAATCTTTGGGATACAGCAAAGGCCATCCTGAGAGGAAAGTATATAGCAATACAAGTCTTTCTCAAGAAACAAGAAAGGTCTCAAATACACAACCTAACCCTACACCTAAAGGAGCTGGAGAAAGAACAGCAAATAAAGCCTAAACCCAGCAGGAGAAGAGAAATCATAAAGATCAGAGCAGAAATCAATGAACTAGAAACCAAAAGAACAGTAGAACAGATCAACGAAACTAGGAGCTGGTTCTTTGAAAGAATTAACAAGATTGATAAACCCCTGGCCAGACTGATCAAAAAGAAAAGAGAAATGACCCAAATCCACAAAATCATGAATGAAAGAGGAGAGATCACAACCAACACCAAAGAAATACAAACAATTATAAGAACATATTATGAGCAACTCTATGCCAGCAAATTAGATAACCTGGAAGAAATGGGTGCATTCCTAGAGATGTATCAACTACCAAAACTGAACCAGGAAGAAATAGAAAACCTGAACAGACCTATAACCACTAAGGAAATTGAAGCAGTCATCAAAAATCTCCCAACAAACAAAAGCCCAGGGCCAGATGGCTTCCCAGGGGAATTCTATCAGACATTTAAAGAAGAATTAATACCTATTCTCCTGAAACTGTTCCAAAAAATAGAAATGGAAGGAAACCTTCCAAACTCATTTTATGAGGCCACCATTACCTTGATCCCCAAACCAGACAAAGACCCCATCAAAAAGGAGAATTACAGACCAATATCCTTGATGAACATGGATGCAAAAATTCTCACCAAAATACTAGCCAATAGGATCCAACAGTACATTAAAAGGATTATTCACCATGACCAAGTGGGATTTATTCCTGGGCTGCAAGGCTGGTTCAACATCCGCAAATCAATCAACGTGATACAATACATTAACAAAAGAAAGAACAAGAGTCATATGATCCTCTCAATAGATGCAGAAAAAGCATTTGACAAAGTACAGCATCGTTTCTTGATCAAAACTCTTCAGAGTATAGGGATAGAGGGTACATACCTCAATATCATAAAAGCCATCTATGAAAAACTGACAGCGAATATCATTCTCAATGGGGAAAAGCTGAGAGCTTTTCCCCTAAGGTCAGGAATGCGGCAGAGATGTCCACTATCACCACTGCTAGTCAACATAGTATTAGAAGTCCTAGCCACAGCAATCAGACAACAAAAAGAAATCAAAGGCATCCAAATCGGCAAAGAGGAAGTCAAACTCTCACTCTTTGCAAATGATATGATACTGTATGTGGAAAACCCAAAAGACTCCACCCCAAAACTGCTAGAACTCATACAGGAATTCAGTCAAGTAGCAGGCTATAAAATCAATGCACAGAAATCAGTAGCATTCCTATACACTAACAACAAGACAGAAGAGAGACAAATCAAGGAGTTGATCCCATTCACAATTGCACCCAAAACCATAAGATACCTAGGAATAAATTTAACCAAAGAGGCAAAGGATCTGTACTCAGAAAACTATAAAATACTCATGAAAGTAATTGAAGAAGACACAAAGAAATGGAAAAACGTTCCATGCTCATGGATTGGAAGAACCAACATTGTGAAGATGTCAATGCTACCTAGAGCAATCTACACATTCAATGCAATCCCCATCAAAATACCATCCACTTTTTTCAAAGAAATGGAACAAATAATCCTAAAATTTGTATGGAACCAGAAGAGACCCAGAATAGCCAGAGGAATACTGAAAAAGAAAAGCAAAGCTGGCGGCATCACAATTCCGGACTTCCAGCTCTATTACAAAGCTGTCATCATCAAGACAGTTTGGTACTGGCACAAAAACAGACACATAGATCAATGGAACAGAATCGAGAGCCCAGAAATGGACCCTCCACTCTATGGTCAACTTATTTTTGACAAAGCAGGAAAGAATGTCCAATGGCAAAAAGACAGTCTCTTCAACAAATGGTGTTGGGAAAATTGGACAGCCACATGCAGAAGAATGAAACTGGACCATTTCCTTACACCACACACAAAAGTAGACTCCAAATGGTTGAAAGACCTAAACGTGAGACAGGAGTCCATCAAAATCCTAAAGGAGAACACAGGCAGCAACCTCTTCGACCTCAGCCGCAACAACTTCTTCCTAGAAACATCGCCAAAGGCAAGGGAAGCAAGGGCAAAAAGGAACTCTTGGGATTTCATCAAGATCAAAAGCTTTTGTAGAGCAAATAAACAGTCCACAAAACCAAAAGACAACGGACAGAATGGGAGAAAATATTTGCAAATGACATATCAGATAAAGGGCTAGTATCCAAAATCTATAAAGAACTTATCAGACTCAACACCCAAAGAACAAATAATCCAATCAAGAAATGGGCAGAAGACATGAACAGACATTTTTCCACAGAAGACATCCAAATGGCCAGCAGACACGTGAAAAAGTGCTCAACATCACTCAGCATCAAGGAAATCCAAATCAAAACCTCAATGAGATACCACCTCACACCAGTCAGAATGGCTAAAATTAACAAGTCAGGAAACGACAGATGTTGGCGGGGATGTGGAGAAAGGGGAACCCTCCTACAGTGTTGGTGGGAATGCAAGCTGGTGCAACCACTCTGGAAAACAGTATGGAGGTTCCTCACACAGTTGAAAATAGAGCTACCATACGATCCAGCAATTGCACTACTGAGTATTTATCCCAAAGATACAAATGTAGGGATCCGAAGGGGTACATGTACCCTGATGTTTATAGCAGCAATGTCCACAATAGCCAAACTGTGGAAAGAGCCAAAATGTCCATCGACAGATGAATGGATAAAGAAGAGGTGGTATATATACACAATGGAATATTATGCAGTCATCAAAAGGAATGAGATCTTGCCTTTTGCCACGACGTGGATGGAACTGGAGGGTGTTATGCTGAGTGAAATAAGTCAATCAGAGAAAGATATGTATCATATGACCTCACTGATATGAGGAATTCTTAATCTCAGGAAACAAACTGAGGGTTGCTGGAGTGGGGGTGGGTGGGAGGGATGGGGTGGCTGGGTGACAGACATTGGGTATAGCATGTGCTATGGTGAGCACTGTGAATTGTGCAAGACTGTTGAATCACAGATCTGTACCTCTGAAACAAATAATGCAACATATGTTAGGAAAAAAGAAAAAGAAGAAGATAGCAGGAGGAAAAGAATGAAGGGGAGTAAGTCAGAGGGGGAGACGAACCATGAGAGACTATGGACTCTGAGAAACAAACTGAGGGTTCTAGAGGGGAGGAGGGGGGGGATGGTTTAGCGTGTTGATGGGTATTAAGGTTGGCACATTCTGCGTAAAGCACTGGGTGTTATGCACAAACAATGAGTCATGGAACACTACATCAAGAACTGATGATGTTGTATAGTGATTAACATAACAATAAAAAAAATTTTTAAAAATATATCATTCCATTGCCTTTGGTCTTTTGTAGCCTCCAGTGATTAAGTCATCTGTCTCTCTTATTTTTTGTTCTTCTGTTTTGTTTGGTTTGGTTTGGTTTGGTTTTTTGGCTACTTTTGAGATTTTTTTTTCATCATTGGTTTCCAGCAATTTAATTAGGATGCTCCTTAGTGTGTTCGTCTTTGTTTCCTCTATTTTGAATGCGATGAATTTCTTCAATCTGTGAGTTTCTAATTTTTATCAAATTTGGAAAAAATGTGGCCATTATTTCTCCAAATATTTTTCTGTCCCCTCTCTTTTTCTGCAATCTCTAGGATACCAATTACATATTTGTGAGACTGCCTGAGAGTTTACCAAAGGTTACTAGTGTTCTGTTTCTTTTGGTCACTTTTTTCTCCCACTCCACTCTCTACTTTTGGGCAATTTTTTTTGCTGTTTTCCAGGTCACTGATGTTTTTTCCTACAAGATGTAATCTGTTCTCAATCCAAACCACTGCACTTTTCAAGTATTTATTTATAATTTTTAGATGTTTTATTTGAGTCTTTTCTTTTATATATCTCATTATGATGATGCCTTCCTCAACCTCTTGAATATGAAACATATTTGTAATAGCTATTTCTTTTAAAAATTTTATTTATTTATTTGAGAGGGAGAATGAGAGAGAGAGAGTGCACAAGAGGGAGGGAGGGTCAGAGGGAGAAGCAGACTCCCTGCTGAGCAGGGAACCCAACGTGGAACTTGATCCCAGGACTCCAGGATCATGACCTGAGCCAAAGGCAGTCGCCCAACCAACTGAGCCACCCAGGCGCCCTGTAATAGCTATTTTTAACATGCATATATGCTAATGTAATCATTTCTCTTATTTCTGGGTCTGAGCCTATTGGTATTTTTCTGGGTTATGGATCATATTTTCCTAATTCTCTGTATGTCTTCCAATTTTCTTTTAGATGTAGGACATTGTGAATTTTATGTTCTTGGATAGAGGATTATCTTGTATTCCTTAAATAGTGTCAACCTCTTCATCCGGAGTACAACTAAATTACTTGGTTTTTCATTGTTTCTGTATAGGACTGCTTTTAAAATTCCTTAGGTAAAAGCAAAGCAGCCTATATTCTAAGGATAATTTAACCCCACTACTAAAATAATTTCCTTTTAAGTATTTTACCCAGTGCCTCATTTATTATACATTATCTTCACTCTAACACAAACAGAAATGATAGCCCATGGTTAGCTTCAGAAATTGTTCAGCCTACTTATTTCCAGTGGTTGTTTCTCTAGCTTTAGATAGTTTATTCTTATTCATGAGGAGATTACTACTCTGCCAAAGACTCAAGGGGACACCTCTGAAGATCTTCCAAGCTCTGTGTTTGTGGACTTCCCTTTACTCCAATATTTTGGTCTCTCTGAACTCCAATCAGTGTCTCTAAAACTCAGTGGGTTTCCTTGGCTTTAATTGATTTCTTCTGTTCCTGCACAGTGGAGGGGACACAGCTTCTATGTGGTGAACTGGGCAATCATATAGTTCACTTTATAACTGGGGATTGTAATCATCTGCTGTTATGTAATGTCTGAGAACAGTGACTTCAGATATTTTGTCTGATTTCCTAGTTCAGAGAGTAAATCTGGCCACTGTTACTCCATCATAGTTGTATCTAGAATTCTCTTACCTTTCATTTGGTAAAAGAGTGATTTTGAACAGTATATATGATATGTTATTAAGTTTGTGGTGGTGGTTATGTTTTATATGATGACATTGATGACCAAGAGGGGTTTAAGTATTACCCCATAGTGTGTGGCTAGCATATATGAAATATAATTCATATGTGCTGTTTATCTTGAATAATGGAGTGATATTATTAATTGAGGAAATATTTTCAGGCCTCAAATAACAAGAAACCATATTTGCTTGAGATGTTAGTATGAATATTCCTCTGGGCAGAACTCAATCCAAAACTGTGGGTTTTGAATGCCACTCAAACTTTGTTGGGGAAGAAAAGATATGTAAGGATACGGAGTTTATACATATCAAGCAAAACTTGACTTTTCAAAATAAAATATAATACAAAGGCATGTAAACACTTTGACCATACTTTCATAACTGTCTCTAAGTGAATTTAAAAGTGCATTGTTTAAATATCTGTCATGACTAAAACTTGCATAATTTTATCATAAAATTGCCTTGAAAAAACTTTTGCAGAAGTGTTGACTCTATGAAATTTTGAAAGGTTCATTTATAGAAGCCAACTATTTCTCTCCATACCAGTAGTCTCAGAGAATATAAGCTTATGCCTATGGCAGTTACTTTTAGGATTTTGCCCACATATACAAGTTTTTCATGGAACCCAAATAAAAGCAACAGAAAGCACAGGGAAAGTAGATTTAAAATGTACGGAGGCCCAATGCCAATCACATCCTGTTTTTCTTTGTTTTGTCACCAGATACAAACTTTGGTATGAAACTTTTTAATGGGTAGTGACTGTTAAACTATGCAATACTTTTACAGATTCTGGGCATCTTTTGTAAAATATATCCCTTAAAATGCACACAAAAGAGCCTTTTACTCATAAAACAGCCAAGACAGATTTTTATGAGTTCTATGAAATACAGTTAAAATGTTAGTGTTTGCTTATATGTTCCTCAATAGATATTAAAGAATGATGTTGCCAACACCAAAATGTTGAAACAACATGGACCTTGATTAAAATTCACTCTTTCTTCTGATGCACTGCCCAGATTTCAACAGAACCTTCACCACCACCACCCCAACACATAGCGAAAGCAATCCTAGTATTTCAAGGCTTTGGCATCTTTTAGTTTTATTCCTGATTTTTTTATTATTCCTTGGGAAATACAGAATGCCAGATTTGAATATATGAATATAATATTTGAATTGCCTATCTTTGAAATCTTAAAAGCATGTTTGTAGTTTCAAAATTAATGTGCATACTTTTATGATAATTTGATATGGTTACAATCTCTCTTTTAAATTTTTCTTTCAAATGTCACCGGCATTCTGTATCTAAAATATCATAGTTCTTCTGCCGCACAGGATAAAGGTATTTCCAACTGCTTTTATATATTTTTTGAAAATTAAAAGAAAGTCATTTCTGGGGAAAAAAGCAAAATGCATAGAATGTTTATTATAACTGGCATTAATATCTCCTTTGCCATTATGTGCTGTTACATAATGACATAATAGTGGGCTTATTTTCATAACTAATAATATATGCCCTAAAGGCAATAAAACATTTTTCTTATGGCTCCAAAGATATTTCTGCTACCTGTTATTCTGGTCTATTAGGCATTGTAATTATGTAATTAGATGTTCTTTAAAGACTATCTTAGGTACCTCATAGATTAGAATGGTTCCTTTGAAGCAGTTACCAGATCTGTTATATAATTACATAATTAAGTCCATGTAGTAAAAATCTTAACAAAACTCTTTAAAAAAATAAACAGCCTGCATTGGGGCAACAGATGACTTTGATTGCAAATTGGAAGTGAAAAGAAAGTGGTAATGCATCCAATAAGAATAAAGGTTTCTCAATACTTGTTTTTATATTGGGATCTCATCCCTCGAAGGAAAGCTCAAGAGAGTTGGATCTGGCCTCTCAATCATTCTGGTGTTATCCATGACACTTCAAAAGAACCTTCTCTCCATAACTTGCCAATCAATCTTCCTCAGAGACATTCATAAATTTGGTATAGTTTGGGGGTCACTAAGAAAGATAAAGGGTGACTAAAATATTAAAGTTCTTCATATTTTCATTTTATATATTTTTAAGTCCATTAAATTCTGCCACACCAAAGCAATCTTGAAAAAGAACAAAGCTGGAGGTCTCCCAGATTTCAAACTATACTACAAAGCTAGAATAATCAAAAACAGTATGGTATTGGCACAAAAACAGATACATAGATCAACGGAACAGAATAGAGAGTTCAGAAATAAACCCACACTTATATGGTCAATCAATCTTTGACAAAGGAGGCAAGAATATATATAATGGGATAAAGTCACTTACAGAAACGGTGCTGGGAAAACTGTACAGCTACATGCAAAAGAATGAAACTGGGCCGCTTTCTTACATCATACAAAAATAAACTCAAGATCTATGAAAGACTTAAATGTAAGACCAGAAACTATGAAACTCCTAGAAGAAAACAGGCAGTAAGAAGTTGGACATCAGTCTTAGCAATATTTTGGGGGGTCTGTCTCCTCAAAGACAACAAAAGCAAAAATGAACAAATGGGACAATATTAAACTAAAAAGCTTTTGCATAGCAAGGAAAACCATCAACAAGATAAAAAGGCAAGCTATTAAATGGGAGAAGATATTTACAAAGACATATCTGATAAGGGGTTAATATCCAAAATACATAAAGAATTCACACAACTCATATCAAAAAAAAATCCAATTTAAAAAAGAATAGGCAGAGGACCTAAATAATAGATATTTCTTCAAAGAAGACACAGATGGCCAACAGACACATGTGTTGGTGAGGATGTGGAGAAAATGGAACCCTCTTGCACTGTTGGTGGAAATGCAAACTGGTGTAGCCACTGTGGAAAACTGTATTGAGGTTCCTCAAAAAAATTAGAAATAGAACTACCACACAACTCAGCAATTTCACGTCTGGGTATTTATCCAAAGAAAACAAAAAAACAATAATTCAAAAAATTATGTTCGCTACAGCATTATTTACAATACCCAAGACACAGAAGCAACCTGTGTCTATCAACAGATGAATGGATAGAGAAGAGGTGGCATATGTATATATAAGCGCCCCCACACACAGACACACACACACACACACACAATGAAATATTGCTGAGCCATAAAAGAATAAAATCTTGCCATTTTTGACAACATGAATGGACCTCAAAGGATTATGCTATGCGAAATAAGTGAGACAGAGAAAGACAAATACTGTATGATTTCACTTATATGTGGAAGCTAAAAAACAAAACAAAAATAGATTCATAGAGAAAGACTAATCTGGTGATTGCCAGAGGGGAGGGGCATGGGGGTGGTGAGTGAAATAGAGGAAGGGCATTAAAAGGTACAAATTTCCAGTTATAAAATAAATAAGAGTTGGGGATGCAATGTTCAGCGTAGGAAATACAGTTAATGGTATGCAACAGCTTTGTATGGTGACAGACTATAGCTAGATTCATCATGGTGATCACTCTGGAATGTATATAAATGTTGAATTGCTATGTTGTTTACCTGAAACTAAGATGGTATTATATTTCAACTACTCCTCTATTTAAAAAAAGGTCTGCCACATTCTACATAGCCCTAGCATATGACCTAACCTGCCAATTACGTATATGCATTTTCAAAGTAGAAATAATGCAAATTAAATAATAAAATAAAATTTGGAGTTAGTACTCACCCTAAAACTCACAAAGATAATCCTTTTAAGCACCATTGGCACTGAAATACAGAGACATTAGGGTCCTAAATTACCTGACAGAAAATCAATATATCTGAAATATATTGACACTACCCTTTGAGACCGGCCCTTGGGACACTGTATGAGACAGAAACAAAGATCAGTCTACAGCAGAACAGACATTCAAGGCAAAAAAAAAAAGTCATTAATTGCCCTTTTAAAACATCTTATCTCTTAGACTCCACAAATCCCTGGGTCACCTCAACTCTTGCATACTGACCTCCACTGATTCTCAGTGACCATTTTACTGGGCCTCTTTCAGTTCTCCCTGCCACCAACCCCACGGGAAACCTTACGTCCTGCTCATTTCTTAATTGCCTTACCTTTCCCCACTCTCATCATCAATTCATCCTCTGTGACTCTATTTCCATTTTGACAACACTGATCAGTGACAGCGCCAATGTTTACTTGCTGCTCATTCACAGAGAAGGACTATTTCAAACCAAAGAGCCTGTGTCTCCTCTGTATTAATTCACTGAACTGGTTTTCTATCACTACACAACAGACCATCCTAAAGCTTAGTGGCTTAAAACAATGATTTATGATGATCTGTCACAGCTCTGTGAGTTGACTGGGCTCACCTGGATCATGAGCACTTCTGGTCTTTCATGTGGTCATGGTCTGGTCTTCATGGTCAGTGGCTGGGGCCAAAGTTATCTGAAAATCTGACTGGACTTTCATGTCCAGACTGGCTTCCATACTCACATTTCTGGCGCCTCAGCTGAAGGAGCTGGAAAAAGTAGGAACTCAGTGTCTCTGTCCACATGACTTCCCTACATCGCTAGCTTGAGTTCCTCACAGCATGGTAGTTTCAGAGGGATAGGTGGTTTCTTGCCAGAGTGCAAGTACCTTCCAAGAGACCAAGGTGTAAACTGCCCGTCTTCTCCTTATGACCAAGCCTCAGAAGGCATGCAATACAGCACCACTTCCATGATATTCTATAAGTTCCACAGGGAGAGACTACAAAATGGTACAACTATTGGGAGATGTGGCTCCTTGGGGGATCATATTTGGTTAAATAGATGATCCACACTTACCAAATATGTTGCCTCACTCATCAAATATATGACAATACAGGATATGCAATTTAGAGAATACGATAAAGCAGGCTGTTAGATAATGCAAACATCCCTGAAGTTGCCAGGAGAGTTATAAAAATTGTTACTGTGTCTGAACAGCTTCTACTTTGTATGAGCATCTAGCCCCACTGATGTTGGAGAAAATCAATGTAGACTCTTTCTCCACAGTACTCACATTCCAGGGAGTTCAAGTTCCTTAAAAAATAGTCATGCCAACTGTTTAAATTTTATAGTGACAACGAAAGAGACACCAATTTGTCCATCAAATAATACTATATATGCATGCGCGTGCACGCACACACACATACACATACATGCTATCTGCAGGCCAAAGTATGGTGAAACAGTCATATTCGTACCATGCTAAGAGAAACAGAAATAGCCAAACCCTTTTTGAAAGAAATTGATAATAAGTTCATCTTGCTTGACCCAGTCATTCCAATTTTGGAATTGAGATAAATCAGAAAATATGCTAAACTAGAGAAAAATCTTTTCACACAAAGACATTTATCCTAAGATTATTTGTAAAGGTAAAAAACTATAAGCCACCTAAATGTCTAAACATAGGAGAACAAATAACCAAACTATAGTATACACTGAGGATAAATTTTTATGCAGTCAAGTAAAATTATGTTCCTGAATATGTTATAATGATAGGAATAGTAGTTAACATTTTTTGAGCACTTGCTGGACACCAGTACATATAGTATGGGAATGTTTAATATATGTTATTTGATTCTCCCACTCGCTCCCTAAAATACATACAATTATTGTATTTATTTTGTGGATAAAGGAGCTAAGATTTAAAGAAGCAGAATCACTTCCCCAAGTTTGCAAAAAATAGGGAAATCAGGATTTGAACCAACACAGTCTGCCTTTACATTCCTGCATTCATAACCATTGCTTATACCACTTCTGATAATAGCATTAAATAAAAACAACATGCACACACGCACTCATACCATTTTAAAGAGAATACAAATGCAACTAGTTTACAAAATAAAATATGCAGGAAACAGCAAGGTTGGAAGAATATAAACTAAAATACTGATAACAGTTGCCTTTAAGTGCTGATACTCTGGATTGTTTCTCTTCTCCTTTATATGTTTTTAGGATGTTCTAGAATAAAAACAGGTTTTTTAGTCCCTTTATGGGAGATGAGGATTTTTTTTTTTTAATCCTGAGCTGCTATACCTTTCTGTGCAGATAAGAAGCCCAGCTATGTGCCTATCTATCGTAAATAACCTGAGGGTGTAGAATTTTAACACAAACTGGTAAAGTTGGAATTAAGAAAGGAATCTGGAGAGGTCCTGGAAAGTTAGAAAAACAAATGCCACCTTTCACCTGGTAAGTGGTAAGCAGGGAAAACATTCTTTGCACAATGAGGATGGTTTAACTAAAGGCATCCGACAGAAGGAAGGTCTGACAGGGGCTTTGTCAATAGTCAAAGTGCAGTGGGGAATCACAGAGTTCCCGGGGCTTCCAAGGAGTTGGAACTTCCAATGCCTAGAAAGAACCAAGGAAGCAGAAGTTTTTCTGATATTAGTCGTAGATTATAGATGAGGGATGCAACTGGAACTAGGTTTCTTGACAATCATGTTTGATTAATTCTTACACTAAGCAAAAATACACACATAGATTTCAACATATACATAGATGTACAACATATGCATAGATTTCATACACATAGATTTCAACAATCTAATAATTGATTAAAATATATATATTCACTGCTTTATCAAAAAAAATCATTTTCTAAATAATGAGACATTGAATGGAAAACAGGCAAGTCCTTATTTTCTCATTGACTCCATCTGACCTTCTTAGTCTTCAAGACCCCAACCTTGTGGTGGTTTATCTGAACAATAATAAGACAACAAGGAGGAAGTAAATAGGTCTGTGGATATTAGCTTTATAAACCCAAATCCCTGATGGCAGCAGATGTCACAGAACTGGAAGCAACATAACGAGATGGGAGGTTCCCTCCACCATCCTGCCCTGTGTTGGCACTCCTTTCTTGGCAACAACAAGGGGCAGCAACATGGGAAGGGGGACCTTGAAAACAAATAGGCAAGAACTCATCCTAATTGTTAGATTTTCCTTTTCTTTTCAAATGGTTTTTTTTTTTTTTTTTTGGAACACCAACCAAAAGAAAACCCTAGCCTTGTAGAGCTCCGATAGCTTACTAAATTCTAAGGTGAGCTGACATAAAGTAAGCTTCGCATACACTTAGATTTAATTGGCTAATTACAGGGAGAGAAAGGTGAGGAAATACACATGTATCCAGAGGAGGCCCCATCAAAGGAACTAAAGAAGACTGAATAGCACACCGCCTGTGTTTCCTATGGCTTGTTCCTGTAATCTTCTATTCCTCTTTACATTGAATCTCATTCATTTCCTTGAAGAATTTGGAAACCAGGTCCAAAACCTTTAGTCCATATACAGATAGAGTATATTCTATAGTATACCATAGGATGGTACACACTCACAAAATTACAGACCCAGCTTAGCACACCTTCTACACGAGCTCCTCATACAATAAACAAAGCTGGTTCCTTTTTTTCTGGCCTTTGTTTCAGCCAGACCAACTTTGTTGTAGGGATGCTTCTTAAAAAGGGGGAAAGTAATCACCTCTATTGAGTAAGTCAGCATTCCAGCTGTGCCAGCTGCTTATCGTTGACACCTTGTTTTACATAAATGTTTGATTTTAAATATAACGTCCAAGTCAGGTTCCAATATAACTAACTTAGTGCCTTCTTGAGGGATACAGACTTTGCCTATAGTAGCTTCCCCCACTTTTCCCTCGAGTGTCCCTGGGGTTGGTGCCAAATCCAAATTAACACTGAACAATTTGAATTTGAATGTTAAGAGATGAAAGGAAACTTGGACACCAATAAAACCTGCCTCCTGATGATACTGTTGCTTTCCTGAGCTGAGCACATTTTTAATCCTTGTTGCTTTTCTCAGAGTTCACAGCCTGATCGTGGTCATCCTTAGTAGATTTCAGCAAGTATCTTCCATCCCCGGAAGACCAGTTCCTTCCCTATTTGCTTGTTCATCATCCTCTTTCAAAGTCAAGCTCCATTAATTCCTGACACTGACAGGGACCTTTTCAATCATTCCATCCCACAACCAAATGCCTTTTCTCTGAACTCTACGGCATGCGATACCCATACCATCTGTTATGGGTTGAAGTGTGTCCTCCGAAAAGTACCTTGAGATCCTAACCCCTGTACCTTTGAATGTGACCTTATTTCAAAATAGGGTCTTTGCAGATGTATTCAAGTTAAGATGAGGTCATTTGAGTGGGCTTTAATCCAGTAGGATTTGTATCTGTATAAGGGGAGAAAAGACATAGAAGAATATGTCATGAGATGATCAAGGCAGATATTGGGGTGGTGCATTTATAAGCCAAAGAATGTCGAGGATTCCTGGCCATCGCCAGAAGCTAGGAGAGAAAATCATGGAACAGACTGTTCCTCACTGTGACACTGGTAACACCCTGATCTCAGATTTCCAGCCTCCAGACCTAGGAGAGAACAAAATCCTGTCATGTCAAGCCACCCACTTTCTGATACCTTGTTATGGCAGCTGTAGAAATGTATACACAGTTCATTCATTACCCTTTCTTTCAATACACTGATTACCTATCTCCTCCTCCATGACTATATCCTTAACTTGTATGTATGTATGTATGCATAAATAAACAAATAAACTTCCTTCCATTGGGACAGAACCTACATCTTAGTTGTTTGTTATTTTTTCTTATACCGAGATCTTCCCTTATCTATGTTAGGATTGCCAAATAAAATAAAAGACACCCAGTTACCTGGACACCCTGTATTCTTATTTGCTAAATAAGACAACCCTAATTTATATACAAAATAGGTGATCAGTAAATAACAAGAAAATAAATGTGTGAATCCCTAGTGCATCAACTTTATGAAATGTTCCTTCTTAGAATTTACAACAACCAGTCATCAACAGAGACTCTGAGAAATTCTAACTTACCTTCTATTAAATTTTGGTGGCCCGCGCCTGCAATACTGAGTAAAATACTACAAAGGTGTATCAGAATTAGACAAGATCCAAAAGGGAACAATTAGAATGGTCAGAAATATGAAGACAGACGCCATTATGGAGACAGAGACTGAAGAGATTGGGACTCTTCCACTTGCCATTTGAAAAGATTGAGTTGAAAGATTCGTGATCAAAGTCTAGAACCATAAGAGACACATTAATGAAAAAATGTTTGGTTCCCCAAACCTAGAATGACCAGCCTGAGAATGAAACTAATATTAATGGATTACTTCTCCATGTGTCAGGCCCTTTACAGACATTAATTCATTTTACCTTAGAGCAATTATGTTAGGAAGTAGGTATTAATACCCCTACATCTCAGAGCTAGGAGAATGAAGTTTAGAGAATACAGTCAGCATTCAAACCCAAGATCCAAGACCTGTGCTCATTCCACACTCTCTAAACCTAGACCATTTCTCTCTAAGCCTTTGTTCCCTGAGCCATGCAAATTGGAAATAATTAAAGGAAGTACATATTCACTATGTAGATAACACCTATTTAAAAATCCACTGATGCAAAGAGCAGACAGGCAGCAAATATAAAGTGATACAAAATTGATGGACAAATTTCTGAATAAGAAAGCCATTAGTGGAAGAGGATTCCCAGAGCACTCACCTTTGAAAATGACATCAGAAACTGCTAGAGCTTCTAGAAAACCTGGCTAAATTGACGTGGGGCCTGTTTCAGGGTAACCTTCCCTGATTCTGTGTCACAGCAGAATTGTAATTCACAGGTAATCTTGGCTCAGTTTCCTCTTTCGAAAATGATGGACTGTTTTCTAAGTTCCTATCCAGCAAACATTTAAGAGCCTCTTATATGCTTCCTTCATTTCATAACTATATTAATTCTTTTCAACCGGTATACTGTTTCCTCCTCTATCTTAACTAGAATGCTTCTTCTCTTTATGTCTTTATATTTCACTCATTTATTCAATTAGCTGATCTCCTCTGTCAGGCATTATGTAAGGCACTGGGATGTAAGTGGTAACAAGAGAGACAAGGTCCTTACTTTTTTTAAGATTATAGAATAAAAAGGAATAATTAAAATGGACAGAAATATAAAGGCAGATGCCATTGTCAAGAGACCCTAAACTAATAAACAATTACAATTTTAATGACTATTCTGAAGGACGATTACAGAGTCCTGAGAAACTATTTCACAGTTTAACTTAAGTCTCTGGGGTCAAGGCAAACTTCCCTGAGGAAATTAACATGTAAATTTAAACTTGAAGCGGGGGAGGAGAACGTGGCCTACTAAAAGGTGAGTAGAGAGTATTCCTGGTAGAGGGAACACGGTGAAGGCTCTGATTCAGGCAGGAGCCTGGGCACTAACTGGAAACAAAAGAAGGTCAACACTGCTGAAGCACGGGCACAGAGAGGACAATAGCTTGAGGTGTGGCTGGACAGTCACAAAGAGTGAGCTGGGACTGCAGTGAGCTGAGTTAACAGTAGAGAATGCGCAAAACTTGCATACTTATTAAAATACACTCTTTCTGCTGTTTGGAATAGACTGCAAAAAAAGGCATGAAGGAATAATAGGAAAATTGATTTCCCATCCTCTTTTAGATTTGGCATTTTTATTATCCTATTTATCTCCACCATTGGCTCATGATGTATACTTTTTGTGTTGGTTGCCCTGGTGTTTACCATGCACATCTTTAATTTAAAACTTTATCTTTGAATATTACACTGTTTCCGGTGCAGTGTAAGGAACTTAAAATATTATACTCCCAAACTCTCCCACTCATCTTTTATGCTACTGTTGGCATATAAACACACAACACACTGATACTCTTTTTGTTTAGACAGCAATTAAAAATAAGAAAAAATACATTTACATTTGCCTTCATATATGTCATTTCTTGTGCATTTCATTGTGTAAAGCCAAGTTTCTGTATGATATATTCCTCTGCCTGAGCCCTTCCTTGACCATTTCTTGCAGTCTGCTGCAAGGAATGTTCTCATTTTTTGCTCATCTGAAGAAAAACAATGTTTATTTTTCTTTAATTTTTGAAATATATTTTCCCAGGGTTTCAGATTCTGGGTTGACTGTGTGCTCGTCTGTTTGTTTTTCTTCTAGCATGTTAAAGATATGACTCAATTGCCATCTAGATTCCATAGTTTTTTTTAAAGAATTACAATAATTCTTCCAATTCCCTCTTCCAATTCTTCCCTTCCCTCTTTGGTATAGAACACATCTTTCCTCTTGGAGTGCTTTCTCATTATCTTAGATTTTTCAGCAGTTTGGATGAAATTTATTTAGGAATGTTTTGAAGAGAGAGTATTTATTTAGCTTGATGTTTTCTGAGCCCCCTGGATCTATAATTTTTATGTCCTTCATTAATCTTGGAAAACTCTTGGCCATTATATCTTTAAATGTTTCTCCTGGGGGTGCCTGGGTGGCTCAGTCAGTTAAGCATCTGCCTTTGGCTCAGGTCTTGATCTCTGTCCTGGGATCCAGTCCCGCATCGGGTTCCCTGCTCAGCAGGGAGTCTGCTTCTCCCTCTTCCCTTCCTTGTGCTCTCTCTCTCTCTCTCTGCTGTCTCAAACAAATAAATAAAATCTTTAAATAAATAAATAAATAAATAGTTTCTTCTGCCCTGTGTATGTTCTCCTTTCCTTCCTGGACTCTAACTCAGGGCATATGAGAGTTTTTGACATTGTCCCACAGCTCTGAAAGCCTCTTTTTTGTTTTACTATTCTTCTTTGGTGCTTCACTTGGGTGATTTCTATTGATCTATCTTCAAATTTGCTGATTCTTTCCTTACTTTTATCAAATCTAACATCAAAAACATTGTTCATCTCTGTTACCATGTGGTTGGAAAATTTTCTAATACTTCCATTTGATTTTTCTTATGGCTTCCACCCCTCTGCTGTAATTCTCCATCTGCTTATATATGTTGTTCACCTATTGCCTGTACAATATTCACCAGAAATTGGATACATTTCAACAGTTGGATACTTTCAACAGTTGGGCATAAACTGAGTCTGGCTTTGTTGACTTCTCCGACTCCTGACTGTGTGTGTGTGTGCTTTGTTTTGTGTGTTGTATTGTTTTGTTTGGAAGTCCAACATTGTGTGTAGACTAAGCTGGACATGTAGACTACGGTAAATAATATTTATGCCTGGAAATGGGCACCCGTTTTCCTGTGCCAGGTCTTTCATGTGATTTGTGAGTCAACCTCATCGAGAACTCAGCTGGTTTGGGAATTTGGTGTTGCTGTGAGGACTCCCATGACAGACTTCCAACTCGTTTAGTGTTATCTTATGCTTAGGGTCAGGGCTGGTCCACCAGAGAGTTTTCCTCAGTGTTTGTTCTATGCCCTCACAGAGGGTCTCTCTACATGCATTTGTTCCTTTCCTGCAGTGGACCACTATGACTTGTTACTCAGCTCTTCCTAGCCAGGTGGTGGGGACAGACGGAACAATCTCCATTACTGTGGTTCAGCTTCAGTATTTGGAGATGGCTGCGTCACTGGCTCTTGGAGGTGGGGACTCCTTCGTGTTCCTGCCCCTCCCCCAGTAGGAGATTTCTAATGGCTGAGACCCAGGGCATTTCCCTGCCGCCACTAAGGGATAAAATATTTTGTATTGTTGTTTCTGTTTCTCCATTACAATGGATTTTTTTTTTAACCTGTGGACTTTGGGCCACAGGGTTTGGTACTCTTCTCCTAGAAGCTGAAGGCTTTGATCTGTAGAGGACATAGGAAAGAAAGATCAAGGAAGGACATTACACCTTCCCGCAGTGCTGCCATGACCCTCCTGAGGGCTTGCACTGAGGGAGGCTTGCTCCTCAGTCTTCCTCATGAGTACCCAGGAGGCTCCCTGGAGGAAGAGGACTCAAGTGTTTCTGAACAAGCCTTGTGTCTGTGGCTCTTAGAGTTTTCATCCTCTCACACTAGCCAACACTCACCTTTCGAATGTAGTAAACATTTAAGCTGAAGCCCTTTTACACAATCGTATGAAGTCCACCACCACCCCTGCCCCCACGTAAGCAAATGCCCATGCTCCATCTCTCTTTCAGGGCACCAGTCTTTCCTTATATTTTATGTTATTTGTCCTGAGACCTCAGCTTTCTGATGGTTCCAGAAAAGTTATGAATTTGCCCATTACCTGGCTTTTTGATCTTGTTGTGGAATGGCCCCTTTCTAACTTTCCCTAGCTTTCTCCATCCTAAATGGAAGCCAGAAGTTCCCACTTCCCTTTTAGTTATCACTGAATTTCTCTTTCAACAGCAAAATCCCACAAAGGAATTATCTGTTCTCATTGTCTTCAAGTTCTCTCTCCCCTTTTTAGGTTTTTGCCCCTACCACATATGAACATGTATAAACTGCAAGATGATCAATAACCTACAGGTGGCAAATCCCAGAGTCGGTATTTAGCCCTCATCCTACTCAGCATGTCAATAAATCTAGACACAGCCCACCTCTCCCCTCCCCTTGAGATAGTTTCTTATTTGCCTCTAGGATGTCACCCTCCCTGGGCTCATCTCCTCCCTCAATGCCTACCCCTACACCGTTTTCTTTGCAAAGGAGCTTCCTTACCTTTCCATCTGCAGAGATTCTAATGGAATGATTCCTAGGGCTTCTTTCCTCTACCCACATTCATTCCTTTGACCTCATCAGTCTCAGGGCCTTATATATCATCCACGAATTGATGACCCCAGATTTACATCTCCAAGCTTATAATTCTACACTTCTCCTCTCAACTCCAGACTTACCTAACTTCTAACTCAGTATTTCCATTACTTGGGATGTCTCAAAGGCATTTTAAAAGGAACATATCCCCAACTGAGCCCCTGATCTCCCCCTCCCCCAACACACTGCTCCTCCAGTAATTTTCCCCATCTCAACAACTGGCAAAAATCCATCCTCCTAGCCACTAGGGCCAAACATGTTTGCAACATTCTCAGTTCCTCTACTTCATTCATACTCCACATCCAGGAAGTCAACAAACCCCATCAGACCTGCCTTCAAGGTCCATGCAGAAGATGATCACTTATATTGGCCAGGATGACCACCTGATTCAAGCCACCATAGTCTCCGTCTCTCTGCAAAAGCCTCCAAGCTGCTCTCCCTGCTCAATTCTTCTGGAGTCGGGCCCTGGTAAAGGAGAAGTCAAAATCCTGTTGCTGTGCTCAAAATCCTACACACATGCCTTCCTATTTCACTCAGAGTAAAAGCCACAGTCCTCACAGTGACCTGGAAGACCGACCCACCATACAGGTGTGACTCTGCCTTCCACCACTTTCCCCTCTGCTCCCCTCTCTGCCCAAGAGGCTGCTCTGACTTTTATGTTGTTCCTCAAATATGCCAGGCAGACTCTGCTTCAGGGCCCCTGGAACTGTTGTTCCCTTTCCTGAAACGTTTTCCTACCAAAATCTGTATGTTTTATCCCCTAGCCTCTTTCAGGCCTTTCTTTCCTCGGTCACCACTCCCCCAGAGGTCTTCCCTGCGGCGCTGTCTAAACCACAGCCGCCTCTCCCACCACCCCTCTTACCTCCTCCCCCGCTTCATCTTCTCTTCAGTCCTGACGACCATCTAACATGCTACATATTCAATTCTACGTCTGTAAATTGCCTTGATTTATCCCACAAGAACGTGAATGCCTAAAAGGCGTGCAATTTTGTAAGCGTTGTTTGCCGTACCTTCAGCCTCCAACACCTTATCTAGCACGTAGTAGGGGCTGGACAAATATCTGTTGAATCCATGAAATTTATCACAGGCTAGGATTTTTTAAATGGCTGGGAACTTCACTCAGCCTTCTTCCCCCGCCCCCCAAAACCCTGAAATGGTGCTGCCATCCACCTTAATGCATCAGGACACTAGAAGGAAAAAGTTTTATCTCCTCCTCACACTGGCAGCTACGTGCTCAGATTTACTGATCTCTAAGGGCACTTATGTACCTACTGTTTATTTATTTTGGAATTATTTTATTATCAGCTTTACATGGTTATAAACTGTTGCCAGGATGGAAACTCCTCAGAGGACTGTTATTACTCATCCTCAGGATGCTCCCTGACCTGACCTTGAGAAAGAAATGCAGCTCCTTGCAGAAGCCAGAGATAATAAAATCTTCCTTACTTGCTCTGGGCCAAGGAGATTTCTGCCCAGCACCAAGAACAGGCTGCTGTTAACCGTGGCGCTCTGCAACAAGTCTCATGAATCATTCCCAAGGCCCATGAGACATACACCCTCCCTCCCATTAAGAAGACCACGGAATCCACCACAGCCAGGCATCTCTGAAGATTTTACTCATGTGTGCGTGTCTATGTCCCTACAACAAATAAAAAGCAAACAACAAATAAGCAAAAAGCAAACAAAAATACAATTCCTGCCTTTTTTTTTTAAAGGTCAAAAAGTCCTTCAAATTATGGGAAGAATATTCTATGTAAAGTTTCAAAAATAGAACAAGTTGCCCGTAATCACAACATCCCAAGACAACCAAGTTCTTCAATTTTGTGTATCATCTGTCTTTTTTCTATGAATGTTTTACAGTTGTGTCGTTTCACAAACCGGCCCCCACACACAAGGACAAGGAGACACTGCAGAAGAGGCAGACCACTCCAGATTGGTAGATGGTGGTTTTAATAAGCAAGGGAACTTATTTACGAGGCTTGTCTTGGGCAGCTGCAAACAAGAAATCTCCATACCTGCCCACCAGAACCTTGAAACTTATTTCAGAGGCCTTAACTAGGTTCAGTCACATACACCATCCAGAAAGTCTCCACCTTACTATCTCAAGACTGTATCCTTGAAGGCCTTCTGTGGGAAGGGTGGGCAGAAAATACATTCCAAGGGCGGGGGTAGGGAAACAAGCCTACATTTGACCTCCTCCAACAAACTGTAGTCTTGATGTATGTGCAGTTGCATATCTTTTTTTTTTAATTTTTTTATTGTTATGTTAATCACCATATATTACATCATTAGTTTTTGGTGCAGTGTTCCATGATTCATTGTTTGTTCATAACACCCAGTGCTCCATGCAGAACGTGCCCTCCTCAATACCCATCACCAGGATAACCCATCCCCCTACCCTCCTCCCCTCTAGAACCCTCAGTTTGTTTTTCAGAGTCTATCATCTCTCATGGATCGTCTCCCCCTCTGACATACTCCCCTTTTCTTCCGCTCCTGTTATCTTCTTCTTTTTCTTTTTTCTTAAAATATGTTCCGTTATTTGTTTCAGAAGTACAGATCTGTGATTCAACAGTCTTGCACAATTCACAGCACTCACCGTAGCACATACCCTCCCCAATGTCTATCACCCAGCCATCCCATCCCTCCCACCCCCAACCACTCCAGTAACACTCAGTTTGTTTCCTAAGATTAAGAATTCCTCATATCAGTGAGGTCATGTGATACATGTCTTTCTCTGATTGACTTATTTCACTCAGCATAACACCCTCCAGTTCCATCCACGTCGTTGGAAATGGCAAGATCTCATTCCTTTTGATGGCTGCATAATATTCCATTGTGTATATATACCACCTCTTCTTTATCCATTCATCTGTCGATGGGCATCTTGGCTCTTTCCACAGTTTGGCTATTGTGGACATTGCTGCTATAAACATTGGGGTACACGTACCCCTTCGGGTCCCTACATTTGTATCTTTGGGGTAAATACCCAGTAGTGCAATTGCTGGATCGAACGGTAGCTCTAATTTCAACTGTTTGAGGAACCTCCATACTGTTTTCCAGAGTGGTTGCACCATTTATTTTTCCATTTATATATATTTATTTTTAATTTTTAAAATAATTTTTGCAAGAATAGTAAAAAAAAATTTGGCATATCTTGGTATGTATCATATCTTTGCCATGGTGTACCATCTTCGGTCTCTTTTATATCCCCACATGGAGTCTGTAATCATCTTCAGCACGTGAGGGATGCTCAGGAGATATTACTAATTGATTTTAAGTTTTCTCAAAGAACATTCATTATCATTATCATTATGCCCACACTGGAAAAGTGTCAGATGTCAATGTCTACTTGGTAGAAAGAAACTGACTCGTGAATGTTAATACCCCCGTGAAATATTTTTCTATAGATAACAATTTTCTAGGAAAATGCTCTCTTGATGTAATGACTGCATACAGACTCATTCGTTCTCTGGGGAAGGAAAAGCACCCCTACAACACACGCCTCCCAGACTTGGCTAGTGACAGGGCTAATATAGATGCCCAGAGCTACATCCCTTACCCACAGTTGACATTCTTTTTATCCGTCATACCTCAAGCATCAGAACACTAATTCACGTACAGGATAAGACAACTGCCAAATTATTAGACCACAGAGAGAAGCTCCTCAGACACCTGTCATGTTGATGAAAGCAGCACCGTCCTCTGACCTTTGCTGGTTCAAGGTCGATAATGAGACAAGTCAAGCAGGAAGAGCAGCGTGTGCTGACTCCATTAACGTGCGCTGTGTGCACACTCAGGAGCCCTGCATCTCCTGTCAATTAGTGCAGGGAAACTGGGGACTACTGATTACTGGAGATGGGGCATAGTGAGCCACGGTTACCTTTACTTCTGCAGCCTGCTGCATTTTAATTAGCCCCAGTCCCCTGTTTCTTCAATGCTTCGTTATTGCCATCCTGAAGAAAGTCAAGTAAGGCTTTGTACATCTCACATCATTAATTGGAAGAAATGTAAAACATTCTGGCAATGGAGTTGGAGGACACTGGACTCTGGGCAAAGGCTATGCGGGGGTTCTCAGAACAATATAGTCAGTCATGACTTTGCTCAGAGCTGCGTGGAGCAGGACCAGTAAGAGAACCACAAGGAGAGACGAACGGTTTTCTGGGAGAGAAGCCATGGGGATGCAGCTAGGAAAGAGACAAAAATAAACGGGTGATGGTGGCCCCTCAGACCGGCGTGTCCATGGAGGAGTCTGCTTGTACTCTTAGAAAGAAAGAAAAGCCATTAAACAAGCCATCTGAGCAAACAAAGGAAAAAAAGGAAGGAATTTTTAAAAATCTGAAGAGGAAAATGTCTTCATACTTTTCAAGCTTCTCTCTTATAAAGAGAAAATGGTCTGAACCTTTGCAAAACCGTTCTACCCAGATAGATTTAGGAGAAGAGTTGAAAACACAAAGGCAGCTGAGGCTTGTTCTAATCAACCAACAGCATGGTTCGCAGAGCTGTGGTTCGCAAACTTGAGTGAACATCGCAATCACCCGGAGCCCTGGGAAAACACACACGGCGGGCTCATGCCTCCCCTCCTTCAGGTTTCTGACCGGGTAGGTCTGGGATGGACTAGAGAATTCGTATTTCTAGGAAGTTCCCAGGTGATGCTGTTACTGCTAGTGGGGGAAGGGCACCATATTTTCTGAACAACTTTCCAGGAAACAGCTACCCAAAGTAGCGGTAGCACCTAAAAGAAATAATCAATCCTCGCCTTGCAAAACACAGACAGCTTTATACACGATCACCTAAGTTAGTTCTTAAAATGTTAGCATGAAGTTTTATATGCGTTAACATCCCATTATTTTATTTAATTGGGTAAACTGAAATACTTGTTTTGTTTTAGTGAGATTCTTCAGTGCAAAAATTCTTATAAAGAGTTCGTTGTAGAGTAAAAAGGGCATCTCTTTGCTCAGAGCATGTGTCTGTAATATCTTCCTTTTCACCTAAGAAACATTGTTTTATTTATATTTATAAAGGATAACTCACTATAGGCCAAACTGCATGGGACAATGACCAGCGGGAGGCTGGAGGGGGAGGGATGTGTGTGTGTGTGTGTTTGTGTGTGTGTGTGTGTGTGGTTATGTTACAGTTTAGTTTTCTAGCCACTGATTTATCTAAAAAAGTATACAAAGCTAAATATTATACATATCATTA